>NC_081824.1:251349955-251659185 GCF_030867095.1 Alligator mississippiensis | reverse complement strand
CAGAGGGGGTGATAATGTTGTCTGTGTTTGAAGAGGATACAGGCTTGAAGAGGATACAGAACTGGGTACTGCTAGAATTGGTGATGTTGATATTTCTCCATCTGCCATTGGGCATTTATATGGAGGACAGGCTTGAACTTTGAAGGCAAGAGCTACTGAAGCAGAGGAACAATCTCCATGGTCTTTTCTCTGCAATATGTCTGGGAAAAAGAATCAGAGGCAACTCAGCATAACACCTTAGCCATTCCTGCTGGCAATCTCTGACAGCTTGGTAACAAGCTTATGGTCAGTGGAGTCCAGAACTACTCCTGGGCTTAGTTTTGTGTATTTTTGTCCAGTATCTGTTGCTGGGAAGAAACTATCCACCCATGTTAACATCATTGTCTCAGTGTTGTTTCTTAGGGGCAGGAGAAGAAAGTTGGGAAGAATCAGCATTAGGGTAGAGTGGATCTGGGGCCAATTGGACAGGAGCAATGTTATTGCATGGGTTCCTGCTACAAATGGCCAAAATCCTTTTTAGTAAAAATGGGTACTCACTAATTGTCATGAGCACCCCAACAACAAACATGCATGAATGTATTGATAGAGGATATTAGATAGAGGGAAATAAAAAAATCAAAATGACAGACCAAGACAACAGCATCATCTCATGTTTTGGGGGCTGATCTAATGAAGTTTTGACCTACTAGGACTGGAAATTTGGGATAAGATTAATGGCAGCTTCCACTGATGAACTGATTTATGATCCAAAAGAGTCCTTGTAGGCTGGAGAATGGAGAGCTGGGATGCTATCTTCCTGCAGTACCAGAGCAAATAAAGTGTCCACCTAGGTCTGCAACCTATCTCCACTCAGTACTGGAAGGGATGCGTTGCCCAACCTGCCTGGTGCTGTCTCCAGGTGGTGTCAACTGGGAATGAATTGGTTGAAGACACGCAATCTCTTTAATGCCTATGCATATTGCAAAATCACAGGGCAGCTTTTTCCTGACCTAAACCAGTGCTCAGTTTCAAGATTGAGCCACATGAGTAGACAGTCTTTGTAATTTTTATCCTAGTTTGCGCAACTGCAGATGTTATTCCTTTCCAACTACAAGTTTCAGTGATATGTATACAGTATTTAATATTGTAAGTGACAGAAAGCTACACACTAATCTCTAGTTTATTTGGCAGATGTGGGACATAATCATTAGCCTGGAACTGGACCCAGAGCAGACTAGCTCCAGATTTTCTGTGCAAGTGGAATAGGGATGCTTTTGCTCTACTGACAGCTACTAGGAACAGAGTCCACAGTGCCAGGATGGCAGATTGTAACATGGGACACAGAGAGGGCAAACCACGAGGGGAGAAGCTGGTGGGTAGGTTTCCTGACATTTGTCCCCAGTTGCAGCAGCTCTGCCATTTTTTTCTGCTGAGGCTTATGTCTCTTTCCCTGTCAGCCTGAAGCGTTTTACACAGCATCTCTTGGCTGAGCCCTGGCCTGTAGATCTTTGTGTCACTCCTGGCTGAGGGGAATGCTCAGGTGCCAGCTCCAATGCAAATCACTTGAGAGATGCTTGGTCACCTCTTAGTTGAGTCAACCACTTAAAAGGGAGTACATCAAAGGAAGTGACACATCAGCTGTTTCCCCCAGCCTTTCATATGCCTGCTCCTTAAGACGGAAGAGGAGCCCCGGCTCCATCTGAACAGCATTAATCACAGCCGGCTTGTCAGAAGCACCAGAGGCAAGAGGTTTCACAGCAGCATGGCTGGGAAGAAATGCATTTCTAACAAGTCCTCAGGGCTCCCCAGATGCAGCTGACAATGGCAGCAGTTTCTGGGGTGAAGGTGTGGTGGCTGGGTGCTGACAATACAAAGAGGCCTGTGCCACGCTGTCCTCTTTGCTCACTGTACCTCCCGTGAAACAGTGAAGTCCTAAGGGAGATCCCGAGTAATTTGAGATGGGAATGGCCTTAAACCTCCCTGCACCATGTCTTCCCCAGAGTGTAGCGCATGATAGTGCCGTGGGATTTCCTGCCAGAGGGCATGGACACCTGGTTTCAACTCTGAGGGCTTCGGTGAAGTGTGATTCACAGCTCTTGCCTCTCAGTGCAACCTGATCCAAGCCTTAGGGCAAGTGTATCAGGACTCACCCTGTTGGGTCCTCAGCTGACAGAATCAGTTGGACTTTCGTAAAAGGCCTCTCAAGAGGCCAAGTCCCACCACCTTCACTCACATCATCCTGCGTCATTGCCCCGTGAGTCAGGTCTTATTCATTTCCACAGGACCTCTCATGGGGTAAGGTGTTACACAGCACGAGTAAAAGGTAACAACATCTGGCCCTAAGGAAACTAAATAGGCTTAACAGGAAAGGTAAATTGTCTTATGTATCAGGAACCAGCTAAGAGATAGCAAACCTACGAGTCAGCATACATACAACATGGCAAAGCCCCAGAAACGTTGTGTCAGAACGAACATTGTTCGATAGATTTACTGAAGATCTAGAAACAGGGGTGGTTAGTGAGGTAGCAGAATTAGCAACACAGGGACTAGAAGGATTCAATGAACCCAGTCCCCTGCTACCACTGGCAGCCATGTTATTTATGTGCTCTCATAAACGGATTAAAAAAATCCATCTTAAAAAGCAGTGAGGTCGTTTGCTTTTGCTTCTGGAATTGGAAGGCTGTTCCAGATCCTCAATACCCTGGTGGTCAGACACATTCTCCTAATTTCCAGCCTAAATTTACTCATGGGCAGTTTATACCTGTTCCTTTTTGGGCCACTGCTGTCTTTTAGCTTAAATAGGTCTTTCCCTTCACGGAGCTGAAACTAGAGATGATAAAATAAAGATTCTGATGGACTAAACAAAGCTAGGAGAACAGGCAGCAAACTGTTGCTGACTAATGCAAGGTACTGCATATTGGAGAGAATTATCTTGAGCTGACCTTATAATTTGCTGGCTCTAAATTAACTGTGACCACCTAGAAAAGTTACCTGATCATTAAAAATAATCGCTATTCAGATGCAGTAGTGGTCAAAAAACCAACCAAAATGGTAAAATGTCTATGGTGAAAAGATGAAAAGCCAGCTTCAACCTGCAAAGCTTGGTAGAGATGGCTGCAATTCTGGGAGAAAAATCCCCTTATTTTGTAAATCACCACCATGTTTCCTCACACAGAGATGGGCCATGTAGTGATGTTTCACAGATGTTTTGTAAGTCTGTACATACAGTAGTTATTTCTTGTTTTCATATTTGTTTGTAAAGCACATTACATCAAGTGGTGCTATGCTATCAAATAGCAATGCTAATAGTGATTATTACTAGTATTGATAACACATTCTTTGTAGAGTTGATCTGCTTTGAAAGATTCATGATTTTTGTATAATGAGAGAGAGTAAACAGCGGTGCCAAATCTGCCTTCTCTCTCCCTGGTGTTATTTTGTATTCCTCTAGCCTGTCCCCTCTTATTTTTCTCCTCTTTCAAGTAAACAGTCTCATCCTTTTCACTCTCTCTTCATACCAAAGTCTCTCCAGGCAGCTAATCATTCATGTCACCCATCTCTGAACTTCTTCCACTTCTACTACCTCCTTTGAGAGATGTGGTGAGAACAACTGAACACACTGTTTCAAGAGACAGCAAGCTATCGATTTACTTAATGTCTTTATATTTTGGGTAATCTGTCAGCCATTTTCTGGGGTCCAGTGTTCAGAGAATAAGTGCATAATGACCAGCCACTTAGGTACACTAAAATGGAAAAAGCCTCATCTCTCATCTCATTCTTCTGTGTGCAAAAACAACACACCCTGTACCCCTCTTGTGTGCAGATATCTAAAGTGCACACGTTAACATGGTGGGGAGCAGAGCTGAGCCTTTACCTTGCAGTGCCATGGGGAGGAATGTGGTGTGACTGCACATTTTGGAAATACCTGCATCTTATTTATAAAGGTTGGAGTCTGTCAGTTAAGGCAGCAATTCTGATGTGTTGGGCTGAGATATAGGAACACAGAACCCACAGCAAGGACTTCCTGCTCGTTGATTCCCATCCTCCGCTACAGAAGACACCACATCAGAGTATTCCCTCCATATACTTATTAACCTTTACCTTAACAATAAACAGTTTTTCCCATGACTGCTCTGCTTAAAAGGTTCTTTCAACACCTCGCTGCTCTAAGTGTTAAGAATAGGGTGACTGTATGTCCCGGTTTGGTTGGGACAGTCCCAAATTTCAAAGGCTGGTCCTGGACGGCTGGTGAAAATTAGCATCCGGGGTTTGGCTCACCAGGCATACGGTGCGGTGCAGTTCAGCCAGGAAGGGGAGTGACATAAGCTGTGAAATACAAAGCTCTAGCAGACAGCAAAATTGCCCTAAAATAGATTTACTTGGTTAGTGGAATGATGGTTAAAAAGGGGAGATGGTTGTGATCACCTGTGAAGTAGAAAACAATGCGTCATTAATGGGCCATTGACTCTCTTAGCAGCCTAAATAGTAATACCAGAGCTGCACCAGCTCTGCCTCTGCCTGCAGTAGGACTTTGAATGGGGAGGTGGGAGGGGAGGGGGGCAGTGTCCTGGATTTCGTATTGTGCCATAGCTAGGAACAGTCTTCTACGTTCCAGCCTATGTTTATTCCTTTGTTCTTGTCTTTTAGTTGTCCTTGCCTCATCTTCATTTGTCCTTTAGATTAAATAAATGGTTCTTCTCCCTTGCTGCTGTTTACTTCTGTGATGTATTTATGGACAGTGGTCCCATTCTGTCTCTGCCTTTGTTTTGCTAGATTAAAACAAGCTGCTTTTACAATCTCCTCTCTCTATGACAGACCCTCCATTCCCCTGATTAGAGCAAGAGCCCCTTTCCGCACCTGTTTTACTCTGTATTCATCTTTTTTGAACATGGGTCACCAGCACTTGTACACAGTGTTCCAGAGGAGGTCTCAGCAGTGCTTTGTACAATGGCATGCTTCATTCCCCAATGGCAATGCCTCACTTGATGTGTTTTGAGATTCCATTTGTGGGGTTTTTTGCGGCTACACCACATTGATACCTCATAGTTATGTCATGACCAATACACTGAGGTCCTTCTCTTCTTCTGCCATTTCCAGTTGATGAGCTGTCAGGTTATAGGTGAAGTTCTTGCTATTAGTCCACAGGTGCAAGCCCTTGAAGTTTGGACTGTTGAATTGTGTTTCATTTCTATTACTCCATTCCTCCTGTTTTTTCTGTATGATATTCTGATTCTCCTCTAGGTTGACAATACATCCCATATTGTGTCATCAACAAATTACACAAGCACAGTCCTACTTTTGGGGTCAATTTCACCAATGAAAATATTAAACAAAAGCAGTTCTTCAACTGATATTTGAGGAACTCTACTAATAACCTCCCTTCCAGCTTGATACTTCCCATTTCAACAATACCCAGCATCATCTCTCCCTTAGCCACTTCCTTATCCATCTTACAGTTTCTCTACCAATTCCGATCCTTTCCAGCTTCACTAGTAAATTTTTCATATGGTATCGTATCAGAGGCATCGCTGAAGTCCAGGTAAGCAAAATCTATTTGTCTTGAAATTCACTTATCTTATTAAAAATTTTAATTAGTTTATTTTGCCCTGGCCTAACTTTGGTAACCCCCTATTGTATATTATCCTATTTTCCATTTACTTCCATATCTTTAATTGTTCTTTCCTTCTAAATTTATTTTAGTGTCTAGCATACTTTTGAGAAGTACAAAGTTGTCTGCATTACTTTTTTCTCCCCTTCTTAAATATATGAATTACATTTAGGGTGCTGTTAGATGCTATCTTTTCCATGTGTTAAATGCTCTTAAAATGGGAATGTCCACACTCCAAGGCATTAAAAAAAACAAGCTAAGTGCCCTCTCAGCTTCTCAGAGTTATACCTTTTTAGGCAAGGGGTATGTCCAGCTGGTGTTAGGCAACTTGTGTTGCAGTAACATCAGTCTGCTCCATGGGGCCAATAGCAATTGTTGGAACTGGTGGTCTTCAAGCATGCTAAGATGCACTACTCACAGCCCCTTCCCCTCCCCCCATCTCATGTGGCTCTATCATCAAGAAGTCTGTTACCCCAGACTGGGAGACCTGGGGAAAGCTGGGCAGCTGTGATTTAGTAGGGAGCTGTGGAAAGGGTGGATGCATGGGGAGTTGCCAGACAGCTGTGGGGGATGGAGTGGACAGGTAAGTGAGGAGTTGCTGGAGAGCTAAAGAATTGGGAAGCCATGGGGCAGACTTGGTGGCTTTTTGCCAGCCCTCTAGCAGCAGGTCACAGCTATGTACATTAGAGAGGGTATTAACCCTTAACATGCAACTGCTTACAGCATATGTTGATTTAAATTCTGCCTAACATTCCTTAGAGTTAGTATTTGTGAACTGTAATGTGTAACAACATGTTTACAATCCTCTGGTTACATGGTATTACTTCAGCTTGATAGATTAACAGTCCTTGCTAGGGACCTGCTGTTTCCAGAATTCTGAGATGGCCATTACGTAGCTCTCCTGACTTGAGTGCAAGTGCAAAGTGCAAACTTTAACTACAGACCAGCGCGTGTTCATTCTTCCATTTAATTTAAGTGAAATCAACTCAACTCATGATTACTCAACCCAAAGCTATTTTCTACCACTGGCTGTTTTCTACAGTCCTCATGACTTGCCAAAATTTGAGCCTAAAATAGCATCACATCTTGTTGGGTCAGTGATTTTTTGATGAAGAAAACGTGTTGGCTATCACACCTAAGAATATCTAAGCCCTATGATTGTTAGCAGCATTTGTTTTACATCTCCCTTAAGGATGCAACTCTCTGTACAGTTTCTCTGACAACATAGCAGAAATCTCAACTCAGATTTATATAAGACCCTGGAGGTTAATACCAGGTTCCTAGGACTACCTGCAGAATAACTCTCACCATCCTTCCCCAGAGTCTTGTTATTAATATACAATGTCCCACTGCCTTTACTCCTATCTTTCCTGAACAGTGAAAGCTGCTGTTCCACCACCTTCCTGTTAGCTGGATTGTGTCTCATTTTATATGTCCTGTGCCAGGAGTTCAAATGCCTCCATTTTGTGACCAAGCCTCCTGGTATTTGCATGCAAACCATGGCACTTACTACTTACAAGCCACTCCTGTTCCCTAGCTGTCCAAGCAGAGTCCCTTCACTAATTGTATCACTACCATTCTTATCAATAGTAATACATTCTTCTTCTTTATGGCCTGTTTGTCTGCCCGCTGACATTCGTTTACCTATTGCTGTAATCTTGTTTGCCTGATTATGCTCCTCCCACATACTAGACAGACATAGAGGTTAAACAAAACTCTCACCCTGCCCTCAACTCTCAGTTTAAAGTTCCTATTAGTCAGCTTTGTTCCTGGAGGACTGTCTCCCCAGGTACTCAGGTGCATTCATCTCTCAGGGAAAAGCCCACTTTCTGTGTCCCCAAACCTGCCTCAACTTGCCAGCCCGAGGCATTCTTCGATCCATTTTGTCAAACTTTCATCTTCCCTCTCTAGGAACTGAAGGAGAAATCCACTGAAGTTTACCTGAAGTTCAACTACTTTGTGCTGTCTTCTCCAGCCTAATGCAGTTATCTCCTGATCATTCCAGCAGGAACTTGTCACTTGTCCCAGTCTCACTTGTTCCAGCATGAAGTAGGACCAGTGGATTTTTCCCCGTTACCTTCATGGTTCCTTTTCCACCCAAACTTCATATCTCAGATCAAAACTCAGGTCTACATCTTGTTTTAGCTTAAGGGACCGTAATCCGAGATATGTATTTCTTTGCTCTTTTACAGGTAGGTGGGTTTTCCCTTCAAGCATCCCTACCTGGGTTTTAACAAAGGTTGTTTGGGAGATAAATATGTAGGTCAAAATGTTCAAATCTTGTTTGATGACATCCATGTTTGAATTTAGCAGGCTAACTTTAGGCACTCAGGTTTTGAAAGTGTTGGCCATGAAGTATATATGCAGTAGGGCTGTGTGAAGCTTCAGTCCCTGCTTCGATTTGGTGGAGATTCGGCCCAATTCGGTGGCTGAATCTTCAAATCCAAATTGAATCAGAGGACCCTTTAATCTCTCCGATTTGAAGCGGAACCCTCTGAATCGATTCAGAAAGATTTGGTGATGCAAACATAGAGACAGATTTAAATGTTTTTTCTACATACCTCTAGGCAGCAGGTGGCTTGTGAATGCTGAGATGGTGGGGTGGATGGAGCATCCCACGGAAATGGGGGGGGGGGGGGGGGGGGGGGGCTCCCCAGCATGCTTGGTAGCAGACCCAGAAGTGGACCAGAAGCACTTGCAGTCTACTTTTAGGTCTGCCAGAGAGCGTGTGGGGGAGCTCCCCACACGCCCTTTCCCCCTGGCTCAGTGACTGGTGCCTCCTGGGTCTGGGGGGGCACCTGGGGTCCCCCTGTGGCCAATCGCTGAGCTGGGAAGGTGCGGCGGGGGAAGGGCCCACGCACTCCTGGTGGACCCAGAAGTGGACCAGAACTATTTCTGATCCACTTCCAGGTTTGCTGCCAAGCACGTGGGGGGGGCCGTCCGCGCTGCTGTGGGATGCTCCATCCACCCCAGCATCACAACATTTACGAGCTGCACCTGGTATCTCGAGGTATGTAGAAAAAACATTTAAAGCTGTGTCTATGGCCAAATCGCTGATTCTCTGAATCAGCATCGAATCTTCAGATTCAGATTTGGCTGAATCAAATTGGGGACAGTGAACCAAATCAACAAATGGAATCACTGTCCCTGATTCGGGCTGAATCCGAATCCGAATCCAAATCGTATAGGGCCTGTTTTGCACACCCCTTATATGCAGGTATAATTTAATTGACCATTGAACTATTCATAGATTCATAGATTGTAAGGCCAGAAGGGACCTGGAAGATCATCGGGTCTAGCCCCCTTCACCAAGCAGGAAGGATAACTGGAGGTCAGGGGACCCCAGCCAGGTGACTGTTTAGTCTCCTCTTGAAGATTTCCAGGGTACGTGATTGCACCACCTCTGGAGGGAGCTTATTCCACAGTCTGGACACTGACTATAAAGAAGTTTTTCCTAATGTTGAGCCTGAATCAATGTTCCAGGAGTTTGTGGCCATTACTCCGGGTTATCCCCTCAGGTGCCCTGGTGAAAAGTTGTTTAACAAGCCCTTGATGTACTCCCCTAGTGTAGTGGTAAGCTGCTACCAGGTCCCCTCTCAGCCTTCTTTTCCTCAGGCTGAAGAGTCCCAGATCCCTCAGCCTTTCTTCGTATGGCTTGCCTTTTAAGACTCTGATCATATGGTTGGCTCTTCTTTGGACTCTCTCAGCTTGTTCACATCCTTGTTAAAGTGTGGTGCCCAGAACTGGATGCAGTACTCCAGCTGCAGTCTCACCAGTGCTGAGTAGAGCAGAAGAAATTCCTCCTTGGTTTTGCTGGAGATAAATCTATTGATGCATGTCAGAGTATTATTTGCCCTACTGGCTATAGCATCGCACTGCCAGCTCATATTCATACTGTGGTCTATTATTATCCCTCATGTCCCTTTCATTCATGGTGCTAGTCAGTTTGGTGCTGCCAACCCTATAGATGTGTTGGGGTTTGCTCATCCCAAGGTGGAGCACTTTACATTTCTCGACGCTGAACTTCTTCAGGTTCCGATCTGCTCAACTTGCTAGCCTGTCTAGGTACACCTGTAACTGTAGCCTATCTTCAAGCATAAACATGCTTCCCTGTAAGTTGGTGTTATCCGTGAACTTGGCCAGCGAGCTCTCCACCCCCACATCCAAATTGTTAATAAAGATTTTGAAAAGTACTGGACTGAGCACCAACCCCTGCAGGACACCAC
This sequence comes from Alligator mississippiensis, assembly GCF_030867095.1. NCBI lineage: Eukaryota > Metazoa > Chordata > Crocodylia > Alligatoridae > Alligator > Alligator mississippiensis. Next base: position 251,649,372 of record NC_081824.1, on the reverse strand, counting down.
TGCCTACTTCTCACCAGGATGACACAAATCCCTTCACTACGACACTCTGGGTCCTATACTGCAGCCAGTTTCTCACCCGCCTGGCTGTCTTGGAGTTAAGCCCACAATCCTCCAATTTTATCACAAGGACATCATGGGATACTAGATCAAAGGCCTTTTGAAAGTCAAGGTATACAATGTCAACCTACTCTCTTGTGTCCAGGTGGCGAGTTACCTGGTCATAGAAGGAGATGAGGTTGGTGAGGCAAGACCTGCCCGTGATGAAGCCATGCTGGCTGTCATTCAGAATCTTACTGTCACGGCGCACCTCGCTGCCCCGCTCCTAGAGAGGGGAAAACTGCCAGAGGAAAAGCTCTGGCAGTGCATAAGGAGCCCTAGCGGTGATTAGGGAGTACAGCTGTGGGTTGCCGGGGCAACTAAGGAGAGTCAGCTGCCGGTAGGAGGCAGGGCCTGGCCCTTATAAAGCCCAGGGCTGAAGCCAGGCTGGCAGTTCCCTACCAGCAGCTGGAGAGGCAGGAGCTCTCTCAGTTGAGTTATGGGTAGAAGCCTGATTGCAAGTATAGTTCATGATAGCTCTGGAGGCTTGAGCCATGATGCTAAGTTATAGCCAGGCAGCTTATAGTTATGTTATAGCCTAGAGGCTTGTGTTTTGCGTTTGCGTTGTTGCTATTACACTGGTGGCTAGGGTGAGGCTATAAGGGGTTGGAGGAGGCCTCATAGGGACCCCAGAGGGGTGGGGCCCCAGCACCTGAAGAGGGCGCAGTGTACTCATAAGGGCCCACAGGGTGTGGGGCCCTAGCGCTAGTGAGGGCGCAGTATCCTTATCAGGGACTCACAAGGGAGTGAGGACTCCGGCGCCAGTAAGGGCGCAACTTGCGGGGTGCGTAGACCCCAGCCCCGGAGAGGGGCATTTTGAGAAGCCCCAGCGTGGGCACGATGAGCCCCAGGAGGGGGCACTACCAGGAAGCCTGAACGTGGGTGTGGCAAGCCCCAGGAAGGGGGAGCGCCCTTTAGAGAAGCCCAGTGGGGCACAGCGAGCCCCAGAGAGGGGGTGGCACTATTAAGGAGCCCCGCGGGGCACAGCGAGCCCCAGAGAGGGGGCGCCATTATTAAGGAGCCCAGTGTGGGCACAGCGAGCCCCAGAGAGGGCGCGATATTATTGAGAAGCCCAGCGCGGGCATGTAAGGTCCCCGAGAAGGGAGACTATTGAGGAGCCTGAGACAGGCGTAGCGAGCACGGCTGTAGGCTAGTGCGGCAACAGCCCTCAGATAGGGGCCAGGTGCTGCGGTGGACCCCGACGGGAGGGGTTAGTAGTACAGCGCCCCAGGAGAAAGGCAAGGTGCTGTGGTGGTCCCCAGCAAAAGGGGATAGTAGCACGGCGAGCTGGGATCAGAGAGGGTAGCCGTGCGGTTGGCCTAAAGGACCGGAGACCCGCTAGGAAGTCCCGTGGCGGGCTAGATTATTTTAGAGAAGGCCCAGAGGGGGGCTCGACGAGATTCCCAGTGAGGGGCTGTATATTGGAGAGAGCCCAGGAGAGCAGGCTAGACTACAGAGGAGGCCTGGGGAAGCGGGCATGCTGACAGACTAACGTCCAGTACATCAGCGAGGCTTGGGGCGTGGTATTAGGGGTGGTAGGAGCCATGCGTAGACCATAAGGCTAGGGTGCCCCAAGGCACCCATGGGTGCAGGATAAGACCCACGAGGGGTCCAGGAGTTTACGTGCCCAAGGAGACACAAGGCAGCCTCCCTATTATATTTACCAGCAAGACGTGGCGGGCGAGAATAGAGGGTGCCCTTGGGCTGAATTGGCACGGAGAGAGGGCCTTAAGGAGGTCACGGCCCTCCTATAGGACCCCATCGTGACACTTACCTTCTGCAAGATTATCACAGATAGACTCCTTGATGAACTTTTCTAGGATTTTCCCTAGGATTTAAGTTAGGCTGATTGGCCTATAGTTACCTGGGTCCTCCCTCCTGCTCTTCTTGTGGATGGGCACAACATTGGCCCTCTTCCAGTCTTCAAGGATTTCTCCAGAGTGCCATGAGTTGTGGACGAGTTTCGTCAGGGGTTCCACAATGACTTTGGCCATTTATATCAACCTTTGGGGGTGAAAAACACAGTAGCAGACTAACAGCTACAAATCCACCTATAAATCCACATTTGGAGTACTGTGTTCAGTTTTGGGCCCCCCACTACAGAAAGGATGTGGACAAATTGAGAAGAGTCCAGCGGAGGGCAACAAAAATGGTGAGGGGGTTAGGGTACATAATTTATGAAGAGAGGCTGAGTTACCTGGGAGTATTTAGTCTAGAGAAGAGACGATTGGGAGGAGATTTAATAGCAGCCTTCAACTACCCAAAGGGGGATTTGAAAGAGGATGGAGCTAGACTGCTCCCAGTGGTGGCAGATGACAGAACAAGGAGCAATGATCTCAAGGTGCAACAAGGGAAGTTTAGACATTAGGAAGAATTTTCTCACTAGAAGGGTAGTAAAACACTGGAACAGGTTACCCAGCGAGGCTGTGGAATTTTCATCACTGGAGGTTTTAAAGAGCCAGCTAGACAAAGCCCTGTCTGGGATGATCTAGTTGGGGATGGTCCTGCTTTGAGTAGGGGGTTGGGAGTAGATGCCTACTGAGGTCCCTTCCATCCCTAATTTTCAATTATTCTATGATTCTAAATAATCTCAGAGGAAATGAGGAATACTGGATCCTGTTGGAAATTGTCACAACCCAAAGTTGTGAGTTTTTGTTTGTGTGTGCTTCGGCATCGCTAAATTATGTTCCCGCTAAATTGCAGCTTCCTTGCACGGTGGAGTTCTCTGCTGCAGAAGAGAACTCCGGTGCAATGGGGAATTTCCCGCCAATTTGTAGCTTTCTTTGCATGGTGCATTTCTTTTGCATCTCAGAAATGCACGGTGCAAAGGAGTTCCCGCCATTTGTATGAAGATCCGTGCCACATTATTGGCCGATTCTAATATATGCACACGTAACGGCTAGCGACTGGCTTGTTAGCTGTATAAAGAGCTTGAGTGGTTTCTGCCCAAGTTGGAGGACTCCACGAACACCAGGAGAGAAATCACTTAGAGAGCGTGAAGATCTCTAAGCGCTGCGCAACCTCACGGACCCAACGCATTTCTTAAGCAGGCAACAGAGGTCTAAAAAGCCTCTGGCCTCTCCCCGTCGCCGAGCGCAATCCTAGACGTATCCCTTTCCTATATACTCAATTTTCGAACCCACGGAGATTTAACAACTCCGGGGCCTGAGAACCGAACAGAGCCCACGGAGCTTCGACAACTCCGTGGGAAAGAAATTGCCGAACCTGCGGAGCCTTAACAACTCCGGGGCCAAAGAACCGAATTTGTCGTAATCCTCCAACAAGGATTTAAGCGGAGCTGCACCTGGAAACTGTCCAGCCTACACCGCGACCATCTTGGGTGTAAGTAAATAATCTTTCAATCAACCATTACGCCTCTGTGACTAATTCTAGCCCGTGCGTGCCTTGCCGCCGCGTGGTTTCCTCTGGCCCTGCGTGCCCGGGCTGCTGGCCACAGCCCATGTGCGCAAAGACACGCCCGGCTCACCCCCGGCCCGCACAGAAATAAAAGGAAGAATTTTAGACAGGAAAGTTCACAGGGACCACCTGCCCACCTCTCAATATGGAGGACTGTGTTTTCTCACAATGAGGGTGTGGGTCATGCATAGGTCAGACTTAGGTTTTCAAGAAAAAGGTTGGCTGTTGGATTTTAATAGAAAGTAGGTTTCTTCTGTCCCAACAACAGCAATGACATGTTTTGGCTGAATGCTAGAAGCCTTCTTGCTGACTCAGATTCTTCTGCTCCTGTACCATCTTGAGAATGAAGCTTTTGCCATAAAGGATCTTAGTCTCTATTCATCTTGGCATATGCTAGTTCAGATAAAACAGTGTATGGCTATGTGCTGAAGCTGGCTGCTCTGGCCAATTGACAAGAAATAAATGAAAAATATATGGCTGCCCAGAAAACATCTAATAGATGGAGACAACAAAGGCTGTCTTCAGGAACTATTGCATTCATTTTACGGAGAATCTGGTACAGTTGCAACCTGATGGTAGCATAATGACTCTGCAGCCATCTTTTTATCAGTGGGTTTCTACATTGCCCACTCCTCTTTTTTAAGTGGAGTTACACTGCAATGTGATTCCATTAATTAATTCATGACACATTTTTGTGGACATACATATGAATTAAGTGATTTGGGTTAGGTTCATTCTGACTATCAAGGTATATGGAAGAGAATTAATTCATCCTTAGGGGATAACCAGCATACCCATTTTTGACAAACTGTTGAAATGAGATTGAGTAGCTTGCAGAACTGAACCTTTGAGTAGCTTGTGACACCACAGCCAATAAACAGGTCTGCTGGGCACACACTAACTAGATTGTGCATTATCACAGGCACTTGGATGTCACAATGAATCCCCAAGTGTGAAGTCTGGCCTCTTAACTGTTGACTTTACCTATTGATACAACATTATTTCTCTGAACCTCCTGTTTAGAGCACTGTTTGGAGTCAGCATAGGTCATGAATAAATTCCATAGATTCATTCATAGATTCATAGATTGCGGGGCTGGATGGGACCTTGGAAGATCTTTGGGTCCAGCCCCCTGCACCAGGCAGGAAGACAACTGTCCAGCCTCCTCTTGAAGATTTCCAGGGTAGGCGATTGCACCACCTCTGGAGGGAGCTTATTCCACAGTCTGGACACTCTGGCTGTGAAGAAGCCTCATGTTGAACCTGAAACAATCTTCTAGGAGTTTATGGTCATTACTCCTGGTTATCCCCAAGGGCACCCTGGTGAACAGTTGTTCACTGAGCCCTTGATGTATGCTCCTGATGTAGCGGTAAGCTGTTACCAAGTCCTCTCTTCAGCCTGAAAAAGAGACGGCTGAAGAGTCCCAGGTCCCTCTGCCTTTCCTCATGCCAGTCTGTGATCATACAGGTGGCCCTCCTCTGGACTTTCTCGAGCTTTACCACATCCTTATTGAAGTGTAGTGCCCAGTACTGGATGCAGTACTCCAGCTGCAGTCCTACCAATGGGTAGAAGAATCACTTCCCTAGTTTTGCTGGAGATGCATTGATTGATGCATGCCAGGGTATTATTTTCCATTATTTTCCTGATGCATGCCAGGGCATCATGGTCACACTGCAGGCTCATACTCATACTGTGGTCTATTATTACCCCCAGGTCCCTTTCATTTGTGGTGCTGGCCAGTTTGGTGTTGCCAAGCCTGTACATGTGTGTGTGTGGGGGGGGGGGGGGGGGGTTGTCCCCAAAATGATTGGTAGGCCCAGATAGATCCAAAACAACTGATGTATTGGGAGGGTATGACTCCATGTTAATAACATGTGGATTAACAGTATTTAAGTGGATGGCTATCATCAAAGATTTTAATAAAATAGAGGTAAGGCTTTGTCTATTATTTTATCTAGGTTCTGCTTCCCTCCATTGTATCTAAATGCTTCACAGGGAATGTAGATAAATCCTGCTCCTGGAAGATTAGAGAAACAGAAGTATGAAGGCTCACTCAGAACGTTTCTAGGCAGTGGAAGTTTCTCTCCAATCAGATTTTTCAGTACCACTCTCCTCCAGTATGGCCAGACTCACCCCCATGGCTGGAGGAAGGGAATGGGTCCCCAACCTCTTAGTGCAAAATTGGAAACTGCAAGGAGCTCATGAACTGGAGACTTTGACTGGGGTGTGTCAATGTTTCTACTGGGACCAAAGCTGGAGATTTCTGGTTACAGTTTTGCACCTCCGCTCAGGGACAGACTGATCACCATATGTGAGATCAGGAAGGAATTTTACCCCATGGTTTACCCCACTAATATGGACCTTGAGGGTTTTTACCTTCCTCCGTAGCAGGGCGGTGTGGCCCTCTACCCAGGACCTGTTGAGCATATAATGACAATATTTTATAGAAGCAGGACACTGGCTGCCATGGTTCCCCTATGTGGCAGAGCATCTTTGGTGCCTGCCACTTTAAGGGTGAAAGTAGGCAGCAGGGCAACTGGCAGGTGCAGCCAGCCCTGATGAGGTGGTCACATGGCCTCTGGAGGGGCCATGTGGTTGGAGGAGAGGACTGAGCAGCCTCCATTTTAGCTCAGGCATCAGGGATGAGCCAGCAGTCTGCTGCTGGTAGCTGGAACAACAACACCCAGCTGAGCTGCTGCTTGGAGCATCCTTGAAGGTAAGGGAGGACCTAGAGGGATGGCAGGAGGTTCCTGGGGGCCAAGTAGGGTCTTGAGCCCCAGGGAGAAGGCTTGGGCTGAGAGAGAGAGAGCAAGGCCCAGCCTAGAAAAGTGGTTTACAACTTGCAGGCCTATGTGGGGGCTAGGCAGGCCCTGATTAGATTGGGCAAGGATGAAGCTAGGGGGCTCAGGTGAGCCCAGTGGAACTAGACATCATGCAGCTTTGTTGGGGAGCTAGGTCAGCCTGGCTTGGGGTGATGGCTCTAGGGTGGGGCCCAAAGGGGGGCTGCTCTGGCATATGGAGGGCAGCAGCTGCTATGCTGACCTTCTGATCCCTTGACTGGTCAATGTAAGGGGGCCAGGGCCATAAGGCCAAAGGGTATTTGAGCCCACCATGAGGGGCAGGCCAGAGCTACGAAGGTCTATATGGCACCCAGACTGGCCTGGAGGTGGGGCCAGAGCCTATATAGGCTGAAGGTCCTCTTGAAGTTGGGGATATCACAGCCAACAGAAGGTAGAGGTCAGTCAGGAGGCTGGCTGTGATGAAGGAGGCTGCTAGGGGTGTTGGTGTGAGAGATGAGCCCAGGAGAGAGAGCAGCTCAAGAACTATATCCAGGTCCTCAAAAAGAATGAGACTAAGGGCAGGTAGGCCTGCATTGATCCTCAGCATGACTGAAAACTGTACCTTGCTGGGGAAGGATGGCCGGGTAGGGCTGCTCATGGTGGGGTAGCTTCCCAGAAATGCCAGGTCAGTTGCCTCCCCAGTGAAAGGCAGGTAGGGGCACCTTTTAATGCCAGCTCCCACCATCTGGTGGGTTATTAAGAGCAGGGGGCCAAGCATGTCCATGGACACCTGAGCACGTGGGGTGTCAGACCCCATGCCCTAGAGAAGGGGCATGGGGTTGGTCTCAGTGAGGGGTCAGGAAGGGGCCAGGTATGTCTATGTGATGCCTGAGCCTCATGGGGATGTAAGACCCCAGTGGCCCTTGGAAAGGGGAACTGAAGAGTCCAGAGTGGGGCTAGAGGCCAATGCAGAGTAGGGCTGCAAGGGGCAACCTGAAGGGCTGCATGGAAGTAAATTAGTGAGTGGGCCCCAGTGAGTAAGTTGTTGCACTAGAGAGGGGGCAAAGGAGAAGGTAAACCTCAGTGAGAGGGTGTGCAGTGTGCGTGTGAGGATACCTGGTGCAAGCAGAGCCCAAAGGCTGGGTGCAGTCAGTAGGGGGCCAGGGGAGTCATAGTGGGTAACTGAATACACAATGTGGTGTTATAGTGATGATGTGTTCCAGGGGGGAGTGAGATTCCCAGTGAGACCCTGGAGCACGGGTCTGTGTGAGGCACTGTGCAATATGGATGCCATTTATGAGGCATGGGACATGATAAGAGGAGTTCAGAGTTGTGTTTAAAGCCCTAGTCACTAGAGCATTAAATGGACAGCTTCCTGCATTATTACAACTAGTGTTATAACAACAAGGTGTGGCAAGAGAGACTGGGTGGCCTGCCTTACATAGACAGGTAGGCAGGCCAATGTTGACATTTGGCCTTAACCTGGCCCCCTGTCACACCCTGCTTTACCTGTAGTAGGTTAGGTTGTTAGGTCTATGTTGTTTCAGGTTTGATGGTAGATTTACAAATATGTTAGTATTATGGATTTGTATGGGATGGTTTGGATAGGGATGATCCTGCCTCAGGCAGGGGGTTGGAGTGGATGACTTCTGGAGGTCCCTTCCAGCCCTAGTTTGCTATGATCGTATGACTCTAAATTGGGCAAAACAGCTTGAAAGCAGAAAACCTTATAATTGTTAACTCCTCATGAGATGGAAAAGCTGAACAGTTACAAAGGGGACATATTGAGAAGGAACAGAGGAGACTAATAATTATGAAGTGAGGACAGGTGAACTACCTGTATGGCTTTGGGCCTAAGCTGTCGGAATTCAGATCATTTGGGACTGAAAATGGTGCCTGTATCCTACTGGAATAAAATTCCTGGTGCCTTCTGAATGAGATCTACCACACATTTTTCTAGAATTGGTTGGAAGAAGTGCAAAAGTCACAACCCCCTAGAGGAGAATGAAGAGGGCATGACTGCATTCAACAGGTCTCTGGGAGTATTCTGGTTTGGGTGAATTTTGCAAATGGTTTTTATTGTATTAGGAATGGTTCTCCTGTCCCTTTTTGGAACTGTTGCTTAGCCATGCTGCCAAATCTGTACTACTATTGTGACCTGCACTAGCTAGAATGTGTCAGCCAGCACATGCTGTGATCCCACTTTCATTTTGCTGTGTAGACATGCCTAGACTCTCCGATCATGCTGTTCCAATCAATACCACCTACTGCATCCCACTGTTTAAGCAAAAAAGATCTATAAGAGCCCATCTTGTCAGAGCCCTGCACTGTTCTTCATTTGATTCTAGCACATCTTAAATACCCTGGTCTTTATTTCCTGCTGGCTGAAGCCCTTGCTGTCATGGAGCCCAATCTCACTGCCTGCAACCCACACAGAAGCAGCTTCACTCCGTAAGGGTTCTGTAGTCAGCAGAGGCAAAATGTCCTGGATGTCTGCAGATAACTGTCAGCAAACTGCAGGACTCATGGCAAAAAAAACCAGAATGAACTAGCCAGTTTGATATGCAGGTGAAAACTCCATCTTGTTACCCACAATGCTTCCAGTTAGGGAAGAGGAGAAAAATGCCAGGTGCTTTCCACAAAACAATTAAAAGAAAATGAGAATACTTAATTTTCTTCAAAACGTCACTGAATTTGTTTCACCTAAATGAATTGAAGTAAAACTTCCATCTGACTGTGTGTGTGTGTGTGTGTGTGTGTGTGTGTGTCAGAGAGAGAGACTATAAATTGTGTGTGTGTGTGAGGAAAATTAGGGCATTTTTATTCAGTTTCAGTTTGAAGTTTTTTCTAAATTATTTTTCCAAATAAAAAATGTGAAGGGGAAATGATCTGTTTTGTTTTGATTCCTCTAATCAAAAAATTGAGCTCTCTCCAAGGAAACAAACATTTTTTGTGAATGTTGCTTTCGTTGAGGGGTGGGGGGAAAAAAAGCAATTCTTGTCTTAAAAAAAAAAAAAAAAAAAAGCTTTCTGTGACAAAATTTGCAGCCAACACTACATACAGAGATAAGTAGAATCCTTCTGCTGGTTGTCACTAGCAGCAAAAAGAGCCAGAGTTTGTCTTAAAATGTGTAGCTGCTTACAATGGCTTGTACAGACTGATGCAGGAGCCCAGAATAGCCAGATACTCTGGTCTACTTTTCCTCCCCCAGCATGTACCCTTTCCCCTCCAGCTAGAGGTTTGTGTATGGAGGCTTATGCTATCCCTATGACCTCTGGAAATCCCTCTGATTCTGGGGGATATCCAATGCCAATATTGAAGCCCCTGTTCCCTGTTATGTCCATCATACAGAGGCTGTGCCTAGCCCTGAGTTCAGGTTGCTGCTCACTGAGTGCATCTACACATTCACTTTAATGTGCATTAACCTATTTTAATGCACATTTAAAGCATCACAAAAAACCCCATGCTCTTTAGCTAACGTGAATTAAAATAGGCGGATGCGCCTTTTTCTAGTACCTCCCAATGGAGGTACTAGATTTAATGTGCATTAATGAATTAGTAGATGCACCTACTGAGTTGTATAGTTGCTTTTGTTACTATTTTGAGTCTACTGCTGACAAAAGACGTCGACCTGACAGTTCTAGGGTCTGAAAGACCCCTCTCCATCCACAAAACAGATAGCCACAGTGCCAGCTGCCTTCTACATCATACCTCTACCCACAACATGGAGAGACTACCTTGAAATGTAGGTCAGTCTTCAAGGTCTTTCTGTTGGGAGGCCTAATAAAGGGCCAATCATGCAGTGGCCTGTGTGACATGGGTGACTCCCCACCAGGACTGGACTGAGATTTCATTGACTTGTTCCATCTGGACTGCCAAAGGATGGTTGGATAGTGATGGCTCTTTAAGAGGAATTTGAATTGGTTATTAAGAGGTCAGAGACACTGAGGGCATTTTTACACACATTCCTGGGGGTGGGGTGCACTTTAATCAGAGTGGCTCCAAGAGCCACTCTAATTAAAACACCCACAGAAGATCATGTATCGGCATCCTAACATTTCAACATGGTGGCTGTGGTGCTTTAACTAAAGCTCATTGAACAAGATTTAGTTAAGGTGCCCCTGCTGCCATTTTATCCTGCAGGGATGCTGATACACAAGACATGGAGGGTGCTGGGGCATGCTAATTAGCATGCTCCGACAGAGTCGATTAATCAAGTCTGCTCTGATGCACTGTAATTACAGGCATGCTGAATCCCCTTTGCAATCTTTTTAAACACAAAAGCTAATCAGTCTTCCATATCTCTCCAGCGGATATGGGCTGCTGGTATAGCAGTGACTGTTAGGAAGAAGGGAAACGCACACCTTTTTAAAACCTTACTCAGGCTAAGCATGAGCTGAATGCAATATCCATATTTTCAAAAAGGCAGAAAGCATTTATTTTGCTTGAGGGCTACATGTGACCTAAGCAGCAAGATTGTGAACTCCTCGGAGAGAAAAGAGCAGAGAAGCTTAAACAGGACATTTCAGAAAAAGCACTAGACTCATACAAAACAATATTATCCTGCAGTACTAACACCTCAGATAACAATACCTATGGCTGTTAATCATCATGCTTCAGAGCACAAACAGATGACCAAGATGGGCTCAGGAAGAAATTTCCTCAATGTATATTACTGCATATGTACATGCATCATGGGAAGTTTTACTTTTTCCTGTAACACATCTGGCTGTGTTCATGGTAACAGATAAAAGATAGTATGGAAACTCCTCCCATTCCTGGGGTCTTGCTAGATATGCCAAACTCAGAGTCCCTTAGAGAACACAATTATAGTATTCAGTCTTTACTGGTCAGTCCAGCCTAATGGAACACATTAAGGTTATTTGGGCTGAGATCCAATAGTGGAGGCAATAACATCTAGAAAGGTATCTCTGTGCATCTGGAAACAGTTTATAAACCTCTTGTGTAGACAAGTCATTAGCATGGGCCAATAAGCCCCTCTCTGAGCATGGGTGGCATGCACTTTATGAGCAGTTTGCACACATGAATGAAGGAGCATCACATATTGACAGCAGATGCTCCAAAACAAGTGTTTGTGCATATTTGTTCAAATTCTTAACAGCTGTTCAATTCTACCTAGTTCTTCCCTTTTTTACTTCTTATTCATGAACATTTGTGTGAATGGGTTTTTGTCTGGCATGAATGTTTGGGGCACAGCTGCCGCAACGGTAGACTGTACACAAGAAAAAGTATTTTTATTCATCATGTGTAATTATGCATAAAAGGAAGTCAGTCCTCCAATCTGAGATTAGACAGAATAGCATGTGACTTAGGGGACCAATCATGCCCCATGAAGAGTAGAAGGGAATAGTTTGCAGACAACCCCATGGGCTGAAATTTATTTGCATGAACCATTTGTGAAACAATTACGAATAGTGAATAAAAATCAAAGTCTGTTTGTGAATGATTTCATGGGCAGGATAAAGTGCTAAATTAGTCAGATAATTTATCTGTAAAAAATAACTCAGCCAGCACTAATGAACAGGCTGCCTACAGGATTCTCTTAAAGGGGGAGGATTGATGATGACAATGAGCCGCTCTGCAGGGTAGCTGCCCTGACAGTGGAGATACATTCCCTAGAGGCTCAGGACTCACCTGAGTGCAGAGTGGGCCTGAATGATGGCCTGGAAAGCAGGCTGCCTCCTTTGATTCTGGGATCTCTTCCTCTCTCAGCTGAGTGTTTGATCACAGCCTGTGCTACCCCCAGCGGCCCTTGGGTGCAGATCAAAGGGATGCTGAAATTCCTTCCAAGCAAAGCAGGAAGCACTGGAATTAGATCAGTATCTCTGTTTTAAAAAAATTATAAAGATCCCTTGGCAAAAAAAATCAAGCCTAACAGGATGTTATTCCTGTCCTGGAAGAATTTTCTTTCACCTTTTTTTATCACCACACAGCAAAAACAATGTAGGACACTAGAGGCATAACTGGGTATTCTGTGCCCTGTAGGGCCATGCTGCACAAGGCTGTGACTGCACGTGGGCTGCCAGCTTTGGCATGGCAGTCAGGGGCAGCAGCAGTGGCTGCTCTTTTTGTTCTCTCCACAAGTTGGTGTCTGGGGCTGGATCCCCAGTCATTTCTCCCAACTCCTCCTTAGTTACAGTACTGCAGGACATCATTATTTAAAACTCATTCACAACCAGGGTGCCATGGTACCCTGAGGTACCTTGAGATCCTTGCAAGGGTATTGTGGGGTGCCATGCAATGTTACCACTGTCAGGTGTACACATGTGATTCACAAGATAAACTCAAGGATTTAAAATAGGAATCCATAGTTTTAAAGCCGGTTGTGGGCTTTCTGAGTTCCTTGCAACAGGCAAACTGCTTTATTATTTTTCTGTAGTAAAAAACAAACAAACAACTAGTGAAAACTTAGAGCCAGTATTTTCTGAGGGGTGCCTTGAATCTAACAAGTGATAGTGCCTTGAGTATAAAAAGTTTGAGAACCACTGCTTTAAACGCTGCTCCCTGGGGCCAGAGGTAGACTTGAGACTATACACCTTCCATGGGTATGTACTTTATGTAGAGGAATCTCACCATCACACACACTACCTGCTAACTATCAAGGCTCTTCTGACTCCTCAGCTGCTGACCTGTCTGTTTTAAAAAATGCAGTGGCAGCTGAATTACTGTATTGTTCTCTTCATTAGGAAAAGTTGGGCTCTTTTTTCCCCCATCTCTTTGCTTCCTGGACCAAGTATGTACAAGTGGGGTCAGCAGAAAGCCAAGCCTTGGTGCCAGGTGGAGGAGGGAAGTTGCAGGTAGAGGGGAACGAATTTGGCTGAGGAGGCAGAAGCATGGATATGTAAAGGAGGAGAAGACACAAACTGTTATTCCACCCCCTGCCCCCTTGCTATTTTGCATAATGGCCAGCAAAAATCTAGCCCAGTTTTGACTCGGGAAATGAAGCTGGGAAGCTACGTCATAACATGTTGACACTGGCCTTTGTGGTGGTACCCAAACTAACGCACCCCAACCTTAGAAATGGCAAGACTGAGGCTGCAATCCCTTTGAACTGCATCTGCCACCTAGTGGTCACAGCCGAGTCCATTTATGGCCAGCTGTACAGTGCATGAGTGACTAGAACTAGGACCCTCAGGGGACCGCCTGTCAGATCTGAAACCCTCTACCGCAGGCTTGAAGTCAGTCAGTCACTGAAAGACCCAGTGGCTAGAAGTTGTGCTGAGCTCATCTTGAATACCCTGTTCTGCCTTTGGAAGCCATTTCTAGCCAGGAACCTCTTGGCCCCGAGCAGCCACAAGAGACTTGAACCTTAACCGCAATGGGTTGTTAAGGGGATTATTCCTACTCAATTGTTTGACAATACAGCCAGAGAACAGGAGATGCAAACTACGTGGTTCCAATATTTTAACATTTGATTCCAAGAGATTTCTGCCCTTAAGCCTCTAGTATAAGCTGTGGAATTTTTAGCATTTAAGCAATATGCCCAGTCCTACCCAACTTCAGGCCAAGAGGCAACTCCATTGAGCAAACCCTGTATCCTTCACTCACATTTTGCCAGAAATGGTTAGCCTTTGTCTCAGGGTCCAGCTAATGTCATCAGGTGGGTGGGGAGGAGAGGGGTGAAATTTCATAAAAGATTGACAGGTCTTCACAATGGGGAGATTTATTTGGAATACACTTGCAGATTTGGTGTAATCTGATCCTTCCCAAATCTGACCTTCACAAATAGCTTCAGGAGCCCCAGAAATAGACTTTGAAGGGGATGAAGTCCCCCCAGTTGTGTGGTGTAGCTTCCCACAGGCACTCATACCTGGAAAAGAGGAATCCTATAAGGAACAGGAGGGTACAAAAAATGGCATTCATTCAGATTGAGAAAGCAGTCCGGGAAAGAAATAACTGAGTATCCAAAACTAGCATAGAGGCTTGAGCAATGAGTTTCATAGTTGGTAGGGTCGGAAGGGATCTAAGCAGATCATCAAGTCCGACCCCCTGCCATAGGCAGGAAAGGATGCTGGGGTCAAATGACCCCGGCTAGGTGGCTGTCTAGCCTCCTTTGGAAGACCCCCAAGGTAGGGGCAAGCACCACTTCCCTTGGAAGTTGGTTCCAGCTCCTAGCCGCCCTGACTGTGAAGTGGTGCCTTCTGATATCTAGCCTGAATCTACCCTCAGTCAACTTATGGCCATTGTTCCTTGTTATCCCCGGTAGTGCTCAGGGGAACAGGGACTCTCCCATTGCCTGCTGGTCCCCCTTGGCAAGCTTATAGGCGGCCACCAGATCCCCCCTCAGCCTTCTCTTGTGGAGGCCGAACAGGTTCAGGTCCCTTAGCCTCTCCTCGTAGGGCTTGCCCTGCTGCTCCCTGATCATGTGAGTGGCCCTCCTCTGGACCCCCTCGATGCTGTCCACATCCCTCCTGAAGTGCGGCGCCCAGAACTGAACGCAGTACTCCAACTGTGGCCTGAGCAGTGTCGCATAGAGGGGGAGGATCATCTCCTTGCACCTGATCGTGATGCATCTGTGGATGCATGACAAGGTGCGGTTAGCCTTCCTGACCGCGTCCCCACATTGGCAGCCCATGTTTATCTTGGAATCAATAATTACTCCAAGATCCTTTTCTGCCTCTGTGCTGACGAGAAGGGAGTTCCCCAGCCTGTAGGTCTGCTGCTGGTTCTTCTTCCCCAGGTGCAGCACCTTGCACTTGTCCATATTGAAACCCATCCTAGTCTCATCTGCCCACCTCTATAACCCGTCCAGATCTAGTTGTAGCCTGTCCCTCTCTTCTAGCGTGCTCATTTCCCCCCACATCTTAGTGTCATGTGTGAACTTGAACAAGGTGCAGGCAATGTTCAAGATCTCAAACTTGAACAATTCCCCCCATTGCTTCAAACTTCCTGCGGGCCCCAGAACGGAGCACTGGGGAACCCCACTGCCCACATTCCTCCAGGTCGAAAATGATCCGTCCACCACCACTCTCTGGGTGCACCTCTTCAGCCAATTTGAGACCCATCTGACTGTGTAGGTGTCAACACCACAGTCACCTAATTTTTTAACGAGGATGGGGTGAGAGACAGTGTCGAAGGCCTTCCTAAAGTCCAAAAAGACTACATCCACAGTGACACCTGTATCCAAGACTTTTGTGACCTGGTCACAGAAGGCCACCAGGTTGGTCTGACAGGACCTGCCTCTAATGAACCCATGTTGGTTGCCCTTAAGCATAATCTCCCCTGCTGGTCCCTTGCAGATGTGCTACTGGATAATTTTCTCAAGAACCTTCCCCATGATCGAGGTAAGACTAATGGGCCTATAATTTTCTGGGTCCTCTTTTCTCCCTTTTTTTGAAAATGGGGACCACATTGGCCCTTTTCCAGTTCTCTGGGTTTGAAGTACTAGGCTCCCTGGGACCACAGGATTAGACTGGGAAAGATCAGTTTCATCCTCAAAAAGCATATAAATGCAAGCATGACATAGTTTATGTCTCTTTTGGAAAAGACCTTTAAAACCATACCCCATATTGGTGAACAAGTTAAGAGGCTGTGACTTGGACGACTACACAGTCCAGTGGGTGGCGAATTGGCTAGAGGGTCGCACCCAGAGAGTCGTGGTGGATGGGTTGGTTTCAACCTGGAAGGATGTGGGCAGCGGGGTCCCGCAGGGCTCGGTCCTTGGACTGATGCTCTTTAATGTCTTCATCAGCGACTTGGACAAGGGAGTGAAATGTACTCTGTCCAAGTTTGCAGATGACCCAAAGCTATGGGGAGAAGTGGACACGCCGGAGGGCAGGGAACAGCTGCAAGCAGACCTGGATAGGTTGGACAAGTGGGCAGAAAACAACAGAACGCAGTTCAACAAGGAGAAATGCAAAGTGCTGCACCTAGGGAGGAAAAATGTCCAGCACACCTACAGCCTAGGGAATGACCTGCTGGGTGGCACGGAAGTGGAAAGGGATCTTGGAGTCCTAGTGGACTCCAAGATGAACATGAGTCGGCAGTGTGACGAAGCCATCAGAAAAACTAACGGCACTTTATCGTGCATCAGCAGATGCATGATGAATAGGTCCAAGGAGGTGATACTTCCCCTCTAGCGGGTGCTGGTCAGACCTCAGTTGGAGTACTGCGTGCAATTCTGGGTGCCACAATTCAAGAGGGATGCGGATAACCTGGAGAGGGTCCAGAGAAGGGCCACTCGTATGGTTAAGGGCCTGCAGACCAAGCCCTACGAGGAGAGACTAGAGAACCTGGACCTTTTCAGCCTCCGCAAGAGAAGGTTGAGAGGCGACCTTGTGCCTGCCTATAAGTTCATCACGGGGGCACAGAAGGGAATTGGTGAGTATTTATTCACCAAGGCGCCCCCAGGGGTTACAAGAAATAATGGCCACAAGCTAGCAGAGAGCAGATTTAGATTGGATATTAGGAGGAACTTCTTCACAGTTCGAGTGGCCAAGGTCTGGAACAGGCTCCCAAGGGAGGTGGTGCTCTTCCCTACCCTGGGGGTCTTCAAGAGGAGGTTAGATAGGCATCTAGATGGGGTCATCTAAACTCAGCACTCTTTCCTGCCTATGCAGGGGGTCGGACTCGATGATCTATTGAGGTCCCTTCCGACCCTAACATCTATGAAAACCAAGATCCCATTTAACCTCCTCTAAAATGTAAGAGTAGGGGGTTACCCCACCATCCATAGACAAAATCTTTTTTCTTTGTCATCACTTGCAGTGCATATACAGTTATGAATAATTTGCTTACACTCTCCCCACCCCCCAAAGGGAAAAGAACCAAAACAGAGGTGGCTACATTTAAGCAGTACTGCAAAGTGCTGTAGGATGAAGGTTTCACAATACAGAACCATATGGCCAAAAGAAAAAATGCACTGTGAGCAGCATTTATTAACGATTTCCAAATCTATAGCATCTGGAGCGTGGGATCTTTCAATGTACAACCCATTTATTTTCCACAATAATAAAAAGAAAGTCAAAACCCCTCCCAGCTAGATTTTCCAAAGGATACTGCACAGGTCATCTCATACTACATACACTCAGATTGGACCCACTGAAGAGAGGAGTGGAAGAGCGCAGATGATTGTCCAATGATTTGATGCAATAGAGGCAAGTGACCAGAAACCCCAGTGATGGGTGTGGAAGAAAGATCTAAATAGTATGGTACACAAGGAGAATACTTATAATTCTCCGTCCAATGAAAAAAGAGCACACCGGTCTAATAGCTAATATCATGAGATCCGAAGGGAAGGACTGTCATTTCATTATACGTTCAAGTGCTTAGCACACAGTCATCTCTGTTTGGAACTATTGGAAGCTACTATATTAATTATTAATAAGGACTTAACATTTCTGCAGCACATGGCATGTTCAAGGTGCTTTGCCAACCAAACAGATTGGTAATTACTGATCCATTTAATGAGACATTAACTAATTAATGGAGAATCAAGCTCACCCCCCATTGGGTTGACCCAGAAAAACAAGGAAACATAGAAGAATCAGAAGCATCCTAACGTGAAATCTGTAGAATAGTCTCTGTGCCAAAAGCAATGGGGGGATTTTTCCTGAAGTGCCTAGTGGCTTAGGAGTCTGAAGGCCCACTGACAAATCACAAAGGGTTTTTTTTTTTGGAAACCTCATCTTGGAAGGGTTGATTCTTTTATATCTAGATTAGAGAGAAGACACTGGTCAGACTGTAGGAAACACCCAGGACACTGGTGGGGATGCTGGACAGATACTAGATCAACAGAAAGTTCTTGTACTAAGAAGCACTGTAAGAAGAGTGGCCACTAGAGGGTGTGAACTTGAAGAACACCACATTCTTGTATTACTTCAGCAGTTCCCAAACTCTGACAGATTGCGCACCACCAGTTTAAAATGATACAACCTTAAATACCACCAGCAAATTTCTGCCATATAAAGTAATTATAATAAATCTGTTAACAGGTACCACTGACAGGTTATCTGTGTACTACTGAGGGTACATGTACCACAGGTTGGGAACCGCTGTATTACTTCATTAATGCTTCTGCCTACAAACTGGATGGCTGCAAATAGTCCTTGTCCAAGGCCAGGACGAAGAATGGAGTTGTTGGCCAGGAACATGCAGGCAGGCTCACATTGATCTCATTGTTCAGTATTTAAAGCGTAATGGTTCCTGTGCTCTTGCTGGAGGGGGCATGGGTGGCATGGCAGGCACACTATGTAATTAATGGCTGCTACGTACACGACCATTCTCCTAGTGTTGTGCTGCATTCTGCCTGCCGAGACGCAGAGAGCCTGTGGTGGTACAGTGAATACAGAACAGCGATAAGCCTGAAGGGGTGTTTGTGATGAATGGGTGCAATATCCAGAAGTGGATTGCCAAAGCCCCTTCTAAGTGTCCTTGGCAAAAGACATCGTGGCTGCTGATATGCTGTGATTCATGGCTTCCATTGGTGGTTTCTCTGTGGACAAATTAACCAGTTTGCCTGTATTCATGGATGTGAGAGACCAAGGGTACCGGGACCTGATAATATGCAGTCCACTACAGGGGTTCAGGGGCTCATGAGCAGAAAGACTCATCACAGCTTAAGGCTCCAGTGCCAGGATTCCCTGTCTAGCCCTTAGGACAGGAGAAATAACTACCCCTCCACCCCCCTAGTCATTTGGATTTGCCCTCCCAACCTGCAAGGATAGTCGTGGGATCCATCTGAGTGTTGGTATTTATATGGCTCAGGTCACTTTCATATCTCTGTATGGAGAAGAGGTTGGCAGGAAGAGCTGGCTTAAGGGGAGAGAAAAATCCCATTTGCTTCTTGCTTTGGAAACAAAAAACCTGTCCCTTCTGCCCCCCTGACGTGCCTGTCCCTGCTGAGGTTTTTGTTCTACCCTGTCTGTGGGTAACACTGCCAAGAGTATTTAATTTGCATGCAGGCGTGTGGCAGTGCCTCACTGGCAGATAAACAGACAGGCTTTCTTCCCTGAGGAGCTTCCATTAGCAATTAGGTCAAGAACTCAACAAGAAATAAGGAACAATACTAGCATTGTAGGACAGAAAGAAAGACATCAGCAAACATGGCTGCAAAGACCCCTCTGCCTCATACAGGGAGACGCCATCTCTGCATGCCTCCCCCAAATACCCCTCCACCCTGCACAAGGAGGGGCTGCCTCTGTGTCTTTTCCCCAGAGGTCTTTATGCCACCCACACAAAAGGGACAGTCACTGCCTCTCTGCAGAATGCCCTTTTGTGAGAAGAGTCTCATAGGAAGGGTCCCACACTACCTACTCTGAAGGTAGATGAAGGAATTTTAAAAAAGGCACCTAGGAGGTGCATTGATTCAGCCCCAGAAAAGAAACCTGAACAAGGATCCTCCACACATTTGGATCCAGCATCTGTGTGGTATGTGGCATGCTGAACAGCAGAGAGAGAGTGGCAGGAAAGTCCCCAGAGCACTGCTCTCATCCCCTGGTGCTCAGCCATTCCTCCTGCTATTCCCCCAGAACTTCACACCTTCTTGCAACCTATAGATCCATTTGAAGCAGGATAAGCCTTTCTGTCCATTCCTTGTGGCAACAGCCTGTTGCCATAACCTACCTCATCTTTCAGGCCATGCCCTCTGGGCCCTGTCCAGATGAGGACACACAGAGCCTTTTTCTTGGAAGTACTCACAAATAGGTCCAGAGTATTGGCTGGAGCTTTAATTTGAACATCCTGATACACAGCTGATAGGAAGGAAGTTACAAATTGCTTCCCACAGAAGTGGATTCTCAGAGCCCAGGATTTAATTCTTAGCACAGAAGACTAGAGAAAATGATCTCCCAGGGACTGGAAAACTCTCTTTTGCACTTAAGATTTTCCTGTGCTCAAGAGACAGCTGTGTGATGCCATGAAGCTGGATTTCACCCCAGTTCCATTTCTTATGAGAGCCTGAAAACTTTGGGATTCAGACTTAATATCCCAGAGATTTGAAAACCAGGGCCACTTGTACACGTGACTAAAATTGTCCTTTTGTGTGGCTTAATGGCATCAGTCTTTCTACGTATGTGAGCTTTTGGTGACTTACATCAGTTTGCATTGTCATAAACTAAACCCCATCCTGATGTAGTTTAGTTTGCAATGACACAACTTGGAATGGTACAGCCATTAATCTGTCACGTGTACACGGGAATTCACTGAATAATGTGTGGTAAGCCTCTTTGTCCATCAGGTGTTGCTACAATTTTTGTGCAGTGAGCCCCCTTGTCCACCAAGTGTTCCCACAATTTTCAAGTATTTGTGTATAATGAATGTTTTAGGATACCGGTCGGAGCCCTGGTGAATGCTGTTGACTGGTGCCAAAACTTGTAACAGTTGCAGATCATAGCTCCTGCACGCCCAGCAAAAATCACCAGACTTTGCCTGGCAAAAGCCATGAGGAACCCCCCCCTCCTCCACCCTGCACCTCTAAAACATCCCCCTTTCAGCTGGCTGTGGCATAATTGTCCCCCTAAAGCCATTAATTCACTTGCCAGTTTTACGTAAATCTGACAAGTGGAGTTCTATGAGCCAAGCCTTAGGTGTACCTGTTTTATGAATAGTGGGTGAGTTCTGTCAGCTTTCATTCCCTCACCAGCTATGTCCAAACCACTCAGCAGTTTAGACCATGTGCAGCTGGGAGCAGTGTCTTGACACATGGTTATTTTCAGGCATTTGTGTGTAGGACACCCTTGGCAGGCAGAGGGGAGCCCTGGAGAAGGCTACTGACTGGTGCCAAAATTTGCAACACCCTGCTACTGCATCATGGCATATGCAGGCTAAAAGACCTAGCAGAGCTAGAAGTTGTCCAGAACAAGTATGCCCATAAGATACCAAGTTGCCCTGCCTGGTGCCAGCATGTCTGATGTCCAAACTTTGCCCAAAAACAACAAGGTGGGAGGAGGGTGAACCTCCCTTGGCCCTGTCACCTCAAGACTTATTAATTGAGTGCACAGCTCCCCGGGGTATCCCTTATTGATGCAAGATATTTGATGTTCAGAGGAGAATAGAGTGGACTAGATCCAATTGGGTCTTCACTGAAACAAAGAGCTTGGTGCAGGTGTGAGGAGATCGTGAGGTTGTATGCCATTTGGTCTGCAGCCCATGGGCAAACTGGCACATCTACCTTAATGTTGCCAAGATAATGGGTGAGCGGGGGCACAACAGAATAGTGGTCCAGTGCCGTGTCAAGGCAAAAATACTGCAGGCTGCTTTCCACAGGGATGTCACCAGAGCACAGTGGCAGGGCACCCCAGTGCATGGCGTGGTCCATTACAGATACCTTCAGCTGCTAATGGAGGTACTGGATCACCGTGAATGCACAGAGACAGAGGCCTCCAGGGCATGCTCGCCTGCTGAGACATTGCCAACTACCGCTGCAACTTGCAGGGGTTCCAGTGGAGACGATAGTGGCAGTGTCCTAGTTATGTCAACTGCTACTTCCTCTGAGGAGGATAAACCATGGAGCTCAACCTATGCACCTGATATGTGAAGCCCTGGGTACCCTTTAAGTCACCTGTCACCTGAACTGACACCTGATTCATAGATTCATAGATGTTAGGGTTGGAAGGGACCTCAATAGATCATTGAGTCCGACCCCCTGCATAGGCAGGAAAGAGTGCTGGGCCTAGATGACCCCAGCTAGATGCATATTCAACCTCCTCTTGAAGACCCCCAGGGTAGGGGAGAGCACCACCTCCCTTGGGAGCCCGTTCCAGACCTTGGCCACTCGAACTGTGAAGAAGTTCTTCCTAATGTCCAGTCTAAATCTGCTCTCTGCTAGCTTGTGGCCATTATTTCTTGTAACCCCCGGGGGCGCCTTGGTGAATAAATACTCACCAATTCCCTTCTGTGCCCCCGTGATGAACTTATAGGCGGCCACAAGGTCGCCTCTCAACCTTCTCTTGCGGAGGCTGAAAAGATCCAGTTTCTCTAGTCTCTCCTTGTAGGGCTTGGTCTGTAGGTCCTTAACCATACGAGTGGCCCTTCTCTGGACCCTCTCCAGGTTATCTGCATCCCTCTTGAATTGTGGCGCCCAGAATTGCACGCAGTACTCCAACTGCGGTCTGACCAGCGCCCGATAGAGGGGAAGTATCACCTCTTTGGATCTGTTCGTCATGCATCTGCTGATGCATGATAAAGTGCCATTAGCTTTTTTTTTTTTTAATTTTTTTTTAGCTAAACCTGGGATTAGACTGGGCTGTGAGATGAAGAGGGGGAGGGGGACAGCATAGGACACTGCTTTAAAGACCCTGGGAGTTAGTGGCAATGCAGGGAGGTACAGGGCAATGCACAGCAGGGAGGCACACCAGTGGCCAAAATGGGTGGGCACTTCTTTGCAGCCACTCAGGGCGTTCTACCACCTGTGGCCAGGCAGCCCGTCTTGGTCATTTTGGGCCGAATGCTTCTTATCCACTCACAAGATTTGCTGAGTGTGTCTTTTTAGAGCACCAAGTGTCCTTAATTCACTCCATTTCCTGCATTTCTTGATTTTCAGCTCTGCTTGCAATGCCACCGCTGATGACATGCAGGCTACTGAGGCAGGCTGCCACTGATGCACACATGGACAGGATCATGAACTTCCTCAGGGACTGCTAGCATTGGCTGCATGAGATGGTGAGACAGAACTGTCTGGCTTCAGGCAGGTTCATGGAGGTAGTGTGACAGGAATCACTCTGAGGCCAGGAGCCATTCCCAGACCCGGGACAACTGGCAAATACTTGCCAGGCTCCTTCCAATGATTCTATGCCTACTGGTCATTAGCCCCGCTCCTGCCTGGGAGCGGGACAGGCCAGTATGGATCCAAGTTCTGCCATCCACCAATTTTCAGTCAAGCTCGGAAAGTCCACCTTAGAGCTAAGGTCTTTTAGTTAGAAATGATTACTCCTTAGACTGATTTTTTTTTATGAATCATGCATCACTACAGTCGTAAAAAGAAATTCCTCTGTTGTAGTAATTATACACTGTTATCTTATAAAACCTGTTCTGTGGTTTGTTTAATTATGGTTAATATTTGGTTTATAAATAAAGGTTTGTATTTCTTTGTTCGATTCTTTACTTCATGTTCCCTGAGTGTAAGAAGGAAAGTGTAGAAGGGTAGGGTGAGGGGCTTGCATGAGCAAATTGCATGAGCTGCAATTAGCAGTTAGTCAAGCCTGCCTCCCTGGTTTTGAATTTGCTTTGTTCTCCTCAACTGCCAATCACCAGCCTAAATCCTGAACTCTGAGAAGCTGAATGCGCACAGAGGAAATATTATGTGCACTGTGCAGTGCCCACCCAATTACTGCTCCCTGCATTGACAAAATTATGCACCAACCCACCACCACCTGGCCTTGGTTTGGCTGCTGTGTCTTTCTCTGGCCACAATAATGAAAGCCCAGGCCTTGAAAGCCCCTGCCCCTGCAAGCCCCACCTTGCATGGGGTGGCCAGGTAGCACTGAGAAGCTCTATACGCTGAAAGGAAATATTATGGGCACTGTGCAGCACCCTGACTACTGCTGTACCCTGAGGTACCCACATTCAGGGCAAACACCATCGCCCCCACAGTCCAGAGGTGGGCATGTCCTCTTTCATTAGTGCAATATGTCTGACACAAGCCTGGTTTTCTTTGGTTTGGCTTACCTCCCCCCCCAACAACCCACACCTCTACAACCCTTCCCATTACAGCAGACAGACATAGATGATAATTCATTTTAATTTCACCAAAGCATTTATTTTATTGTCAGTAACCAAAGCAGAAACAAAATAATGCAGAAGCACAATGCCTACTCCCCAATTTCCTGCAAAAGCAACAGCACTAACAACTAAAACCTCATCACCCATCATAGGCTCTTCTTCCTGCATTCTTGTGAAGGATTCAGGCAATGCTTTCCTCCGATCCTTCAGGACAATGGAGGCACAGGAAGCCACACTGTCACCTACCCTACAAGAGTCCACAGACTGTCCTGCTACTGCAGTGGGCAGCACAATATGCAACTAGTCAGAGGAGCCAATGCAGGGTAGCAGCTGTACCAATCAATGGGCCATGAGCTGGAGTTGGAGAACTGAGAGGAAACTGTGGACCTTGAGGATGACAGGGTTCTGTGGATCAACCTACAGAGCAATGATTGCAAGGTCTGGGCCCACACAAGCAGCTCTGACAGGCAGGGACACATTTGTGCACATAGTCTTGCCGCTGTCACTGCACATCGAGTACCAGGATGCTGTCATGCATCACCCCATCACACCAGAAAAGAGGGTGAGTATGGCCATCATGAAACTGGCCACCCCCACCAGTCTCCGCTTCATCAGAAACCAGTTCAGCATAGCTCCTTGCATGGCTGGGGTGGTGATATGTGTGGTATGCCAGCTGCTGCAGGATGTTGTGGCAGCTTCATCTGCCTCCATAACCCCTGTAAAGATGTTGAAGGCTTCAAGACCATGGGGTTCCCTAACTGCGTTAGTGCATTGGACAGCACACACATCCCAGGGGAGCCAGTCATTCACTAATAGGAAGGGATTTGCCTTGGTGATCCTCCAGGCCATAGTTGATCACCGAGGATGGTTCGCTAACATTTATACAGGCTGGGCAGGCAGCGCTCATGATGCGCATATCTTTCAAAACTCGCTGCTGCCTGGCATGATGGAGAAGGGACAATATGTGCCTGGAATCCCTGATGCGATCCAGGGTGTTGCTGTGCCCCCGCTTATCAAAGCAGATGTGGCTTACCCTCTCCTGCCCAGGCTCATGAAGCGATATGGAGGACAAGTTACTGACTGGCAAAAGATGGTATTCAACTACTACCTCAGCAAATGCCGGAATACACCTTTGCTGTCTGAAACTGGTGGAGATCACTGAACTAAAGGCTGGAGCCAGAAAACATTATTCAGTTCACTGTGGCAGCCTGCATGCTCTACAATATTTTCAAGACCGGGGGAAGGTATTCAGCAAGTCCTGGTCTGAGGAAGTGCGGGAGGCAGTGGACAGACAGAGACATGGGCAGGTAGGGCATAGTGCCCCCTACAATCAGCATGCAAATGCTGGTCAGGGAGCCATTGTATGCAATTGACTGGCTGCACATATTCTGGCTGCAGCAGATGGAGAGGGTGCTCTGTAGGTCACTGATTGATCAGCACTGAATGCTAAACTGTTCAGCAGCTACCATTGAGTGTTTCTATAAATAAAATAAAAAATTTCATTGCAACACTTCTGTCTGTCTCATAAGTACATTGTCTCTTGTAGGGGGAGGGGCGGGGGGCAGGCTGCAGTGACAGTAGGGGAGTGGGGGAGTCAGAGAGGGCTGAAGTCTACAGATTTTCTTTTGCTTTGTGTGTATGGGACATGAAATGTGGCAAGGACATTAAAATGTATTATCTACTGCTGGTCACATTAACGCAACGCCCAATATGTGTGTGAAGAAATAAGAAATTCATGGGGTGCTGATTCGTGTGCATATTAGAAGTGCTAGGAGAATTTCAGTGCCCTGTTTGGAGAGGGGGGAGGTAATAATGAAGTGGCTCCCTGCCCTTGTCTCCCGTGTGGTGGGATGTCCACTTAGAAGGCCAGGGTCTTTTGTTAGCTGGCGGAGGGGGCGGGCCTGGATGGTTGGTTTGTGGATTTGAATTTGGCAGATGGAGCATGGGGCTCAGCCCGAGGAAACCAGGACTTGGGGGACTATGGGAACAGAGACCCAAACCGAGACATGGCAAGCAGTGTCTGGGGATGGAAGGGAAACACTGAATGAAACAATGACCACCAACAGTGCAGGAATGCGAATGCAGGAATGTGGGTGCAGAAGGGGGGGTTCCAAGCACCTTCTAGGGTTGGGACCCCCTGTGAGATAATGCAGGGGGCGCATTATCGAAGTTCCAATTAGCGCACCACAGCACTCCAATATGCATGCAAAGATATATATATATATATATATACACACACACATACACACACTGCATTGAAATTCTCTGAGCACATATAATATGCACACAAATCTGCATCCCGTGAGTTTTATATACATATATAAAACTCACGGGATGCAGATTTGTGTGCATATTATAAGTGCTCAGAGAATTTCAGTGTCCTGTCCATAGAGGTGGTTGAGTGAAATAAAAAAAACAAGTGGGGATTAGTGGTGTACAGCACCCCCTGCTGTAATTTAGTATGGAGAGATCAGCAGGGTGAATTGTTTTGCAGCAACCCCTGCAGTACTTTTACTGTGAATAATGCACTGAGCATTTCATGAGATTTAAGACTGATGACATGTACACAGTGATTGAAAAAATAAAACCCACCATTTCAATTTAAGGGGCACAGAATGCAACCCTGAAGGACTAAACCCCTGTCGTGTGTACAAGGGCTCTAGGTGACTAAGAGTCTACAATTGCCTGTTCTAGCTCAAGACCCCCTTGGGCAACACCTGATTAATGTGGTCAAACAACCCCTGAAGATGCAACACATTGAAAGGAAAGAGGCCAGGACATCCCAAGTGAAGGTGCTACTTTTTTAATGGGATTGCCCCCAAAGTTAACTTCCAACTGGTCTGTCTTAGCGGTCTGGGACAGAAGCTTCATAAACCAGTTAGACCTAAATCAGTTAAGCCTGATACTACATTCAACCAGGTTTATCTTAAACCAGTTTCAGCCATTTTGAAAGCAGTTTATTCAGAAGCACTGAGCTTCTGTTTTGTTACAGGTTTAAAACAGTTTCTGAAGGCTTAAACTGGTTAATATATAACTTCTGTCCCTAGCCACAGTGACCATCCTGCCATAAGCTAATGTGGATACATTGCCGTGTGCCCAAGATCACAGGTTCTGCACATATGTCCTGAAACATGCATGATCCCTGGATAAAGGCATCCTTCCATATGTACTTACACCTTTGCTGGTACAAGGACTGGTGTTATCCCATATATCACCACTAGATGTCCACCCAAGTCCCAATTTCCAGATGTGGCTCTGGTACCAAAGAAGGAATCCATCATGCCACTGCAGCCATCTCGGTCACCAACTAGATTCGATTTTCCTCAGTGGAAAGTGACTGACAACAAGATTTAACAGTTTTAGTAACTGCAGCCAGAGGCTTTTTCCAAGTGCGACAGACTATTTTCCCCAGACAGCCCCTCAGGTGTTACTGACACTCAGGTAATCAGGTCTTTCCTCCATAAAGGAAACTCACTTGTTCCCATCCTTGGATGACACAGTCCTTTCTGCAAAGCCACTCCAAGCAGTCAAGTGACAGCAAGCTGAGGTAGCATCCACTCAGATGTAACTCCCCCATCTCCAGATGCAGACCCCAGGAGAGGTGAACGAATGAGAGACCTGAGGAGCCCTCAGCCCCCAGGGTCTGACCGTGGCAAGATCTCACAAGCTGAGCAGGGCCAGGATTGGTTGGTATTTTGGTTAGAAACTTCAGTGAAAAGACCAAGGGGTACTAATAGTGATTCAGGAAGTAGCTTTGTTGGTTCTAACCTGGTAAGACCTTCACTTGAGTTTGGAGGACCTGTACAACCCATATCCTGGCCATATGTAGTCCCTAAAAAATCCCATGACATCTACATGAGGAGGCACGTAGCACCAGCTTTCTGGCCCCAATCCAAGGCAGTACATCCTGCCTATCTAATTTCTCAGGCATGCCTTTCTTCATGCCATGCCCTGGACGGTTAAACAGTTGTGGTGCTCCATTCCAGAAGCAGCTGCATTTTAGCAGCAGATGAAAATGTTCTAGTCTGTAAGAAGCTCTTGGATGAAAGCTGCTATGTAAAACCTAAGCTTTTGCCTTTAAAGCATAAAGTCAGTTGCCCTGTCACCAGCTGAAAGTGTACTGCTTTGGGGATTTCCCCGCCCCCAACCAAAGACTTCTTATCCAGGGGCATGACATCTCCCACCAAAAATAAAACACCCCAGCTTTTCTTCTTCAGTGCTTCCAATCTGCTCTGGTTTTTGTCACATGGGGCATCCCATGACATAGCATGGCACCACAAAATGCACTGCTGCAGCATGACACAGGCTGCAAGCTTTGTGTGGGAAGTGGCCAGACCCCTCTCCCCCCCCCACTTCCTCACCTTCACCTTCTTGTGGAATGGCCTTCAGGTGACTCTGTTAGCAGCCCCTGCTAAGCCTGTCCTCCCCTCCCCAGCTTTGGCAGATAGTGAATCTGTTGACTTTGTCACCCCAGCTTGACCTTCCTGGCAGCCCAAGAGGCAGGGCCTGTAGAACAGCCCTGTGTTACGCTCTCCCCCAAGGGAGCCCTCGAACTCCAGAGGCCTTCCAAACCCACGTAATTATAAAGCGACATGCATGCTGGGGCCTGGTCTGAGACCAGCCAATTCCTCTCACGCAAGACAGTGACCAGGCATTGGATTTGAACAAATTGTGTGTACCTTTGTGGGTGGGAGGAAGGAGCAAGGAAGCAAGGAATTGGGTCTCTGGATCTGCCTGCTGGCACCTGAGTCAGATAGCCCTGGGACTGGGCTGTGACTGGCAGGTTAGGAGTGTGCGTGTGAAAGATCACGCCTGTATCTTCAGTAGGTCTGTGTGAAGCAGCTAGTATTTGCTTTGGATTTGGCCGATTCAGGGGACAGTGATTAGAATCACTGTCCCGAATCGATTTAGCCGAATCTTCAAATCAGCCCCATCCCTGGCTGCTCTCAATGGCTGCCCTGCCCCTCTCCCAGCTCCTGGCTCTTTAAAACAAACAAACAAACAAAAAGCCCACACTCACTGGCTGCTGCCAAGCAGGGGGGTGATGCCCGCTGCCCCGGTTGCCCCATGCCATGTGGGGGGCTCTGCCTTGAACCCCCTGATCCCTGCCCACTCTCCCAGCCCCCGCTCCCCATGGCTGCCCCGCATGGTCTCAGCTCCTGGCCCTTTAAAAAAAAAGGAAAAAAAAGCCCTGCCTCACCAGTTGCTGCCAGGCAGGGGGGCAATCCCTGCTGCCCCCCACTGTCCCACGCTGCATGGGGGGCTCTGCCACGAGCCCCCAGAAGCCCTGAGGCCACTGCAACCAGTGAGTGCGGGGCTTTTTTTTTCAAAGGGCTGGGAGCTGGGGCGGGCAGGGTTGCCATGGGGGGGCTGGGAAAGCGGAAGGAGGTTGAGGGGCGCTGGGCTGGGGGAACAGGCAGGGGATGGGGCCTGGTGGGGGTTCCCCCATGGTCCCTTCCTCCTCCTCCAGTCCCCTCTCCCCTGCCTTTACTTACCAGCGTGGAGTCTGGGTCCAGCTCCCGAATTGCTGAAGCTCTCCGAATCTTTTCTGAATTGATTTGGAGAGCTTTGAATTGATTTGGACCTTTTCATTGGTCTCCTGATTCAATTCAGATTTGGTGATTTGGCCACTGAATTGGGCTGAATCTCCTCCGAATTGAATCAGCACCCAAAGCTTTGCACAGCCCTAATCTTCAGCCCCGAGCTGTCTTTGCAAGCTTGTGATCTAGCACGCAGACCAGCTGTGACCTGTGGATAGGGCTGTCCCAGGAGGAGGGGGCGAATCAGGGCAACCGCCCCAGGCCCCGTGCTTTGGGGGCCCCCACACAGCTGGGTAGAGAGGCTGCGGCTGCTGTGTTTGAAGTTTAGCCCACCTTCCTATCCAGCGGGTTGGATGTCTCTTTGCGTGTTCCAGCTGGAAGTTCCAGCCACCACCCCTCCCACCGCATCCGGTGTGCTGGGGCTTTCACACCCCAGTGTAAGTGTGCTGTGGGCCGGGGAGCAGGACCCCTTGCAGACTATTTTGCCCTGGGCCCCGCACTCTGCTGGGATTGTCTCTGCCATGGAGCCCCTTCCTGATACCTCTGCTTGGAGGCCTACAGTTGTGGGGGGAGGGGGCTTGGAATAGACTTATGAGGGCATTTTCCTACCACATAACCCAAGGAATTAAATGGTGAGAGACCCCTATCTCTTGCCGCTGCTCCTTCAGCATTAGCTCGTTGAACAGAATGACTCCCCTTGAGAGACTATAAGGCCTTCCCAACAAGTGAGATGAAAGAGGTGTGTGTCAATAGAGCCAGGCTGAAATTATTCATCCAGCTTGGAGTACATTTAAAAATAGCCCTAGAGTGCCTGTCCACCCCACCCCTTCTGGCTTCCTTTCTGCCCTTCCGCTTGTGGCTGGAGGTAACTGAGTGTTTTCTCTCTAGCCAGAGCTCCAGCTGTGGTCTGGATGCTTTTGTGGCAAAAGGGTGGGGCTCTCCTCTTGCATTTTTTTAGAGGGCTCTGGCTCCAGGCTCCCAGGCTGTTCAGATTAAATGTGCCCATCAGGCAGATATAGTAAAGATTTTAGTGGTCCTGGGGAAAAGCTACTGAAGATTGCAGCCCACCTGTTCTTCCTATCAATTTTCTCTTTACAGCATGATAGGGTCACAACACAGCCCCAGGGTGACAGCCAGGCTTCTCCTCACAGGGCCCTTCCTCTTGCTATATCATGTATACCTTTCCGTGGGTTTTCATACCATGGCAACACACCCTCACGCGGTCTTTTGAGTAACCACAGCATCTGCGTGCCTATACTGTCCTGAATCCAAACAGATCTCCAGGGACTAGGAAGGGGACATTGAAAAACATCAGGACACTCCAGTGTTAGTGATGAGACCCAAAGCAGTTTTGAGAACAAGATTTCCTCAGCCATTGTCTTAGCTTTCAAGGGCATTATCAGAACTAGGTAAATGCCCTGAAAGCTCTTGTCCTTTTGCCCCCTCATTGCTGTATGACCCTATATTTAAAACGACCCTCCTTCACCATGTCTCTTTAATGCTCTTTCCAGGAATGTGAGCTACCAAATCTTATTACTGGCATTTGCAGAAATTAAATTTCTAAAGTGTGCGGGGAAAGATCTGCAGAAAACTAAACGACACATTAGCATGCTCATCCCGTAAAAGTCAAACAATGTAGCTCAACCATTCAGCACCAACCAACACGCTTGGAATCAGAAATAGCCCAGTATCAGCCCTGCTTGCACGCAATCCACAGAGTGCTGGGGAAAAAAGAATGGACATGCAAAAAAAAAACAACACCAACCAAACTTGTCAGATAACTTTAGCAAGTGAAAAATGTGAGGAAATTGCAGTCTGCTCCCGGATATTCCACAAGTGGAAAAAAGAGCTAAAATTTGCTGAATAAATGATTCATTGCAAATTATTCACTGAGTCCTAGAAACCATATAGGGAGGGAAAGAGTGAGATAGACAGAGAAATAATATGTGAAAGTGCTGCATGATTGTATCAGCATGGGAGGACTGTGTTACCCATGAGCGGTGTAGTAGGAACTGGCTCCCCCTCTGCATCTCTCAGATGCAGGCCTAAGAAATGAGATGATGGAAGAAAAATAGAAGCAGCTTTAATCCACAGCTCAAAGATGTCAGGGGCATGTAGTTGACTGTCATTTCTTATTTTTACATTTTATTCCCAGTGTGTGAGCACTTTACTAAGAAGTTCTTTCCATCTCTTACCTATTGTTGTTCTCCAGCCTATGTGCTGGCAACAGGAATCCAGGTAGTTTGAAAAGCCAAAGGACTGGAAATAATTTCAGGGAGGTGGAAGAGAAAGGATTTGATGGGGTTGGAAGGGCTTCTAGGGGTCTCCCGGACATGCTGGGTCAGACCCCACCTGACACAGAAGTCTCATCTGTTTGTAAGTGCTCTATAGCTCAGGCAGTTCAAGCACATTTATAACAACTACACAACCATGTAGTACCCCTTGTGGTAGAGAAGAGGCAGTACTGGGCAGACATAAAGGAGATTTTTTTTTTTGAGGATGGTAGATGGATGGATAGAACCTGTAGCTCATTGCAGTTTGCTGATTAAAAGCCCTCCTCCTGGGTTGTCGAATATCACCCCAGGCAGTTTGTCCTATGTCCAGGCTAGCCTGCAGTCACAGGCAAGAGTTACAAGAGACCAGTCTCAGGAGAGTTGACCAGCCTCAACACTGTGTAATTTTTTAGTTGATGTATATAACTTCAGGTTCCTCAGCTTGTTTTAATGCCAGTGTATCTCTAACGCCCTTGCTCAGACCTGTACTCTGGCTGAAAACCTGCTAGAATCCATTTGGTGTCTCAAGGAAGCATATGTAAAGTCCCTGCTGGACACACTTGGGACAATGCCTCAGTTCTGGATAGGCTGATAGAAATCAGGAAGCAAAAAGCCTAAATTTAAATGATCTGTTTTAATAAGTTTTTGCATTTTTACTTTTTTGTTATTTTCCTAAAGGAAGGTTGATTTCTCATTGCTAGCAACCATTAAGACATACAGATTTGTGTCTAAATACAGTAAAGTATACAACATTTTGTAACTTCTTGCTACCTGAGAAGATACATTATACAGATTTGCGATTCCTGGTTTTGAATATTCAAGGTGCACACCGCCAAGGCACTCTCACTCCCTGCCCAGAATGATGACACTTTGTTACTGCTCTCTGGTGATACTTTTACATTCAGTATGTTGCAGTAGCACACACCAACTGCTGAAGCTTCCTTAGCCTGAAGAAGGGTTTTTGAACCCGAAAGCTTGCTTAATAACTATTCTCCAACCATTTGGGTTGGTCTAATAAAAGATATCAAATTCACCCAAGGAACCTTGTCTGCCTATACCCTTAATCATGGCACCTAAAAGAAAAGCGAATGAGAGTGCAGCGAGGATCCAGCCTGTTTATCCTAGCCTATTATCGGTACAGTGCAGTATTTGTGGATTTCCCCATTTGCGGGCATCTCTAGAATGCATCCCCCGTGAATGGCAAGGGTCTCCTGTATATCAGGAATTGGCAACCCCCAGCATGCATGCCAGAGCATGGCACATGAGGCCATTTTCCTCAGCACGCCACAGACAGCCTGGACTCTGCGCAGCTTCTACCAGCAGCTGCCCAGAGCCCAGGCTGGCTGCAGCTGGGAGGCTGCAAACAGCTGCATGGCATTTGCCTGGGCACCAATTCTGTGGCTGCGGAAGCTGTCCATGCACCTCTGGGCACATGGCCGGGAAGGGACCTGGGGCAGCATAACCCTAGCTCCTCCCCCACCGTCTGCCCAGAGGTATATGTGCAGGTGCCACCACCCTGGAGCTGGTGCTGGGGCTATGGAGCCTGGCACAGCTGTTTATAGCCTTCCAGCCTTCTGCTACAGCTGCCCAGAGCCTGGGCCAGCTGTGGAAGGCAGCTGGGAGTCTGTAAACAGCTGCACTAGGCTCTGGAGCCCCAACACCGACTCCATGGCAGTGATGGGTACATGCATGGCTCACAGCGCATGGTGGAGAAGCGGCTGGCACAACCCTGGCCCCTCCTCTGCCATCCACCTAGAGGCATACATGCAGCCACTGCTAGCAATGAGGATTGGGCTCCTTGCAGCTCCCCCCATCTCTGGCATGCCAAGTTGAGATGTGGATGGAGATTGGAGTGATTTTAGCACTCTGGCCAAAAATGTTGCTGACCCCTGTTATATATACATATTAGAATAATTATAGAATGTAATACACATTTATTCAGATACCTAATTTATATCTTACTACATTGGAAAATGGTGAATAAAATTTCTTACTTACTTTTTTTTAAAACCCATAATTTGTGTTAACCTACTTTTGTATAGAAACTGAAATTCAGTTAAACATTAAGACATCCAGCATTCATTATTTTATTATTAGTTAATAAAAAAAAATTATTGGAACTTTTTGGATACAGAAAGAAAAATGTATCAGAGTAAGTGTTGTATTTAACACTGATTGATCTAATAAAGCAAAGAAAAAATTATCTATAGTTAGAAAATCAACCTCATTGTTTCTGGTCACTATTTCTGATATGCTTTTATAACTAGCAGATATTCACCTCCCTTACCTCATTTATAGAAATTATTTAAAAAAGAAAAAC
This sequence comes from Alligator mississippiensis, assembly GCF_030867095.1. Taxonomy (NCBI): domain Eukaryota; kingdom Metazoa; phylum Chordata; order Crocodylia; family Alligatoridae; genus Alligator; species Alligator mississippiensis. The sequence goes on along the minus strand of NC_081824.1, from coordinate 251,615,267 downwards.
AGAAAAAAAAGCATTCCCAATTGTTATCCATTATCCTTTGATATTTCACACCACAGACCATGGTCATTTCTACAATACATTACTCCCAGAAACATGGTCCTTCACATGGTATAATTATACATCAACACAGATAAGTGAATAATTTGTCTGCTTGCAAAGATGCCTCGAGCTGTTGCAACCATCCACTCAGGGGCAACATGTAGAGAGGGTGCACACAGGTGCATGTGCACCCCCTGAGCGTGGTGGTGCACCCCCTACAAAAAGGTACTGCCAACACCGTCGGTGGTGCCTACAAGCAGTCACTGCTTGCCACCCTGCTGCTGGCACTGCTTGCAAGCAGTTTGCAATCCTTGCTGGCCACTTCTGAAGGCAGCTGCAGGAGCTCCCCTGCTTACCACTGCCGTGCTCCCGCCACCGCCGTGCCCCCCCAGCCACCGGGGGCATGCATCATTCATGCAACCATTGCTGCTCAGTGCATCCACTCACCATTTTGTCCTCCTTCCATCCAAATTTGAGCTCTCTCATACCCTGTTTTTCTGGAGTTCAAGGCTTCCAACACTTATTCTTTCTGATGTTGAAAACTGAGAAATGGAGACGGTGAAGAAGACCTCCTGGCTAGGGACAGAAGTTACACATAAACTGGTTTAAATGATACATGCCAGAGCATTGTTTTCCCTGCTGGCTCCAGCATCTCAAGCAAAACTAAGGAAGTTATTCTCCTACTACGCAGCATTGGTGAGGCCGCAGCTGGAGTACTGCATCCAGTTCTGGGTCCCACACTTCAAGAAGGATGTGGAGAAGCTTGAGAGAGTCCAGAGGAGAGTCACTTGTATAATTAGAGGCCTGAAGAGCAAGCCATATGAGGAATGGCTGCCAGATACAGGACTATTCAGCCTGGAAAAGAGAAGACTTCAAAGGGATTTGGTGGCAGCTTACAAATATATCAAGGGAGAGCATCAGGGGCTAGGCAAACAACTATTCTGCAAAGTGCCACAGTCGTGAACTCCTAGAATAAGGTTTCAGACTGGATACAAGGAAAAACTTCTTCACAGTTTATGTGACCAGACTCTGGAATAGATTCCCAGCAGGGGTGGTGCAGGCACCTGCCCTGGAGATCTTCAGAAAGAGACTGAATGCACACCTTGCTGGGGTTATTTGACCCCAGCAGTGTTTCCTGCCCAGGGTGGGGGTGGGGAGGGGGGAGGGCTGGACCCAATGATCTCACAAGGTCCCTTCCAGCCCTAAATTTCTGTGAATCTGTCTGTCCAGTTGTTTTTTCAGTTTAATCTCTGCAGTTTAAACTAACCTGCAAAGACTGAATTGATTCAGCCTCGGGCTTTGTGACTGTCTGTACTTAGCCCCTGCGATTCAGGGCAGCACCAGCAAGATGTACAGGTCTCAGTTTCTCTCTCTCTATAAGCAGGGGCAGCAGCAATGTTGGGCGAGCAGAGAGAGAGAAAGAGAGAGAAAGACGGCAACTGTAGGTGAATTCTTTCCCCAAACCCTAAGTAACCCTTAAAAAAATAGGATTTTTTTCTATTTCTTTTCCACCTCTTAATGGCATAGCGCTGAAGTGCAGCTGCCAGTCAGAAATTTAACTTCCTGTTGACTCTGAATATGATCTTTAGTCCAAAAGCAGAGCTGACCTGTGTACTCGGATATAACAGCAAATATGAAACAGACCTCTGTTACCCTAATAATCACCACAGAAGACTGTGTAATGATTGTGAGATAGCCTCCAAGTTTTCCAAATTCATGAGTCGGTCCCCTCCCCTTCCCCTCCAAAGCATGGGATTCAGGGGAAAAATAACTACATTCTGGATTCATTCTATTTGCCTTCTCTTTTTTGAGCTCATAGGATTCATGTTCCACGCGTTCCTGCACAACCATTAGGACTAGATTTTTTTAAAAATGAGAGTCTTGCAAAATGACTTGATTCTGGGAATTGGGATTTCTGAAATAGCTGGCAACACGGGAAGCGTAAGGTATTCCTCCATTCCCTGATCCCTTGTCACAAGACAGGGACCAGTATTCCTTCCCATCCCTTTAGCTACTGTTACAGGTAGTAATGACAGATGCTGCTCAGATTGCTTTCCACAATATGCAAAAGTACAATGGTGCAGCAGCCTGTGTCCTTTGCATGCTGCCTGCACTGTTTCAGTTTGGAAAGTTCATTCTTTACCGCACCATTTCTAAATCCCCTTAAAGATTTGTATTTTTGCAAGAAAAGTATTCTGACTCTGAACTCTCACTCGCCCACACTGATTTCTGCCCATTGCTGCTGTACCACACAGTCTGCAAATTGGCAGTTTGTGCTCCATTGGAGAAGAAACCTCATTTGTTACCTGCTTATTTATTCCCCTTACTGGGGGCCTGCTTCTGTGATATTTTTAAACCTCAAAGAAAATTGCTCAGCATCTCTTAAAAAATAAGATCCTTCATGTGTGTACAGCCTACTCTACCGGATTTCACCCAGCAAATGTTTGGATTGCCAGAGAAGGTAATGTGTATATTTGTGCTTAACACTGCCTGCCAAATCTTTGTTTCTTTTTTACATTCTTAATAGAAATGCCAATTCTAGCTGGCATCTAGGTTCTGGAAGAGAGGTTTCTGACACCTCAGGCTTCAAGGCCTGTAGAAAAACCAAATACAGACTGACAGATTCTCTTGGAATTTCCTTTAGGTGTATATATGCCTTTCTTGGTACAGGGCGTGGGTTGGGTCAGGAGGCTTAGTGAAGTAACAGAGTTGAAATAGCACTGTGTGTCCATGGTAAATAGCTGGGAGTTCCAGCCTTTAGCTGCAGGAACCAGCAGGTTGGCTGGCAGCTAGATATTTCCTCTTCCACCAGTGCCTTTGTCTGTTTGCTCTCATTTTCCGCTTTCATCTTATTTTTAATTTGCTTTTTTTTGTATTTTTACTCCTCTAGGTAGAGTTTGTTCCCCTTATCATGAGGCATGGGCTACACTCAGTCCCGGCTGGGCTTGTGGAAGTGGGTAGCACCATCAAGCTGACTGTCAGCAGAGCACAAAAAAGAAGCCAGGGCATGCTATCTGCATCCTCATACAGAAAGGGGTGATTTCTGTTTAAGGCAATCAAGGTGGGAATGGGTAGGAGAGGCTTACAGGAAACAACCTGACTGCTAAGACATGCAGTGACAGGAGAACTGGAAGGGGTAGAGAAGGAGGAAGCAGATCTACACTCTTGCCTTGTTCCTTACCATAAGCAGGGATCCTGATTTTCTCTGATTAAAAAAAAAACAACCCAAATCCGCAATTTTCAGTTTAAAAAGTAACCTAAAATCCACATTTTCCCATGATTTAAATAAAACACCACTATATATATATATGTTGTGGTTTTGGGGGATTTATTTTTTATCAGACTAGCAGCATTTCATTTTAATCACGGATAAATCTGGATTTTAGGTTTCTTTTTTTTAAATGAAAATTGGGGATTTTTTTTTTAAATCAGAGAAAACCAGGATCCCTGATCATGAGTCATCCCCTACCCTTTTCCAAAGACCAGCATGACTTCACAGGCCTGGCCATGTTGCAGTGCAGCAGGTGTTGGTTTTTAGAGCGGCCCAAATCGAAGGGGCAATTGCTTTTATTTCCCACTGTGGTTGATTACAAAGGGCTGTGAGAGGCTGGGACGCCTGATAGTTTCAATAGTAATGGAATTGGCCCCTTTCCAAACAATTCTTTCAGGTCTCATTGTTTGGTAGGAAACAAACAAGAGGAACAGCACTGGGTGGGCACATCATAAGAGGATCTAAATATAGAAGCACAGCTTCAAGGAGCCAGGCTTCTTGGCTTTAGCCCATTCCAAAGATAACAAAACCTCTCTTGCCTTCTCCAACGGGACCAGTTTGCTACTACCAGCATTACAGAAGGGCAGGTTTGCCAGCCTGCCCTGACCGCTTTATTGCAAACCCAACGAGTAGACCTAAAACCTGGGCTAGCCAGCCAGTTCAGCCACATGTATAATTGTTTGGTGTTACAAAGCAGCCAGAAAGTTATAACTCTGCCCTAAAGTCTTTTGACTGACTGCTGTTGCACCTAATGCCCTTTGTAAACTCCCTCTGAATCAGGAGAAAATTTGAGCCTTTTTGGGCTCAGAAAGCAAAGCAAGTTTAGGCCCTTTTTTATTCTTTATTCAGGGAGGTTAGGCCCTTCTCCTCACTGCCATCACAAAGACCCCTAAACTGGGCAGTGCTGAAGACACTAGCCCAGTGCACTACTGAGAACCAGCTAGAAGGGGTGGGGGCTTGGGGAGAAGTCTTACTGAACAAAGCATTTGGAGTAAGCCTTTGGGGTTTTTTCCCTGTTCAGTTGCTCCCCAACTCCAATCATGGTGAACATCAGGGGCCTACAGTGCCTGACAGCAGAAGTAAAGGATAGGGATTTTTCCAGGAATCTAAGCATAGGTTACCCATAGAGATGAGAGTACTTTCCTAACAGGAAGAGAGGATCTGGTCAGTCTTACCCCCATTAGACCTACAGAGCAATAAACAAGTACAGAACCTGCCAAATCCAGTAGCTGCTGGTAGCAATTCTGTGGATCTCCACTGGAAGCGGTGGAGATGGGGTTGGGGGAGCATTGTGGAGCTCATTTCAGTCCCTGTTTATAACCCCTGCATCCCAAACCTCACAGTCCCAGCAGTAGACTCACAATCAGGGCAGAATAGTCACAACAGCAACTGGTGCCAGCGTTATTTGTTGCTTAGGAATATTTTTAGACTGGTTTCTAGTTAAAAGCTTGTTCTAGAAAAAGGTTTTAAAAAAGTCTTTTCCTATGGAAGACACCAACAGGTAATTAAGGAAAGCCTCATGAGTGGGAGAAATCTTTTTGAGCTCCCAAGATAATGTGCAACAAAGTAGCTCCTGGCTCCAAAGTAAGACATCGGTTTAAACTTTCTGCTTATTTAAACAATTGAGCAAGATCTTGGCAAAATAGGCTCCCGATCTTTCACAGAAACTATTCCCAGAGCAAAAATTTTATTTGAGACACTGACTAGGTACAACCCATTTCCCTCATCAGGCCATTTTGCTCCCTGTAATACATAGTATACTCTTATCCCTAAATCCTAGTAAAGAGCACTTAACTTTTCCTTTCCACCTGCTTCTATGAAAACCTCAATTCAGCCTCAAACCAGGCCCACCTATGAAAATTTCCCCCATAATTTTCTGGGGATAGCTTCTGTATAATAGTGGAATACAGCTGTTTACAGACTCTCAGGTTGTTCCACAGTTCCTTGCTCCTACTGTGATTGGCAACATTTTTAGTAGGGGCAGATCCTCTCATGCTAAAGAGGTCATTGGAGTGGCAACACTTTCATCCAATCAGAAATTATTCATTTTTTCCCTTCCCTCCCTCTCCCCCACAAAGCTGACTGATGGGACTGGCAGCCAATGAGACCAGAAAGGTTTAAAAGATCAGGAGGTAGCAGGATTTCCTGCTGAGCAATTAGGAGCTTCATTTTTTTTTAAATCTAGGTAACAATTAGTGAAGTAGAGGGAAAAAGAGGTTTTGTGTGATTAAAGGGCATGAAGTTAAAAGCTCTCCTAAGCAGTATAGGGGTATTGCATAGGCGAATCTGGCTATGGAAGGAACTATTCCAGTATCCCAAGAATTTCCACCTCTACTAGATTTCTGCACCACTTGCATCTCCTCAGCTCCCAGTGACAGAGAGGTATTGTCACTATAGCTGAGTCCTACTTAGTATTTCTGCTTACTTAGGAGGGAATGAAGCTAGTGGGAGTACAAAACTGGAGGTAGAACAGGGTTGCCTATGGTGTGGGTGATAAGGTTTTATTTAGGTCTAATAGGGACTTGAATAGGTCATTTGACTTCTCTGGGCCACCTCCATTCCTGGTCAGGAAGAGGGAGGAGAGATAACAACACTTCCTCGCTTGATAGGAACGTTAGTATTGAGATGTCCACATGAGGGATTGCTTTATTCCCATCAGATTGGCACAATTGTGCTCAGCAGAGGTCCTCCAGCTGCAGCCCGCTCCTTATCAAAGAGGATACCAGTAGGACATTCTCGGGGCAGGTTCTGGGACTGAAAATTGCTTCTGTCCTTGATAGGTGACAGCCTGAATTTGGTGGCCTTCCCAGCTCAGTGTAAGAATTCTCTCTTTGATAGGGAATTTGGAAAGGGCTGAAAGCATGTTCCTGAAACGATGGGCTTGAGATGCAGCTTTGACAGCTGCTTGGCTGAGTTATTGGGTATTTTTATCTGAATGTTTGCTTTTTAATGCTGCTGGGATATTGCTATATTGTAAATTCAACAGAGTGGCATGATGCCTACAGTCTCTTTATAATTTAAATCTAAACAAATAGCAAGGAAAGGCCTCAGTCAAATGAGCACCCCACTGAGCTAGACAAATATTAAATAAAAAGACTGTCACTACTCAGAAGGGTTTGCCTTTCAAGTATTAGATGAGATACACAAGCCACCTGCAAAGTGATGTGGGGAGCATGGTGCGTTGGGTTGATTCTGAACCCAGGTAAGCACTGACAATTGCCTTGACCATTTGTAGACGTCATGACAGGGGTGAGCTTTAAGGCAGGATCTGAAGGATGATGAAGGTGTTGGCTTTGTGGCTTTTGACAGGGAGTTCTTTTTGTACATAAGGGCCAGGGTGGGGGAAAGTGTGAAGGCATTCACTGGGCGATCTTACAAGCGGGCAATGAAGGCTGATGTTATCAAAGGTGTGAGGCAGGGTTTACTGACTTTATACCTGAGCCAGGTTGATAGGGTACGGATCAATCACTAAGGACTTTAACAGTGAAGACCAGCAGATAAAGGGGAGCCAGTAGAGAGATGCAAATAGAAGGCAGGTGTGGAACTGTGGACATCTACAAATGCAGGAGACTGGACTCAGTGGCCTGGCAGGATCCTTCCAATCCAATGTTGGGGGTGCCTGTACACAAGCGCAGAGGCTGATCTGATGTGTTGTAATTACAGTGCAGAGCAGATTTGATTAATCAAGTCCACTGGAGCGTAGTAATTACTGTACTCTAGCAGCCTCCTGTGTCTTGTGTATCAGTGTCCCCACATTTCAAAATGGTGGTGGGGGCGCTTGAACTAAAGCTCATCAAATGAGCTATAATTCAAATGCCCCCACCACCATTTTGAAGCATGGGGACACTGATCCCTGAGATGCTGGGGAGTTTTAGTTACAGCAGCTCTTGGAGCTGCTCTAATCAAAGTGCTGTCCCCCACCCCCAGAGCACATGTAAACGTGCCCCCTGTGCTCCAAGTGATAAGCCAGGAAAGTGAACTCTTCTACAGCCTTCTGAATTGCTATAAGTAGGACAAGATGGCATTGTTCAGATCTAAAGGGGCCAGAAAGAAGGAGGTTGCCAAGGTCAAGATGCAAGAGGAGGAGGGCCTGAACAAGAGTTGTAGCTGTGTGGAAGGAGAGAAGAAGGATTTGTTTGTTGGACGGGAAGAAGCACAAGACTTGAGCAGGGTTTGGAAGTGAGGGTCTAGAGAAGGGATGATTAACCCCCTGGACCAAATTTGGTCCATGGTGCTGTGTTATTAGGCCTGCAGGGCTCCACATGAGTCTGAAAATGTGGAAGCAAGGGAGCAGTGGCAGTGTTAATTGCTGCTTCCGTTGTCCAATTTCTGGACCCATGAGGAGTCCTGTGGGTAGATAGTGTAGCCCTGGATGCTAGATCAGGTGTGCAGGGCTAGAACGTGACTTGGACAGCATGAGGCAGGATCCAGGCTTGTCGGGCCTCATCCAGGCAGCATGAGGAGGGATCCAGGTGCAAGGGGCAGCATGAGATGGGATCTGAGTATGCGGGGCCCAACCCTGTGTGCTGACTCTGTGTGGGACCAGCCCTGCACCACTCATTTGGTTTGCAGAACCAATAGGCAGAGCATCACTGATCTAGAGACTGCGAAGTTAAAGACAGCATGCTTAGATTGCAGGCCGAAGGGGATTCAAAGTGTTAGAGAAGAGAGAGAGAAAGAAAAATTGGATTGGAAAGTTTAAGATTTCCCTTGCTTTGTTCATGCTCAGCTAATGATTGGACATCCATAGGTAGATGTCAGGGAGACGGGCTGAGATCTTCCTCTGGACAGCAGATGATTTATCCAGAATTCAATGAGTTGTTAACATAGAGATGATACTAGAAGCTGTGTTTCACTCTTGCCCAGAGACGAGACATAGAGGGAAAAGAGAAGAGCAAAGATAGAGCCAAGTTGGACAAAACGTTAGAGACTGAAGCAGAGGATCTTTCAAAATCAAGCTGAAGGAGCAATTAGGGGCAGAAGAAGAACCAAGAGGAAAAAGACTGATGCAAGGCATGATATGAAAAAACAGCTCTCTGCCAGAGTGTTAATGCAAGCTGGTAAGTTGAGGAAAAAGAGGAAGGGATAACAATCCTGAGATTTAGCAAAGAACAGGTTGTTTAAAAAGTTGGTAAGAGCATTTTCAGGGGTATATGGAAGGAGAAAGCATAACATAGAAAGTGCAGAGTTGGAGTTGGAAGTTGTAAAATGCCTGTGAGGGTTGGCTGGGAGTTTGATCATTGTGTCTGGAGACAGAACGAAGAGGGGAGGTGTGGGGGTAGTATTTGGAGAAGCAGGTAGAGTCAGTGTTGGTCTGTTTAATGATGTAGGAAGCTATGGCCCATTTGGGTGGTGAAGAGGAAGAACTTGACTGAATTGAAGAGGAAAAATGAAAGGAAGACATGAAAATGACCATGTGGGAGGTCAGTAAACCAGCACATCATATGGGTAAATCTGGAAAGCCATGGAAGCCCTGAGATGACCATGCTGAGGTTCAAAGAGGCACTTAGATAGAATGACTTGGTCTTCCAGCCCTCACACATACAGACTGATATGACTGCTCAGCTGTTTGAGGAAGGGCAATGGCAGCTTTGAACATCTCCCTGCTATCTGGATATCAGCAGTGGATACCCCAGGCCCATGTGCATAGCTGAATACAGGCATGGATCCTACAGAATCTCACTGCGTTGCAGTTTTACCCACCATTTCCTCCCTGGTTGCACACAACGGTAGGAGTGATGCCACCGCATGGCCTCACAACCTGGGCCATGGGCCTGTTGTTTCTAGTAGTTAATCTGCCCCTGGCACAAAGCCATCAGAAGGGGATTTCCCACAGCCTGTAAGCATGAAATGCCCCCTATACCCATAGCACCATTAGTTGGCATGAATCACTGGAGAGCTAAGTAATATCATGAGGGAGGTTTTACATTTGAATGGGAAGAAAGTGGAAGAGCATAAGAGTGGTGGGAAAAACCCATGGCAGGGGAGAAAGGTGTTGTATACTAGAAGGTGGGTGAGTTTGTGGGAGTCCTAAGGCAGAAGGAAAGGGAGGCAGGAATAAAAGAGGGCCCGTGATGGGTTGGCAGAGCCTAGGACGGAGAGCAGTGGAAGCCCCATGGTGGGAGATGGTGAGAGTTGCCCCCGGTGTCTAACCCAGTGCATTCTGCAAAAGTGAAAACCTTCACGGAGCCATGCAGACTCCACAATACACTCCCGTTCTGGGCCACTGTGAGATGGGAGTGAACAGGAAGCTGGGTCGGGGGAATGGGCGGGAGAGGAAAGAGAGAGAATACAGAGGGGTGGGGAGGAAGGTTGAGCCAGTGTGTCAGGGCCTAACAATGAACTGTCTGTGTCAGGAAAACACTCTTACTCAACTGGGCTATTTTTAGGGGTTCGGTTTTTTTTTCTCCCCTTGGCCTCCCTCCCTCACCCAGCTCCTACCCTCCCTTTTGTGCCTCTTGGTGCCTGGCAGATTGGTGGAGATTTAAAAGCTACGGATGAGAAAAGAGTTTACTATAGTGATGGAAAAACAATTGTGGGGGGAGGTGAAGGGGAAGGGAGATGAGCTTCCAGAAATAGCCTTGGAGTGATGTCTGCCTTTCAGCCCCTGGAGCTCAGAAGAGAAATTTCATAGACATAGACATTAGGGCTGGAAGGGACCTTGGAAGATCATCGAGTCCAGCCCCCTGCTCAAAGGGCAGGAAGTCATCCGGGTTCATAGGATCCCAGCAAGATGAGCATCCAGTTTGCTCTTGAAGGTGTTCAATGTGGGCGCTTGAACCACCTCCGGTTCCAGACCTTGGGGGCTCGGACAGTAAAGAAATTCTTCCTTATGTCCAGCCTGAAACGGTCTTGTAGTAGTTTATGACCATTCGACCTAGTCGTCATCCCTTGGGGCGCTCTGGTGAACAAACGTTCCCCCAGATACTGGTGGTCACCCCTGATAAACTTGTAGGTGGCCATCAGATCACCCCTGAGCCTGCAGTTTTCCAGGCTAAAGAGCCCCAGGGCTCTCAGCCTGTCATCGTAGGGTCTGCTTCCCTGACCTCTGATCATGTGTGTGGCTCTTCTCTGGACTCTCTCAAGCTTCTCCACATCCTTTTTGAATTGTGGAGCCCAAAACTGGACGCAGTACTCCAGCTGCGGCCTCACTAAGGCCGAGTACAAGGGGAGAATGACGTCCCGGGATTTGCTTGAGAAGCATCTATGGATGCAAGCCAGTGTTTTGGTCGCTGTACTAGCCGCAGCATCACACTGCAGGCTCATGTTCATCTTGTGGTCAATGATGACCCCCAAGTCTCTTTCTTGCATAGTGTTGGCCAACATAGCACTGCCGAGCCTATAAGGATGCTGTGGGTTTTTCTTCCCAAGGTGGAGAACCTTGCATTTATCGGCGTTGAACACCATCAGATTCTTGTCCGCCCACTTGCTGAGCCTGTCCAGGTCAGCCTGGATCACCCGCCTGTCTTCTGGTGTGGATGCTTTTCCCCAAAGTTTGGTGTCATCAGCGAACTTGGCCAGTCCACTTCTGACTCCAGTGTCCACATCATTAATGAAGATGTTGAACAGTATGGGTCCAAGGACAGAGCCTTGGGGGACCCCACTGGTCACAGGACACCACGATGAGTGACTTCCATCAATTACTACCCTCTGGGTCTGACCCCGGAGCCAGTTTTCCAGCCAGTGGATCGTGGAGGACCCAAGGCGACAATTGGCCAGTTTCTCTAAGAGGTGATTATGGGAAACCAGGTCAAAGGCTTTTTTGAAGTCAAGATATATGACATCAATCTCTTCTCCCTTGTCCAGGTGATAGGTCACCTGGTCGTAGAAGGAAATGAGATTGGTCAAGCTAGACCAATATATCATCTAGGCCTTGTGACAAAACCCGTTCTCCAGGACCTTCTCCCATCCCTGGAGAAAAGGTCGTTGAGTAATTAGCTGCCCTATTTTCCAGTCTACAGTGTCCTCTCCTGGCTAATTTGTGAGACCCCAAGGGGGAACTGACTGTGCTGGATCTCCTTTCTGTCCCAAAGGCCACCTGACTGGCTGTATGATGAAAGTGCTGCGACTCACCTCGAATTATGACTGGTTTTCTAAATTCAAAATCAAGATTTCAAAATGAGGCCTGAACATCCTGACTGGGGATGAAGTACAGAGTAACATGCTGCTTTATGTTGTTTCCAACCCAGGTAGCGAAGTGGCCCTCCTAGGAAAGTATGCTCCACATGGACTTTGTGCCTGTTTTATTCTGTAGTCTCTCATTTTTATGGTAGATGAATTTCCACCCCTCTAACCCCTCTTTCCTATCTCCTCTTCAACTTTTGAACTCCTTTTTGGCTTCCACTGTCCAGGCTTTTGGCTTGGACTCTTTATCTTCACATTTCTATGAGCTTTTCTATAAATGAAGCCACCTTGACTTTGCCTCTGCTGAAACTTTCATGCCTGCCCTCACCTGTTCTTTACCTTAACCTTTGTTACCTTCCTTTCTCTCTGCCCGTTCTCTATGCCTAGCAAATGTCTTACCCTCCAGCAAGCATCCTAGACTCCAGGCCCTTCAGGACTGTGCAAATGCAGATGAATGCTCTTGATTTTCTCTCATATATCAATAACAGAGCAGTGTCTCTCCCCTTCTCAGCCCGCTCTACTGGCTCAACATTTATTTTAGGAGCCAGTTAAAATACTGATGTCTTTTGGAAAAGCCTCCACTGTTGTGCTTCTTCCTACCTTGCTGGCCCTGTCTTTCTTTTCAAGCCTCCAATTCCCCCCTAATCTTGCAGTAACCTCCCCTGTATCTTTCCACAGGGTTTTGTCATTGCTCAGGTGCATGCCGCTTTCTCCACCCCTCTTGCTGTCTGCCAAGAGCTTATAATGCTCTGCCTCCTCAACCCCGTTTCTTATCGAGTTTCATGTGAAAACACATATTTTTCCCCTTGCACATAACATCTCTTCATTCCTCCATGCTCTGCTATTCATTTAATTAGTTTTGATGCTCAGCAGGCTGAGAGACGGAGAAAAAGAAAGTGCCAACTAAAGCTGCATTGTAGTATGGCAAGAGGTAAACTTACCAGGGTTGAAGCTCAGGACATCTTCCATGATAAAGCACAGCAAAAAGCACATTAAGGAGGAAAGATGGGGCAAGAAATGGACGCACAGTCAGAATGCAGGCCAGTCTGCAAGTCCTGTGTATACATAGGGATCCTGGTGGAGTCAATGGGAGGTGTGCGCATAGCTGGAGTTAGGCAATAGCAGTATCCTTAGAAACAACAAGCAATGTGGACTCCTTGCTTGTTCCAGTTCTTGCTTCAGTTCAAATCTTTTCCCTCCTCCCCAAATTCATCCTTAAAATAGATGTTAATGTTGAGCAGGGGGACACTTCTCTTCAGAATCACAATGCTGGGGCACTAGACTATAGCAGTAGAGCGCTGTGGTGCTGACCCTGGACCATCTTACTTCACAATCACTTTGACTTCACTGGGCCTTTTCATCAAGTCCAGCCCTGTTCAGTAATAACTGAACAAGTGCAGAAGTGCTTGTCGCAGTCTGTCTGCACAGACTCAGAAGGGCTCTTATCTTGGGGGGATTCTGACTCCATTCGTAATCCGTACTTTCCGAAGGCAAAGCCCTTATTGAAGATCAGTGCCTGGGTGGAAATTCCCCTCAGGATTTGGTGCTCTCTGAGAAAACCCAAGAACCCCTCCTCAGCCTTAGTGATAGAAATCATAGAGAAGTAGGGCTCAAAGGGGACCTCTATCCAATCCCCTGCCTGAGGTGGGATCATCCCTATCTAAACCATCCCAACCACTGTTTTTTTCTTCTCTGGTTTGTGTATAGCCACATTTTAGGTTACAAACCAGCTGACAGTGGGGACCAGGTTGCCTCTGTAATGCAGGGACTGATTCCATGCAATGGTAGGTGCTCTCCATTTGAAGATGTCTTGAATTGGACATTATGCAGTTCTGGCAAAAGAGGGTTGTAAAGTAGGTTTTGGATGATGGCAGGAGTTAGGAGCCTGCCAGAAATGAAACACTAGATGTAAGATACAGGCAAGTGAAACCTGTTGTGAATCAGACTAATTTTCTGGAATTATATCATGGGTCCTCAGCTCCCCAGGGTACAGCTGTTGTGTGCAGAAGAAAAAGCCTTCTTTGAAGCTACCCAGAGGGGCAAGAGGATGAACTTGTTCTTCCCACAGAAACCAGCTAGCAGCTCAGATAAGTTAGAATAGGGTTTAGCAAAACACCCCCATTTTAGAGCCCTTCTGTTTGCAACAGCCATCAGACGCTTTTGTAGTTTGCCCCTTGTCAGTCACTCGGGATGTGCTGTGGCATGAGGTGAGCTGACAGTGTGCAGCGGCAGAGCCAAGTTCTGTATTTTATCCAACATCAAGATATGTCCAGAAGCCAAAAATATATTCAGAAAGCTTCAAAGGCTCTGAGAGCCAGGCCAGCACTGAGGCACCCTGAGAAGAGCCTGCTGTCCAGGCATGAGAGTGGGCAGTAGGAGGACTAGGTTCATTTCCCGATTCTGAGAATGAACAGGGATTTGTTTTTGAGAGCAGGGGATCGGGAGTGAGGAGGTTTGAGTTCTGTGCGACACTAACTCCCTGTGTGATTATGAATCAAGCCACATCCCTTCTCTGCGCCTCAATTGTCTCCAGCTCTAAAATGGGCTGATATTTGTAGGGCATTCCTCTCAGCTCTCTGACCTTCCTGTGCGTGCAGTAAACAAAGATAACTTTTGCAAATGGCATCCATCCATTTGAAAATCTGGGGAGCAGTCCTTTGTATTAGTGAACAGAGCCTTATTGATGTCTGGTGCAAAATCAGAAAGCTGGCAAGGCCCAACTCCCTTTAAAATTCCCCCCTGCTATATTCTGAATGACCAGACGGCACTTACCATTGAGGTGGAGCTTAGATTAAAGCTAGGGAAACTCTTTCTGCCAATTCTGGCTATCCCCTCAGCTTCCCCAAGCCAAGCCCCTCACTTCCACTTGGGTCAAACTGCCAACAATTTTAATGAAGACCCAGGCTTTTCTTTCTTTAAGAGCCATTGAAACCGGCTCACTGGGACCAGGATGGACGACGCCCTGCAGCTTTTCCGTCTGCTGGTGCGGGCCTCCTCTCACTTGAATTCGAGCATGCGGTCCTCCGGCGGACGGTGCCCAACTTTGAGGAACGCTGGGGGTGCAGTGCCAAGTCGAGGGGGGATGCCTGCTCCTTGCGCTGTGATGCCACCACCTGCTTAGGGTACAGGGACGGGTCCAGCGAGCCGAGACCTCGGTTGCCCGTGCAGGCCAACCCCTGATGTCCTGAGGCCTCCCTGGGCGTCCCTGCTGTAGAACTGTATATATGTATATATTTTTTTGTCCCTTTTTTTTTTTTTTGTCTACAGTGTGCGGTCAGGCCTTGCAGGTCATGAGCCCAGGCCTTGTCCATGAAGCCCAGATCTCTGGGCCAACCTGTACATAATCTCTACTGGCCCTGATTTGTCACCCTCCCTGGAATAAACGCCTCTTAAAAGTCAAAAGTCAAAGTCTTAAAAGTCAAAGTCTTTCTTACTTTCTTTCTTTCTTTTCCCCTTGTTTAAACCAAAGTCCTTGGAGTCCTATTGGCTTCAGAATGGGATGGACAAGGGTCTGTCAGGGTTACACATTTGACTTATGTAAGTGATGAAGTGGGAACCCTTTTAATTTACTCATCTCTGGAAGGAGCTTTGAGATCCTTGCTTGAAGATACCATGAAAAGCCAAGAGGTTACTGTTATCATGTATGCGTGCCTATTGTGGAGTGTCCCACAAACTTTAGGGGGTCTCAGTCTGAGGGGAAAGCTATCCAGATCTCTGCCTCTTTCTTCTTTTCTCCCTAGATGTTGGGGGATTTCTGATTCTTGCCTGACTCAAAAGTCAGGAAGAGCATTTTCTGGGAACTGACTCCAAAGTGCATGAACTTAAGAGGTCCTACAGCATCTGTTTCTACTCTCTGGGAGGGGAGCTCAGGAGGGAGAGGCGGGGGTGGAGGGGTGCTCAGGGATCCCTTCCCCTCCTGCTCCTGCCCTTCCAGCGTTTCAGCATTCTGCCTCTTGCTTCCCAGCTCGTCTGCATGTGCTTCTGGAGAGAAGCACAAACTCTGAAGCAGGAGAGGAGTGTGCAAGGCAGGAAGATGTCTCACGACAAAAGAATCAATGAACAGAGAAGGGCATTTATTGAAACTGTTTCTGGTTTCGCCTCCTCCTCTGCAGGCCTTTTCAAAGCGGAGCATTTGTGGCACAGGAAGCGACTGATCTCCAAGCCGTGGCCCCCACTCAGGGAGTCGTGATTTCCTTTGAGGCAGTCCGTTATCTTTCGTCTGTCAGGACAGGCTCCCCCCACCCCCTGCCCTCCCCTTCCAAACTTCGCTGTCTGCCTTCCCTCATCCCTACTGCACACACTCTCTGCTGCCAAAAAAACGGCCATCCTCCGCCCCCTCCTCAGCTAACTTCCTTCCAGCATTTCCTGAGCTGGATAATCCCAGGATCTGTAAAACAGGGGAAAAGGAGAGGGAGAGGGAGGACAGGAAACTCGTTTCTCATTCCACTACTGCTGTCCGAAGGCAAACGGGCAAGGGAAGGCAGGGCTGGAGAGCTAAGAGGAGCTTCATACAGCCTTTGCCTGGGTCCCTCTTCATTGGTGTTTTTGGAGCTTTCAGTTTCTTCCACAAGTTCAGGGAAGAAAGAAGTTTAAAAAGAGGGGAGTTTTTCCTCTCAACAGTGGGCAGGACCTACTGACTTTCCATCCTGTGGGTGGCTTTGGAGGGGACCACTGAGGAGACGACACCCACCTCTGCCTTCGTCTGCCCTGACTCGCCAGCTCTGATGTGGACACCAGTCTACCACCCACCACCCTCTGATGAGATCCCTTCCGGGCTTGGGCTATGATCACTGCTGCTGCCTGCTGGGGAGCCTTCTCTCGTCCTGATCTTCCCCTGCCACACAAGCAACCCAACATCTGGTGGGGATTAATGCACATTTCTCTGGCCGGACGTCCTGCGAGACCCCCGATGTCACCTCCCGGGAGCGGGATACAGGCAGTGGTCTGAGGAGAAGCGTGAGCTGTGCCTGCGCTTGGTGTGAGGGGGGGGGAGGGGGGTTCGGCAGGAGGGGGGTGAGCCTCTTTTGGGACTAACTCATGAAGAACAAGGGAGCGAAGCAGAAGCTCAAGAGGAAGGGAGTCGCGAGCGTGTTCGGCTGTGACCTGACGGAATATCTGGAGGGCTCTGGGCAGGATGGTAATTGCCTCTTTTCTATTCTTGCTTTGCTAGGGGGGACCATATGCTCCCCCCACCTTTTTTTTTTTTTTTTGGCTGGCAAGACTAAAGCAAAAGCTACCCTGTGCCCATCCTCTAGGGGCAGGGAACATATAAATCTTGTATCTTGTGGAAGTGCAGCTCTTGCCCTATTCACAATGAATGAATGCCCAGGAGATCACTTTGATGTCTACATGATTCTTGCAGGCTGACTGCTGGGTGGGGAGAGCCTCAGTGTATGTGTATGGGGTGGCATGGGGGTGTCACTCAGGTCTGTCAGGCTGGTTGAGGATGTGCGAAGAGACAGGACTAACTGATCTCCAACCGTCAGGCCAGGTTAGGGGGACAGCAAGCATGAAAAGCTCCAGGCTGGCCAGTCAATGCCATGCTTAGAGTCGATCCCTTCCAGGTCCTGAGACTGGACTTCCACTGAAATCTAAGGCAGTAGAGGCAGTGCAGGCAGGAGAGGGCCTGTGGGGGAACTGGGAATGTCCCATCTGCCCCTCCCTGTTGCATACCTATGTCCCTTCTCATACTTTAATCACTATGCTGAGTAAGGACAGAAGGGATGAATCAATAGATGGAGGAGGGATGTCTGGGGAACTTTTGGAGGGTGCACTGAACAAATTATTTCCCTGTCTTTGCCTGTTAATTTCTCTTTCCCCATAATCCCCTCCTCCCTAGATTTGTACAAGCATATGGTGGGTCAGACAGGGTGCCTGCAATGAGGTCAGAGGGCTTGGGTTTTGAAATGGTTAGTCTGAGATGAGGAAAGGAATGGAGCAGTTGTCTTAAAATAGGGCTGGAGGATGAAAGAGGCAGCTGAGACCTCAGCAGGCAGAGTCTGTATTTGCAAGATAGTTGGGAAAAGAATAAATGCATCCTCTGCCATCCCCACTGCCCTGACCCCTATCTGTGTTAACACTGTGTTCCCAGCTGGTTTCTCTTGACAAATTCAGGCTACACAGAGCTGAAAAGCTCTTGAAGCAACATCAGCTCCACAGAGGGTAGGTCTTACAATACAGTCTTCTCCTTGATGATGAGGATGATTGATGTATGCACTGGCAGAGAGCTGGACTAGATACTCCAGCAGGTCTCTTCCATTATATAAGAAGCATGTATGACATACATACATGACATCCATGTAATAATGTGCATGTTATAACACATGTCTCTCTGGATAGTGCCAAGTGAAAATTCACAGTAACCTGAATTACTTACAAAATCTTCCATGTGCTTACTTATTCAAATAATCTAAAACAACACACCAATGTGACCAACTTTAAAACAATCAGAACACGCTAGCATTGTTGTGCAAACATGGAAGGAACTAAGGGTATGAATTTCATGTGCCACTGAAATGCAGCTGTTGCTGGGGAGGGAGGAACTATTTACAGCAGTGTACAGTAGCCCTGCACAGCTGTTCAAGACAGGAAAAAGCAAGAATCACCTATCCAGTGGAAACTGCTGGGGGAATTCAGAGGATTACCCCAGTTGGAACTGTGCCAGGAAAGCAAGGCTAAGTTCTTAGACTTTATTTAAAAAAAAAGGGTGGGGGGGGCGCTGGTGTATATAGGCAGGTTACAGCTAAACCCATTTCCATAGTGTGTCTCAAGGAACAGCGTGGAGGAAAAGTCAAATCTTGTCCCCTTATATAATCCTGTTGGCTGTGTAGTGTGCAGAGCTGTGTGATCCTGAAATGAAAGACCCAATTGTTCTGTACCCCTAAGGAAACCTATGAGTCAGATTATAGGGATAGGGGATGGAGGTGGGTGGCAGTGCCCTGAGGGTCAATACTTGAAACCAAGCCTAATACTGGGGCAGGGAGGAGGGGGACTCTGTTATTTGCTGTGCTGTAAATCTCTTGTCCTGCTTTGACTGGAACTATGGGATGAATTTAGAAGGGAAGCTAGGACATGGAAGATTACAGTTAGCAAAGCAGTTTAACTATCCCAAATCCAGTGGTCTGCCAGGACCAGCTGGTAATCCCGCAGCAAGAGATTTGTGGAGCTGGTAGGCAAGAGTTACTTTCCTTTGTAAGCAGAATTCTTCGTGGGGAAAGCAGATGAGTCTGGGAGTCTGCGGGGGGCAGGATGCTGGCTCTAGCTCTGGCCTGTTCACAGGCAAGGATATGAGATCACGGGGTATTGGTTCACAGCAGTCGGCAGTCCTGATATAGGGGTCAGGCAGCTTGACTGTGGTCCAGAAAAAACTTTCTGCTGTGGAACTTTGTGAAAGCCGATTTTTCAAAGGCACCCAGAAGGATTAATTGGAGCAGAAGGCCAGGGTGGAGAAGGGGCAGCTGGAGGCAAGTCGGATTGGTTCTGCTCCACGCACAGAGCAGAACCAATTGGCATAAACCAATAAAGAGCAGCTTTATGCCAGCTTGCAAATGCTGCCTTGTGCTGTGGTCCTGCAAGCTTTCATAAGTGAAGGGAATGTTGGATCAACTGTGCTGGGGAGGGTGAGCTCTCAGGAACATCTGGGTGCTGCAGGAAGCGGTGTTGGCAAGTCAGTGCAGCTTTCTCAGTGGGCTGTTGGGGGGTGCTGTGCTTCTGAAGGTACTGTGTTCAGATGAGAGAAAACCCAGTTCCTGATGGCATGTGGTTATTCAAGAGCTGATTGTGCTTTTTTTTGCAAGTCCCTGTGTCCTTGCCAAATTCCAGTGGAGAGAATTATATTCTGCCTAAGGTATCAAAATTTCCCCTTCTGTCATTTCTTGTCCTTAACTGTTAAGTAGTAGTCTATCATGTTCTGCACCAGAGATGGCTGCATTTCAACAAAATGCTGCTTCTGCCTCATCGAAGGTTCATGTAATTCAGTTTGTACAAAGGCTTGAGGACCAACCATGGGATGAAAGGTTCTGTAGAAGTATAATGGATTATTATTACATAGTAGGAATTCAGAGTCAAATGATGTTAGCAGGTACAGCAGCTGGTATTGGGATACAAAGCCTTTTGCCACTAGGATGACTCCTCACGTATGACCTGGATCATCAGTGTCTGAAAGTCGTTTCAGTCTAACCTCTAAAGGCTGGTTAGAAGCTAGCATGAAATGAGCTTGCTAGATTTCTAGCTAGCTCCTGTTGTCATCAGAGAGGATCCTAACTGGTCTTCTTGCTGGCAGTCTCAATAGAGAAGCCAAGGACTTTAAGGGGACATGGGAATCTAAACACCTTTTGCCAGTGAAGCACACAGGTTGGATGGTGGAGTGGGACTGTTCTCTTTGTGGGGTAACTCATTCTAGGTAATCCCCAGGATGCAAAATTGTGTCTGGCTTAAAATCACAAGATTTTTTTTTAATAATCCATGTTGAGGTCTTTTTCTTTGCCTTCTGTTGTTGAGGTCTATAAAACAAAATTCTCAAGTCCTGTCTTGATACTAGGAGCTAGGGCTTTAAGAAAAACCCTAGTTATAAGAGTTGGAATAAAATAGTGAAGGTTGGCAACACTGATGAACTGATGACTTCCAGCTCAATCTCATGCCTTCCTCAGCACTGAATTCCTTCACATACACAAATGGTCTTTTGTGGCCTTGTTAGAGCCTCACAAGGGAGCACCTTGTTCCTTAAGAGTGGGAGCATCTGAGCAGTGCAGGGGGGAGGCACAATCAGTGATTCAGGGAGAGGGAACTCTTCTCATGGAGTCCTTGTTGAACAACTCTGGGGGCACAGTAATGAATGGAGGTCCTGGCCAAAATGTTAGTGAAGTTGGCTCAAAATAGGCACCCACATCTGTAGTTAAGATTTGGAAAACCTGGTTGCAGAAATGCCCACCTCTTCCATTGCCATTGATGGGAGTAGCAGATCCCACAGAAAATTATAACGTTGTTTGTAATGATGGGTGTACTTGGAGAGGAAGCTGCAGAGTCAAGGACCGTGAATGAGGATGAACCTTGTTTTGGTCAGTCTGACTTGGACTATGGAAGAAACAGCTGGTTTTGCTAGTGCAACTTTACTCTCAGGTTGTAGTCCAATTTTACTCCCAAACTACAGCTTGTCCCAGACATGACCTGAAGATGGTAGGGATATTACATCAAGACAGGGATATTATATCAACACCAGGACTTCTACACAACTACCATGCCTCCCTATATTCATTTATGGCCAAGTCCAGAAGCCTGTGCACTTAGACAAAATTCTCCATGGGAATTCTGTGTGAGTCAAATTATAACTCTGTTTAACCCTACTAAAACATTTAGTCCCCCAAAGTAGGCAACTCGGGCCTATCTCCAGTTAGGAACGGGACTGGATGTGATATTTGGAAAGGCTATGTTAGCTTAGGGTCAACTCATCAGGTCTTCTGCAGTGGAGCTGCTAAGGACAAGGGAGGCAAGAACATGATGCTGAGGCAAGCTTTGGCCCAAACTTTGTTTTACTTTGTTTGCTGGGGACTTGAGAGGATAGGTAATCTTTGGGAAGAAGATTTTGCTGACTCCTTTTCTGAATTTCCAATATTGCCCATGCAAGAACCCAGGTTCTTGACTTGGGAAGTGCTATGAGGACAATAAGTAGAAACACTTCACTCCTAGCCTGCAAGGGGCAGCTCTGTGTCCTGGCATGTCCCAGATGCAGGGTAGTTAATTCTCCTGTTGCTGTACCCTTTTGTGGTTTGTTGCACATCTGTTTCCTGCATGATGTTGTCCGATTGGGATGCAGGGAGCTCAGCTTCCCCACCCCCCAAGCCCTCTTCTACATTCTCTGCCTTTCCTTCGAAGTCTGTTGTACCCAGGGCCCTCTACATTCCTTTGCTTGACTCCAGTATTTGGTTTTGTTCTTCTGCTGGAGAAATCAGGCTGTTTCCTTCAAGACCTTTGAAACAAACAAGCCCCTTGTGTTTCACACTTGGAGCTCCTCCTTTCCCTGAGCAGAGACTTCTGATGTGTTGTGGAACAAAATCTGCTAGCAGCACTGTACTGAGAGGAGAACAAAAACTAAGGGTGGGTGGGATTGGGTGTGGGGTGAAGTCAGGCTGTGAATGTAATACTTGCTCAGCCTTCTGCAAGCCCCTGGATAGAGCCCTGAGAGCTTTACAGGAGGGAGACCACTGTGGAGGTTAGCAGTGGTGCTTAGGTCAGAGCAGATGAGGCCTAATCCCATAGGCAGCTGGGTAGAGCAGGTTTGGAGTGGTTAGGACTGCCCCATAGCTGGCTGGGTAGAGTAGCTATGAGGAGCTGTAGAGGAATATAGGTATGGGGGCAGCAAAGCTGGCCCCATAATAACTTGGTAAAGTGGGTATGATTGAGAAGTGCCTGCCCTTGGGGGTAGATGGCCTCCAGCAGCTAAGGCAGACCCAGGCTCTGAGTGCACTGTGAGATGGCTCCTTCTGTAGCTCTGCTGTAGCCCTGCTCCCTGTTGGAGGGGTAGAAGCAAAGGGAATGGTGCTGGGGTCCTCCTTTCCTGAGGAAAGCAGCAAGCCTTCCCTCTCCTTCAGTGGAGAAGCAGAAGCAATGTCAAAGATCTCTTCACTCTTGACAAAGGGGATCTTTCCACCCTCACCTCAGTGCTAGTATGGTTTGGTGGAGTCTGCTGCACTCTTCTCCTACCACACAGAGTCTCTGCTCGGGGTGGGGGGACACCCTAGCATTGGATCTGAGTTTCCTGCTGAGTTGAACGGGGCAGATCCCACCTCTCAGAGCAGCTGTTCTGGGTTGTCTGCAGACTCAGGCAAATGCTGCTGCACTGGTTACACCTGGGTCATAGCATCAAGCTTTTTGTGTATATGGACAGAGACTTGCTTGAAAAAAAATGAAAACTGAGATTCTGACATAATGAGGGGACTCTGGCAGCTGAGCCTGGATAGGTAGATGGCATCAACCCTAAATCTGACCCGGAGAGAACAGCAGTCCTGAATGTTTCTGCTTCCCATGTGCCAGCAACACTTGGCTCCCTTGAAGTGAAGGGCCTTTTCCTTGGTCTGTCACAGGTATTAGGTGGACATTCACTGTTCTCAGTGTGGTCTGATTTTCTTTCTGAGTTGCAGGCCTCAGGATGGCAGAGGCGCAGGACTGGCTGTCTCTCCTTGCTGCGAAGTTACCAGGATGGGCTGGTGTTGCCTCTGCCTGGTGGGAAGTTGCCACCTTGGGCTGCCATGTTGCATTAAATAGTCAGTGCTGGAACCCTGGTCCTTACCCCCAGTCTTTCGTTTTAATGCCAGATCCAAACAGCTCCATTTAGACAAAGATTCCTATTGAACTCAGTGGGAATTTAGTCAAGAGTTAAACATATGGCTTTCAAGGTTTGGGATAATGGAGGCTGGATAAACAGAGTGAGGGCTGAATCCAGCCCTCCCCTCCCGGTCGCCTCCTTTGTCCTGTCCTCCCCTTCCCTCCCACTCACTCAAGCCTGAGAGGAGGTTCAGGGATTATTAAGAGTGGAGAGCAAAGTGGTTTGGAGAGCACGGGCAAGCAGGGTTTATATTCCATGGGGGCAGGCACAAGCCCAACTTCTTGTTTTGGTGACCTCAGGAAGAGTTTACTGATAAAAGATAAGGCTTCTTATCAGTCTGGGATTCAGGAATGTTTGAACAGACACTAAGTGAGTGGAGGGAGGAGAGATGCCTATTCTGCCAGGACTGAGGGGTAGGAACACATCCCTCATACTGTTCCCTGCTACATCAAGATTTATCATCTTGCTGGTGCCCACCGATTGTATCCATCATCCTATGCTTTCCAACAGCCTCTTCCTCCGTGTGGTTCTCCCTGTCTCCCAGTACACACTATCAGCTTCCATAGTACCCATTAGCTCTCTTCCCATTACCTGTTTCTCAGCACTCTCCCCCATCCCTATTGAACAAACCCCAATGTTTTTTCCCAGTGTCCCTCATTGTTTTGCCAATATAAATCACTATTACAATGGCTGTCTCCAACACCTTCTTGTCAATGTCTATCTCCCATCCAATCCCAGTCCCCATCACCCCCACCTTTCTCTGCCAATACCAGTCTCTGAGGTTGACATGTCCCTCTCTGTTCCTATAGAAGAAGTTCCTGACAGTTCCTATAGAAGTCTTAGGATGACTGCGGTGAGTGTTTAGTGTTTAGTTAGTGTCAATGCCTTAATAAAGATGCTGCAGTTTTGGACAGTCTTTGCTTCCCAAGAAGTGCCTGTAAAGCTTTTGTGAGCTGTGGTGTTTAGGAACATTGCTGTGGAACACATCGGTATTTTTTAAGTGAAATAATAATTAAAATACTTTGCCAGAAAGAAAGAAGATGCAGAGTCCTCTCTAGCCACTGATTCCTCCTCCTAGGGCAGCCTCTTGGTTTTCAGATCAGGCATCAAGAGCATGTACTAGGGCACCTGATTTTTGGGTCTCATTCTCTTGCTGCTACCCTTTTGATCTGATGAACATCCTATTCAGGCAGCATGCAGTTTGCTTGGTGGAGAAGCTCCCTTTCAAACCAAGTCTGAAACCTGTGGTTCATGTGAGATCAGCTTCTCTGGGTTTGGCTGCCTTTCCTCTGCTGACTTGAATGGTTGGTTGCATGAACGCCGCGTGTCCCCAGTGGCTGGGGAAGCACGGCAGCGGCAGGAACATGGTGGCAGTGGTGGGGGTGGCAAGCACCGACCAGGTGGTATCGGCGGTGCGGGGTGGTAAGCGGCAATTGCCCCGGCACCTTTTTGTATGGGGTGCACTGCCATGCTCAGGAGGTGCATGTGCACCCGCATGTACCCCCTACACGTCGCCCCTGGTTGGCTGTATGGTTAGGGACAGACATTCAAAAAGCTGGAGCCTGAATTGATTCAACCTTTGCAAGTTAGTCTAATCTGCAGAGAGTGAACCGGTTTGTAACAGAGCAGACATGCGGGCACATGCCTGCAGTTGCTCAGGCCAGGAGCTGGGGTCACTAGAGTGCACCCTCGGCTGTAGGGAAGCTGGGGGGGTGGCATGGCCAATCTGGGCTGAACTGGACAGGGAGGGGTTTAATTCCCCACCCGTCCCCAACCCACCAGCAAGGACACAAGCTGGGTCTGCAAGTTGCTTCCCCCTCCTGCTGCAGCACCAGGCACCATGGTCCCTGAGGCAGAGGGGGCAGGGAGTGGGGTTAGTCTCACCTCTACCCCTAATGGCAGCTGGTTCTGCCCTCCCTGTGCCGCCCTCTGTGCTTGCTCCCTGCAGTGAAATAGGCCCCTGCTGTCCCCTCTGTGGGACGAGGGAAGGAATGGGAATAACCCTGTCCCCCCCAGGGGTCCTGTCGGCTGGCTGTGCCCCCACTGGGGCACTGCAGAGGGAAGGGGCAGGGCCCTTGGTGGGGGCAGCAGCCTATTATAATGCCCAGCAGTCTGAGCACCTTCCTGGTGGGGGACCCCATTGCGCAGCAGGCAGAGCTGCGGCGGGCTGTGCGTGGCAGCACCGGGGCCCGGAGGAGGCCAGAGTCACCCCCAGCATGCAGCATGCCTCCCCCTCCACACACACCAGAAAGGGGCTCCTGCCCCATCATAGTTGCTCCCCAATTGCTGCTTCAGCGGACGGCTAGCCGGGGGCACAGCTAGGTGGTACAGGCTGGGTGGATCTGGCCTGCAGAGGGGTTTTGTCTGCCCCACAGCGGGTCCCTCAGTCCTGCTAGGCCGAGGTGCCACTCCCTGGGCACACAGCGGGGCTGGGGTTGCTCTGCAGCAGGACTGTCTTTCTCAGCAGCCCCGCCACAGCAGCTCCTTTGCTGCTGCTGTTGACCCCAGTCCAGGCAGGGCGGGGACCAGTGCATGCAGCTCTGACCCCGTGTGCCCCGTTCTGGCTCCAGTTCACCTGTCCAGGCTGAGCAGTGGCAGTGGGGGAGAAAGGCTGCTCAGCATGGGAGGAAAAGCCCCGGCAGGAGGAAAAGCCGGCACTGGGCTGCACCGTGTCTCCACTGTGTCACTGCTGCCTCAGAGCAGACACAGGGCAGCCCAAAAGAGGGGGAATCTATTTTGTACCATAATCGCAGCATAGGGAATCTTTGGGTCCACGACTGGATGTGGAAAGAGAGAGACGGTTCCCTGGAGCTCTTAAGTCTTGCAGAGGGGCTGCCCCTGTGCTCTTGCAAAGATGTGAGAAGCCCAAATGGTTAGCATGTGGGGAATTTTTAATAATACATTCAGAGATTGCTTTCTCTTTATGCACTTCTACCAGCAGCACATCAAGAGATCAGCCTCTATGGCAACAAAACGAAAGCAGCAAGAAATGTGAATCTCAGCTGTATGTTGACATTGGAAACAAGGGGAGCAAAACCATCTGTCTGCTGCTGTTATTTTGCTGTTCTATCTTGTTTTGGGTGATGTTGCTATTACTTCCTCAATCTGTTTGTTGGTTCCTGGGAGCGGGGGTTCATATCCCTGTGGCTGGATGTCACTGCAGTCAAACGTTTGCATTGCAAGCTCAGCTCCCTGCTTTGTAACTCATTTCCCTTGCTAACTTGGCATGAATTACATATTCTGGTTCCACACTGCATCCTGCTTACAATTTCCCTTTCCAAGCACTACATGAGGCACATGTGTTGTTTGCAGGCCCCACCCCACTTTGATCCTGCCTTTCTGTAGCAAACTGCCTGAATCACATATGTGCTGGCTGCGTAATCAAGACTAGATTTTATGGAAGACAGACTCCAGATTACTCAACATTTTCCTCTTTATTGGAACAGCAAATTCTATCTCGATTTGGACATGGAGTGGGCTGCGGTGTATGGGATTTTGCATCTTTGAAAAGGAACAGGGATCAATCAGCCTTACTGATTGCGATGCTAACATGATATTGGGCAGATGAGCAGCAGAGACCAAAGTGGAGATGCTGTGCAGCTCTTACCCATATTTGATTTTCCCCAGGATGTTTGTATTCAAAGGTGTGGTTCAGGCCCAATTTTCATCTGAGGATCTCAAATTTTAGCTACAATCAGAGGTGCTGAGTAGGTGGGGCCGGAGGGCCCTGGCCCCCACCCTGAGAAGAGGGCTGTCACTTGAAATGCGTAAAACTTAACACATGTTCATAATCTTAGGCACCCCTGGCAAAAATAAAAGTCAGTGCCTATGGCCACAATACTGGGAACCAGGTCCTTATGCATGTTGTTTTGCCCATCTATGGCCACCAAATTTGCTTCAGAGGTTCCTCTATGTTTCTGCTATAGTATTTTAGCCCCAGTTGTGTTAAAAAAGAGCACATGCAGCCTACCTGATTGGAAAAAGAACCCTGAAAAAAACCAAAGTGGGCACCTAAACTAATGTGCAGTAAGGTGATTTAGGTGCGTGTCTACACATGCACACATTAATGCACATTACCGCAGGTGTGCGTTGGAACTAAGTCCCAAGTCAATGGACACACACTGCATTAATGCGCGTTACCATAGCTACACGTTCGCTAATGCGATTTAGTTATTCGCACGTACATTTGATACTTGCTTTATGCAGGTATCAAATTTAGACTTGAATAGCCTTAAATCTCCACTTGTAAGGTGCATTGAGGGTATGCACATGTAGAGATGAGCTCTTAATGTGCCTTAAATCGGGCTAATGTGCATTAAATGCTCATGTGTAGACATGCCCACTGAGGCCTATTGGTACAGTGATGCCTACCTGAGTCTGCAGGCAGTCTGAAACAATATTGTTTGCAATGGTTTGAACTGCTTGATTCATCTTGGTTGGGTGTTGACTCTGAAACCTAAAGATGACTAATTGCAATCACTACTTTTGGTTCTCCGCTGATCATTTTAAGAGAAAATAACATAGACACAATCTCAAACCATCTTCCAGAACTTCTCAGTGCCTAAAGCCCCAACTGTTTCTTAATCTCCTGCCAAAAACTTCAACTTTTCTCCCGATAAGTTCTGTAGTATTGTTATGCATTGTCAACACAAAAATCTGCAGCATGTCAAGGACTGACATGAACAGAGAACAGTGTAATGAAAATTTAATTTTAGTTTTAAATTAAATAACACAGAGGCCACTGTGCTGACTGGATTATTAACTTTCATACTTAATTCAATAAACCATTCAATTTTCTATATTTATCTGAAACCACAGCAGCATTTGCACTGTGGTAGCTGTAGAAGAAGAAGGATTTAGAGCCAGCTTGCTACAGAATACATAGGTCCATGTCTATACAGCTATGGTGAGGACTGTCATACTCTATGTTGGTTGGTTTTAGCAACTGTTCATCCTTCTGGATCATGGTGTATACGTGAGAGGTCACCCAGACCTTCAACGCATATGCCTAGCCAGGAGTTTTGGAGGAGTGGTGGCTGCCCAGATGGACTGTCATTCTTGTTCTCATCACCCACCTGGCTGCCCCCCCAGGTACTAAAATTCTGTGTTAGAGTGGGGAGACTTGGTTCAATCCCTAACACCTGTCCACCACAACTTCAGTGACTGGCTGATCCGGACTTTATGTTGCTCCTAGTACTAATGCATCTAGCATGATTCTTATGTTAAAGGTTGATTCCCCTGAGTGCAGCCTTGCTTTGAGACCATACCTCACTGTTTTCCCAAAGGGGAGGAGGATGTCTATGCTTCCATAACTGGCATTGGACGAGGGTGGGGAAAAAGAAAAATCATATTGGCCCCTGACTGTCCTTCAGTGTGGCATGCATCACAAGTTGCAAACAGTGCCCCAACTCCAATGTGCATATAAGGTAGGGTGGCACCACAGACAGAAGGGAGTGGAGTGTATGTATGTGCTGAATACCCTTGCAGATGTGGTTAGGACTACTAAGATACAATGGGTATGTCTACCCTGCATCTCTGGTGTTCTTCACAGTGGGTGGCAGGGTGCTCTGTCCACTTGCTCCTGCTCACATGCATCAAACCATGAAATGAACTGGTGAAGCCACCCTGTGGGGCTTCCCCAAGTGTCTGCTCTCAAAGCCTCTGTCTTCAGCATGCTTGAAAGGGCTTCATGGGGTGCCCCCCACAATGGCTTCAGTGCCACATTTCCAGGTTTGGCATATGTGAGCGGGCAGATGGGGCACAATCAGATGTGTACCTCCCCAAGAGCACCACCAGCATTGTTTCTATTATTAACTAGTCCCAGGTTTACTTGACACGGGGGAATTTTTGAGTGAATAACTCAGTGCGAAAGGAGCAGAATTGGGGGTTTTGTTAATGACCGTTCAAACCTATATGAGCTCTGGAAACCCTAGGGCCCTGCAGTTACTCCTCCTATGCCTTGTTGATTCCTGCAGGCCTGCAGAAGGCCAGCCTGAAACAAACGTGGGCTTTGTGTAGCATGCTGACATGTGACCTCTTGTGAAATCTTTGCCTATATAAAAGCACAGGACTGAAGTTCTGGGGCAGCAACACCCTCTTCGCCCTCCCCCTTCCAATGCCTGGTATGTGTGGCCTGTTGTAAAATGATCCCCTGTGCACTGGTACAGCTCACGCCTGGACTCTTTCACACACCCCTCTCTTGAGTGAGGAAGGGGCAAGAGGGTGGGGAATGCGTCATCTGCCCTGGATTCTCAGCTGCCTGCTGCTGCGCTTGGAATTCTGCCCCAGCAGCTGAGCAGGGGGCAGCCATTTGTCTTTGGGTCCTCTCTATACCCCTAAGTTCAAGGCTTGATGAACTCAATGCTTTGGGAGAGGCTGTTCTCTCACCTGCTCTCTAGGGCTGGGAGCAGCTCTAAGCTTTGTGGTCTGGAATAGGGGGCCTTATTTATTCTTATTACTGTAATACAGAGTGGTTTAAAAAGAATGTTCTGTATCTCAGGCCTGAATCTACATGTTCTCAACTATAACTGTCCTGGATTCTGTGTTTGTAACCTGGTTAGATGTGGTGGGGTGGATGGGACCCACTGGGATTCCTGAAACCAGGTTAAGAGCAATGGAAGCCCAAAGGTCAAGGGCTAGGCACATTGTAGCAAGGTGCCCTGACTGGTTTTCAGAGGTAGCATTGACAGGACATTTAAGATGAGCTCCAAACAAGTTCTCAGATCCCACACTTCTCCAAACAAGCACACAAGCTATTTCTCCCAGTCTTGAAGCATGAGCAATGTGTGCTGTGAGGGACAGATACTGAATAGTACTTTCTTTTAGGAAGGAGAATGATTTGGGGGAGAAGCATATTGGATTGAAGATGGGATCCAGACCAGATCTATGCACATGGCCTCTAACTTTATAATGGGTGGAGCCAACATCACTGACCTGAGCTGCCCTAGAGCTGTAGGTCAACAACACTTAGTACTGTCTGGCTCTCGACTTACTTGAAAAGTCATTGTGAACCAAGGACTTGTTTACACTGCAGTGGTGGAGGGTTTTGATGAGGGTGGGGTTGCACACACCCTGCCCATATATGCCTATTAATGTGCTCCCAGCCTAAAAGTTCCTCAGTGAAGCTGCTCTGTGTCTTGTTAGCGGTGTCTCCTGAAATCTGAGGACTTCAGAGCAGGCACAGGGGGACAAATCCATTGTGGCCTCACTGATGTTTGGAACAAGCCTGAGGATGCAGCTGGATAGGAGATGGGCAGGGTGTTCTTGGACCCATCCTTGCCAGGATTTGTCCCCACTGCTGCATTGTAGACACGCCCCAAAGGGCCACAACAGTGTTTACACTGCAAACTGAATGGTGACAGATGTACTCCAGTGCAAAACCACAGCCTGTCCCATGTGGATATATGGCAGATTTCCCGCAGAGCAACACTGGTACAGATGTTGTTCCAGCAAGCAACACTGTTCCAGCAGGCAGAAAAATATCAAAAGCTGTTGGCAATATTTTTGTCTTTGAAAACATTTTCTTCAAAGACCCATGGGTGATAAGTTGAAGAACCTCTTGTGGCTTGTAGCTGCAGTTTGGGGATGGCCAGGTGGGGGGGGGCTGGAAATCAGGATCAGGGTATAACAGTCTGTGTTTCAGAACAGTAATGTTCTGCATGTGCCCTCTTGGGCAGGGAGTGTTGCCAAGTGTGCTGTTGCTGGCTTGCACCAAGAGAAGCCAGCGGAGCAAGCATGCCAAACAGCACATGGGAGACCCACAAAGCCCCATGTGAGGCTCATGCTGCTTTTCTTTATGCACCACCTCATTATTGGGTTGCTGGCTGTAATGATGGTTAAACCTCAATAGGTTCAGAGATTTAATCTGGGAGGATGATCTTTAGTTCTGGATGCTTATCCAACCCTTTTGGGCCTGTGTTGTAATTTGACCAAAATAAACAAGCCATCAGCAGTATCAAATTGGTTTCTTTCACAAGTTATGTGGCAGAGGAGAATAGTTTCACATCATGTTGCTTTTCGCATCTCCTCCCTTTTCTATTCTTGCTTAATTTCCCCCCACTCCAACGATT
The DNA here is from genome assembly GCF_030867095.1 of Alligator mississippiensis. Lineage (NCBI taxonomy): Eukaryota > Metazoa > Chordata > Crocodylia > Alligatoridae > Alligator > Alligator mississippiensis. The sequence continues at coordinate 251,584,444 of NC_081824.1, read as the reverse complement.
GGATTCTAGTTTACCTACTGAGTACCTAATTGGATTTAAGTGCTCAAGTTCAATTTTGTCCTACCCTGCTTGAGTTCCTGAAAATCCACTACAGTAATGCATTTATTTTTGTAACATGCCGCCATTCCACCCTTAAGATTCAGTCACAAAAATACAGCAAGGAGGAGAAGGAGGATTTGCTCACCTTTTGTTAACAGTCCTTCAGGGACTTGAATAGGGTGGAATAGACTCACACTTAGGTGCTTAAGTCCACTTACATGCCGGACAGATGAGATGAGAATCCGCCTCGTTCTCAAATGGATGCTACCTACTTGCTTGCTCATTTAACGTCAGATATACCAGTCTGCTACACGTTCATGGAGCTTCTCCTCCTTCCTGCTTCTAATCAGGCCAGGAATAAAGCACAACAACCTTTGCCATTGATTTCAGTATTTTCCTCCAGTCTCAGATGGCACCCAGATGTATAATAGGGTAGAAGAATGAAACAAGAAAAAAAGTTAAACCAAATAGGCTGGAATCTCTAAACAGGCTTGGGTTGGGTTGGTGGCAAAGGTTTGGAGTTATGGAGAGGGATGCAGTGACTCGTGTTTTATCTGAATTCTTTCACTGTTCCATCCATGGCCGCTTCTGTTTCCATTTCAATAACTTTATTGGCAGGAACAAGGTACACCCATGTTGCCAAAGTCAATACATCAAGTGTCTGTGCCTAGGGCAGGCCTAAATGTAGTAATGGGAGAGCTGGGTTTGATACACTATGTCTGTTATTCTTCCTTTCTGAGGCAGTGGGTGGCAGCCAGCCATGTATTGTTCTAAGAGGTTGGCTGCTCATAGGGTCTGGGCCATGAGGCTTAGATCAGGAACGTGCAAGTTTATAACAGGTCCCACACGACTTACAAGAAGAGGAGTGAGTGGCAAAGTTTCTGATCCGCTCCAGTCACTAGACCCACTGGGATAGTGCTGCATTCTGGGAAGGGCCAGGTGCTCATGCAGGCTGTGATCAGGGGCCTTCCAGTGGAAGCAAGTTCCTGGCATTGTTAATTAACCTCCTTCAAAGAGAGAGGAGGAAGCATCTAATAAACACAGAGGAGGTTACCAGTTCTAATGAATTCTCAGCTTCCAGCCTTCTTCAGTACCTATCCATCACTTGCAGGGAGGGGTTCAGGAAGATAACTTGCATATTGGGGTAGATTCCTAAACACAGTAGCCCCCCAAGCCTGGGTCTGTTTAGCCTTCAGCTGTCCTCACTGTATTTCTTATGCATTAAGCAAGGTCAAACCCAGTTAGTGCTTGCAAGGGATTCTTTCAAGAATATCTGACACAGGAAGCAGTGTTGGTGATTTGTTTGATGACAGCCTGCCTTTCAGCCCAGTTACTACACCAGCATGGTGCAATATAAAACAGAGCTTGTGTTTTTCTTTTCCAAGAAGAGGGAAGTTTCCTATGGTTAGCTGGTCAAAATGTGACTCTTGGGTGCGCTTTCTGCACCCCTGAGTTCCCCTTGCACGTGCTGGTGCCATGCCTTGTCTTCACTTCCTGTCCTAAGCATCTGTATAGCATTGCTGCATCCGTGTTAAACAGCTGCTCTGTCTCAGCTAGAACTGTGTGGAGTGAGTCCTGTTTTCTTAGTTTATAAAATACTTCAGGATGGAAGGCAAAATTATTCCCTTTAGCATTTGGGCATTAAAGATGTGCATGAGCTGGGATGGAAATCGTAGATCTAGAGATCCTAGTACTTTGTAGCTCCTCCCTGCTAGGAAGAATGCTTCCTTACTTTTGATTTTAGTGCTTTTGGGACTTTGTAGATGGCATAGGTGTTTAATTCTCCCTAATTGAATTGGTGTTTTTTTAAAAACACCGCTTCAATTTAGGGCAAAGTAAACCCCCATGTTGTGTATACCCATGTCGGTCCAATCCTTACCTGCCTCTCCAGCGGCAGGGAGGGGAGAGCAAGCTGCTGCCGGACAGAGCAGTCCTTAAGCTGTGGGGGGGAGGGGGACAGATGCTTCCCTCTGTGGCTGTGGTGTCCCCCGCCACCAGGTGGCACCCAGCTCAGGCAGTCCTGGAGAGAACCACAGCCATGGAGGGAAGCACCAGGCCCCAGCGCAGCTCAGGCAGGCAGGCAGGCGCTGGGGGTGGGGGGAGATCAGGCTTGCTCTCTTCCTTTTTTTTCCTTTAGTGGAGCCCACCTTCCCGGGCTGCTGCCGGGCTGCCTGGATGGGCTGCCTGAACAGCCCCTGAGCCACATGGAACCAAGTTCTTCCTTCCACGGTTGTAGGGTAGGAAACTAAAACTCCTTGGAGGTGTTTTACTTTACAGTACCCCAAAGTCATTTGCTGCATCCCAAAGTCACTTAAAGCACGTTATGCTGCCAAATGTGCTACAGCAGCTGGAATTAACATGCAATACACTGCTGAATGTGCAAACAGTAATGCCATTAAAGAGGTGCAAAAGACATTTAACTCGGTTTAAACCCGCTTTAAAGTGTCATCTATACTTTACATTTTAACCCTCTGTGAGACAGTGAAATGAATCACCAAAGGAAATAAAGTGTCAGTCAGCAGGGTCTTTTCCAAAAGGGTTTATAACAGGAAAGTGAACTGAGAGAACATAGACTAGGAAAGGTAAAGCTGCTTCCAGGTTGTCTTTCAATTCAAGACGATGACTTTGATTGTAGTAGAATGCCTTCCCAGAGGCATCCTGTCCCTTCTGCTTCCCAAGTAGAGTCTTCTAATCCTTCCCCAAAATACTTAGGTGAGAGAGGGGTAAAACTGAGATCAACTCCTTATACATGGAAGACTAGATAGTAATCCAGTACTCTGCCAAAGTCTCACTGCAGAGCAGATGGGATTTCACACCTTCTCCCAGGGGCAGCAGCCAGTACCTTGGTGTTCTTGGGCACCTATACATGTACAGGGAGGCTACTGGAGGGTGGTAATTACCACACTCCAGCAGACTTGATCTTGGTTAGAGCAGATCAAGTCTGCTGGAGGGTGGTAATTACCACCCTCCAGCAGACTCCAGTGTCTCATATATTAGCATCCCTGTGCTGAAAAATGGCAGTGGGGGCACTTTAACTAAAGCTCATTCGATGAGCTTTAGTTAGACTGCCCCCCACCACCATTTTTCAGTGCGGGGATGCTAATATATGAAACAATCTGGGTTCTTTAATTAGAGCGTCTCTCAGAGCCACTCTAAAGCACCCAGTCCCCTCCCCTCCACTCCCAGAGCATGTGTATAAATGCCCCCTCGACTCCACCTATGGTGTCTTAGAAAAGTTATTTTTGCATCTCCATGCCTCAGTTTCCCCATTGGTTGAACAATGCTGATGAAGTTCCTGACCTACGTACCTCACAGTAAGGTGCATGCGGAGATTGGGAGGCCTAATGCGTTCTCCTTCGATTCCCCTTCAATGGGCTATGCTGGAGGAGGGCAAGGAGCAAATTAGATGGTAGCCCAGAAACCACAAGTCAACTACAAATGTGTGAGCTCACATTGCAGTTCCAGGATGCCTTGGGCTTTTCTTGGGAACTCCAAGCCCTTTCCTTTGGAATAGGAACAGGGGCCCAGAGGAAACCCCCCCAGACAAACCGGAGGAGGACTGTGTGTTATGTATGGAGCTCTAATGGGAAGCATTACAGACAAGGGCTCTGCCCCCTCCTCGCCTTTCCCCCGGTGTCAAGAGGTCTGCTTACATATAAACCTTCTGTTTATTAGGCGGGAAAGGCAAGGGGTAAGGGCTATCTCTGACCCCCTCCTTCCTCTGGCAGTTTGCATGTTAATTAGCTCGTCTGTATGAGACAAGCATGCAGCCCAACAGAGCTGCGATTCAGTGACCGAACAATGTCCAATTATCCCAGCTCAGGGAGCGAGAGGCAGGCTGCTGGCACGTGGATACCACAGCCTCAGCCAGATGGCTCCTTGAACTTGCTTGGCTAGGGCCTGTAACAGAGCTTGGGGAATTTGAGACGTGTCAGCAGTTTCAGACAAGCTACCAACAGCATAGTTGTCTGAAGTGTTCGGAACAACTTCACTCCCACCACTGGTCATGCTGCTGCTGTGCACTGTCCAGAGTGAAAGAAACCACTGAGGATTAAAAGCCCAGAGAGGCCTAGACACTCACATATGAAATTAGTCTTTGGGGGTCCCAGCCTGATTTTCATTCGCAATGCACAATTCGGGTCAGACACAGGGAAATCACTACACCTTGGCTCACTGGTGATGTGTAGTGGGTGCCTGTGGGTGCATGTGCACCCCCTGAGAGATGTGCCAGCGGCACTTCCCGGTTGCTGTTAGTGGCAATCGGCCACTGGTGCCCTCCCAGTATTAGGAGGCATCACTCATCCATGCCTTGGCATCATTTTAGAACCTTTCAACTCACAGATCTTCGTTTGTCTACCTACCTGTCTGCATCTGTCTGCCTGTCAACTGAGAGGACAGAGGCAAGCTAAGTGGCTCAGCTTAGAGGCTGAGCTTCCCAGAGTTTGAGGAGGAAGCAGTGCCTGATACATCATAGGAATCATGCTTCTACTCCGGTTCCCAGTTGACTCACTGTGTGACTTTGGGCAAGTTTCTTCTTCTTTCTGCAGTGCAGTTTCTCCCCTCTGTAAAGTGAGCGTAACAGCACTGACCCCTCTTGCCAAAGATCCATAAGCAGGAACTGCTAAGTATGATTGTCACAAAGGATCTCACATCATATGGTTTTGTTCTTTTGTTCCTGAGAGCCAGTCAAAACAGCCACCCTTGCAGGGTCCAGATAGCTCCTCTCTGATATAGGTCAGCAATACCAGTGGCTTCAGAGGAAGGTGTAAAGGATGCCGCAGCAGAATAACTGGCCTGTTGGAAGTTCCTTCTTCTTCCAGGGGCTATGGAAATAGCACAAGGGTTAAGCCCTCCAGGGTAACAGTGGCTGCTGGCTGCCCAACACATTAGGATAAGAAATCGAAAAACAATACAGCATTTATCTGAACAAGCCGAGGAGATTACCTGAACTGGAATTTGGCCAGGACAATGGCTTTAGCACAGCTAATCTTGCCAAAGCATGCTAGAAGAGCTTTAGAGACCACAACCTTTGTTTTCTACTCTGTCACCTCCAGCAGCATAGCTTTCCCTGAGCCCATGCTATGACATAGGTGCCTTACTGATTCATGGAGAACACTGCTGCCCTACTGAGTCACCCACTGCAGTTCCTGTTTTGTTTTGTTTCTTGGAGGACTTGCTTCCAAATACTGGCCGGGTCCAGCCCAAATTGGTTTGCAGAAGCTGATGATATCACAGCCAGTGAAGCAACTGGCCCAGGAAATTATGTAGCTCAGTTACATTTCTGGGTACAAATAACTTTGAGGACAGAAAGATGATTGCCAGACAGCAAGCTGTGTGGCTGTCAAATGCAAGGAAACTGGAATAAGCAGTGGCACAACACCCCTTTCCTGTAACAACCGTTCTTAGGTTTGGTGTGCATTTATTTACATCTTAAAGCCCCTAGTACAACTCATTCTGTTTCTGCAGTAAAAAATGTAGAGATCCATCTGAGAGAGAGAATGGGAGAGAGAAGAGAGAATGGGAAAAGAAGCAAGGCCCCAAAAAGGGAACCCCTGGCATCTGGGCATGCAGAACCTCAGTGTGCTGCGCTTCTAGGGGATTTTGTGTTACACTTAGAGTCCTCTTTTTTCTCTCTCTCTGCTCCTTCCTTCCTTCCCTCCCTCATTTTAATTCTGAGCAGCCTTCCAGTTTTTATTTTGGTTTCTAAACTACTGGACAGATGGGGTCTTCATCAGGGAGCAATTTGGCTGTGGCACTGGAGATGGCATAACAATGGGGCTTTAATCAGAGGGCCTGCAGCAGACACTATTGGCCAGAGGTTTCTCAGCATTCAGAACATGGAACAGTTGCTTCTTTCACAGACTGCGGTGGAACGAGAGCGCAGATTGGCTGCACCCAGGGCGTTTTCGTGCAGCAGCAGCTCTGTCTGAAATGAGCCTCTGCTGGGAACATCGCCTCTAGTGACCCCAAAGTACTGGGGCAGCTGTGTAACAGCTTCTTTACTGGGGGGGTCTATGCTGAGTTGCCCTCGTCATGCAAGCTGTGAGTTTGCCCAGATCTGGGAATTGTCTAGGAAAGGGGCTGAGTTTTTTCCTAAAGAAAAATGGCAGCCAGCAAGAAAGCAGCTTCCACTTGCAATGACCCAAGTTGCTCAGAATTATTCCCTTTCATATATAAAAAAATAAAATATAAAATCATTGAAGCAGGAAGGAGTTGTATTACCAGCCTGATGACACAGCAAAGCAGACACACAGCAAACAACAGGGGACCTGCAAGAGATCTTTTTTGTTCTCTGTTTTGTCTCTTTTTGTTTAGCATATACATCCATGTTGTCCTAAAGTGTCTTACCAAAAAGGAGTGGTGGGAACCTCCTGTGGTTTGCTGTCTCTCCAAAGGTAGCCCTGAACCTTCCTGTCCTGATGCATCTCATATGACTGGGCTTCCTGTTGGATTTTGCAGCCCTTAGGGAGCATACATTCTGCTGGTTCATCTCCAAGGGGATTGTGACATCTTTTCAAGTATTTTTAAATACCTCTTTGTAGTTTCCTTGTTTAAATTGCACGGTGAAATTTTTCTAAACTCATCTAAGGCAATCATAGAAATCATTGATGCTTTCCTTCAAAGGATTTTGCTGTTGCTGCCTCCAAGTTTCACTGAAGGTGCAGGAAGGATGGGGATGACCATTACATTTAAGAATATTAGGGTTATGTAACTGAACATGCAGATCTTGTATCCTCCTCAGTCACCTTTGGACTCATTCAGTGTGTCTACATGTGCCCCAACAGTGCCATTGTTACCACACCATCATTTAGTACTTCCTTTTGGAAGTACTAAATGATGGCGCAGTAACAGTCCATAACTTCCATAATTAAACCTGAAATTAAGGGGGAAATGTTCTGGATTTAGGGGTAGTCTAGTCCATTTGTCTAAATCTGGAGGATTTCTAGGGGCAAGTCTTGGCTACACCCGGGGTTTAAAATGGATCATTTGTGTGGAAGCCATAGAACAAGTGGGCTTGGGGCTGAGTTTGGCTTTGAGTGTTTGCGTTTGCAAAGAAAAGCCAGAAATAGGAAGTTTCTACAAACCACTGAGGGTGAAAATAGACATCACCCTTGTGCCGCCATGAAAGTTTGTGTGAGCAGGTGTCCCAGCCCTTTGTCATTCTCCAAAATGTTGCTGCAACCAAAAGTAGTCACAGTTTGTGACTCTTCATAATGGGGGGACATCAGTTTGCTTATTGTGCATCACAGGAATTCCTCTGCAGGTGTTTCCCAAGATGTGTATCTCAGACTTGGGGCGCAGCACCTGGGGCCATTGTCCCACAGGACCAGGTCCCTGAAGCCCTGAGAGAAGCAAGGGCCTGGCCCTGCAGTGCAGTAGCTCTGGGCAACATCTGCAAAGGCCAGTGAAGTGAATCAGGTGTGCTGAGACACATCCCAGCACAGCTGGTTCCACTCCAAAGACAATGTCTGTTTATACCCTAAGTCTTGCAGTTTGTCACCTGTGTGCATGTGTGGTGTAGCTCAGCACAATCACATCACTAAGACTTGACACCACCCTATGATATTGCAACATGTATGACATCGTATGATGTTGACATTGTGTGCCTGTACAATGTGAGGGGGTGGATACTTGACATCATCTCCCTGTACTGTGATGCTCAGAACTGGAAATTAATCCAGAGCTGTTAAAATGACTCATGAGCCAGGCTCAGGGGAACTGGGTTCAAACTGGTAAAACTTGGGATCAGCCAGCTCAGCATAGGAAAGCTGGCAGACCTGTTCCTGCCCTCCCCCCCCTCACAACCTTTGGATTTAAGGGAAACAGGTGCAATCACTCTAGTGCAAAATAAGAAACAGCTTCATTTCCAAGCAGCTGGCTTTGATGCTCACATCGCTCTGTGAGGGATGGAACCTATTAATTGCCACATTGGTCAGATCACAAGCGGCAGAAAGTGGAAGGACCAGTGACCTTCTGGCTGTAATGTTTATGGGTGAGCACATGCATTTCCCTGGGGACAAATAGCAATGGCATATAGTTGTGCCACTACTACTTGTCCCAAGGGAAAGCCTGTGCCTGCATGCTCTGGTGCATGGCAAGTTGCCCCGAGTGGGCACTGGCCCCAGCAGCCTTACCTGGAGTCCTGCAGGCCTTCTGGGGCTCCAGTAACAGCAATCTGGGCACACAGAGCCTGGCTGGTAGCTAGTGTGTGGCTCTGGCCAGCCAGGCTCCAGTTTTGGGTGGTGCACACTACCTCCATGTGTGCTGTCCTGCTCTTTTTTGGCATGGGTTTTTTTTTAGACTGGGATTTCCCAATGTCAAGAAAACCTATTGCACTGCAAATTAGCAGCATAGCAAGTGCCTGCATGTGTGGCACATGCAGTTTGTGGTGCCCTATGGGCCTATGAAACAGGTGCAATGATAACCAGGATCTGGGGTACCCCAGATTGAAGCCTAGAGGGGTGAGAACCTATAAGGATTCCTTTCCTGGAAGCTTGCTTGGCCCAAACCTACCAGGAGAAGTTGAAAAATGAAAAAGGTTGCCTCGTGAGGCTGCTTGGATTCCAAATTTGTTTTTCTCAATAGACTTTAAAAATAATTGGATTTGAGATGCAGATTCTGGAGCTGAATTTCCCCAAAGCTTGGTGTTCAGGTGCTGGATTTTTCACTCAAGTCTATCTCTAATTCTGAGAGTCACTGCCAGGCCAAAGGGGAGTGAGAGAGCACCACAGGCCAGGAGCAAGCAGATGCAAAAGTTTATAGGCTTTAAATGTCATCCACTGAGCACATAATGGATGTTCTTTGGATTTTATGATTAGTCATTGTGTTCTACCAGCCAGTATTGCTTCTCGGATGTGATTTATAAAGTAGACTTAGGTCAGTGGAAGACAAGCCAGATGATACATTCCTGGGATTTTCTTGGAGACTGCATTGTCTTTTACAAGATTTCCTTTGTGGCTTTTTCCAGTTCTGCACCAACTTTTGACATCTTTGTAATAGCTAAATACCTTGATATGCAACACCACAGAAGCCCAAAACATTTTGCCAGTGGGTCTGCTCTGTCACTCCCTCCTGGGGTGCACTGAATCCCATGTCATTCTGACCCACAGGCGCTGTTAACTTGGCTTGCTGCTTCCTCTTACACCCAAGTCTTCCCTGGAAACTGATGGTAGGTTCAGTTATACAATACCCATCAGGTATCAGTACATTAGTTGTACAGTTATACTGTATTGGTTATACAGTACTCATCAGGCATTAGCTTCAGAGTCAATCAACTCCATTTTAGTTTGACAAACTGGTAAGGACAGAGCAGTGTCTTCCCTTCTGGAAGGTACCCCACATCTTAAACATCAAAGCTGCCAGTGAATTTGGACACAGCTGTCACAGTTGGACAGTGCCCAGGTTGAAGGTCAGGTAGTATCAGAGACAAGAGCTAGCGTCTGTGAAGTGACCTAATGGGGAAGATGAGACCAAGGTAAAAGGCTTCTACTTCAGATTGGATTGTTGCAGATCATGCTGTGAAAAATGCCCCTTGGCTGCACCCTGCAGCAACTGTAGGAGTCAAGGGGACTACGACAAACATGAAACAAAAGATCACAGAAAAGCACTGAAAGCAGAATCTCCTGAACCAGAGAGAGGCACAGGGCAGAGATGGTGCAGAAACTCCCTTTGTCCTCTGTGTGAGCCTTAAAGATGGGGCTTGCATACTCCAGTGATGATGAATAACTTAGAAATATGATTGAGCCAGTGGTCCCCAGCCCTGCCAGATGGAAGCTGAATGTGTTCTTTTGAAAAGGCCAAAGGGTTGCCATCAATATTGGAGGGCAGACGCTGAAGTGCAAAGGAAGCAGAAACCACCCATAAGCTCAGCTCCTGTGCAGGTGGAGAAACACTTCAGGACTGGAACACATTGCACTGAGCACTCCCAGTTATCCCCAGGCATGGCATGGAGCTGAGAGGACCATGGTCAGCTGGTGTATGTGAGAACAGTGCCCTGGTGTGGGGTGGGGAAGAGAATGGGGGCCTGTGGCTGCCTGTTGGATCACAGTGTCTTCCTCTTCCTCTCTTATGGCTCCGAATGGCAATGGGGGAGAAGAGACTCCCTTTGTTAGTACTTCCCTATGCTTAGACAGAGGCAACCGCTCTCTCCTTGGGGCTCCCATAGTCCAGAAGGGAACCAGGTCATGGAGCAGCCAAAGCAGTTGTGTTTTCTTTCTCACCAGTGTGGTGAGCAGGTGGCCAGCAGGAGAGTTACTGAGCAGCAGCGGGAAGGAAAGGACAGTAACTCTGAGCAGTCTCTCCACTGTCCCCAGATCTGCTCCTGGTGGCTGCCAGGGAAGCAGTGGAGACAGCTGGGGCAGGGGTGACAGTGCTTTCCCTTGCCACTCACAGTAGCAGGCCTAACTGAAACACATTGGTTTCAAGATCATAGACCCTTCGTGTGCCTGTAGACGTGTGGAGAGGTTGCTCTGATGCACTATAATTACAAGGGGTTGGAGCAGACTCAATTAATGGAGTAATGGAGACTGCTGGAACATGCTGACTAGTGTGCTTCAGCAGCCCCTGCATCTCATGTATCAGCATCCCTGCGCTTCAAAATGGTGGCAAGGTACTTTAACTAAAGCTCATTCAACGAGCTTTAGTTAAAGCACCCTTGCCACCATTTTGAAGCATGGGGGCACTGATACATGAGACGCTGAGGGTGCTTTAATTAAAGTCACTCTAATTAAAATGTCCCCCCCCAAACATATGTAAAAACATCCTTAAAGTGACTAATTTCTGGGGATTAAAATGTGGGTAGTTCAGTCTGAGACCCCTCAGAGACCTGCAAAGCTAGGTAGCATTTGCACCCCTTCCTGTTGTGGTTAGTGCAGATACCATGGAAGGGTTCTCCAGGTGGGCTAATTAGCACTGCCTCACAGCAAAACTAATTAGCATAGCGGTGTTCACAGTGGTGCTGCTCTGGGGGAAATTAGCTGTCAACACAGGTAGAGTTAATTATCTTGGGCACAGTGCCATGTGGTCACAGCTATCTTCATCCTGGCTCAGGAGATAGTCCAAGACTCCATCCCAATCCAGAAGCAGCATAGTTGCATCCACATGACACCAGGCAGCACAGTTCTGCCTTCTCTAAGTGGACATAGCAGGATGCCCCCTGGTACTAATATAGAACCAGTTTTTTAAATTCAGACCAAAATCCAGGCTCAAAAGCTGGACAGTGGACCACTTTATGCAGGCTCTGTCACATGGACATCCTCTTGATTCATAATCAAACATACCTGTTGCTCAAACACAACCCCCTCAATGGCTGCAAGGGGGTCTTAGGCCAAATAATGGGCATCCTGCATGAGACTGAAGTAGATAAATCAGCCTGGTATAAGAAGCAGCAGCACTGGAGTAGGCAGTGCTGTGTCTCCTTCCCCTCTTTGCCCCCTTTTTCCTTGTGGCTATGCTGGGAAAAGAGTATACATTCAGGAGGCGGATAGTCTGACTGCTCATCCTGCCATCCTAGGAGAATCCTTAATTCCCATTGTGGTTTCCTGAGATCCGACAGCAGCACTGTCAGCTGCTGCCTGGGAACAAATAACATGCATGTCCAGAGCAACTGGGGGCGGATTTGTTTCTGCAAATTTCATGACACTGTTGCTGAGCCAGGCCACCACCTCACTGTGGGGAACAGCAGCATCTGAAGGCAGAGCATCTGAAGCGTCCCTGCAATTCGCTGGGTGGTGCCTATCCTGCCAACTGGAGCACACCGTGTGGGAAGTGTTTAGACCATCCTGATGGCATCAGCAAAACCATTGCTGACATTTCAAGGGAACAGAGAACTGAACAAAGGCAAAGTTGTCTTCAACTCAATTTAGAGTGGCAGGGCCTGAACCAAAGCCCCAGATCCAAATACCCTCTGTGTTTGGCTTGTTTTAGACCTGGATTTTGGTCCAAAATGTAAGGCTTGGGCTTATCCTGACAGATGCTTGGCTAGGGGAAGGGAGGTGGAATATGAAAAAAGAAACCAAGTGTCAGGTGAAGTAAAGGTGAGGAAAAGAAAGGAAACAAAAAGAAAACAAAGGAGATTCAAGAGATCAGATGAAAGGAAGAGATGATGTGCCTCCCAGTGAATGCCAAGGGGCTTGTAATCTACTCCTGTAGAACAATCGAGATGCCTCTTCCTTTCCCAATGAGAAGTTACCTCTCACCCTGCTTAAGCTTTTCTGAAATAATCAGAAATGTTGCTTCTAACCCCCTGGCCTCTGGGTTGCCTCTTGCAATTACTGTAATATTTAATCATTGTGAGAGAGCCAGCTTGGATATGGGAGCAAACCATGGAGTCTAGATTCAACTCCAAATGACCTTAGCTTTGGGGTTTTTTTAGGTCATGGATTTTCACTTAAGCCCATCTCTCTCAAAAATCAATGTAGACTTTTGGCCCAAGTTGCAGCTTGCTCTCCCCAGCTGAAATCCTGCAGGAGGTTTCAATAGATTGATTTGGTTTTTCAAAATGTCATGTACCTCTGAGTGTCTGCATTTTGGCCAGAAATTTGAACTGAGAAAGGTATTTCTAACCTGATAGCAGTCTGTGGGAGTACTGAATATCTCAGAGAAGAGCCTGTTCTTGTGAGATTTCCAGCCCCATTTCTAGACTCAGAGATTCTAGCGCGCCTCAATCCCTGCACGCTTCATCAGCTCTCGTCTTCCAGAGATAGCTTGCAGCAGTGGGGCTTGTACGGAGGAAGGCCAGGTTTATGGTTGATTTATGGAGTGCCCTGCCAGCCAAGAAGCTGGGGTTTTCACCCTTCCACTAGCTTGCTGTGAAACCTCCAACAATGTGTGTTCAGTTCTCTGTTTTGTTGGAAAATGATCAACCAACTCATCCTCCCATGTTCTTCAGGGCCCAGTTGTCAATGAAGCTGAATTTGATTGCAGCTTCCTCTACTGTGCGTTTGCAAAATATGCTTTTATTTAGTATTACTTTATTACAATTAATTCCTTCAGGCTTATTCAGCTGCTGTGTAAAGTTTCACCTGTTAATAAACAGTAGAGCCCTGCAGGGTAGTGTTGCCCAACCCAGGTCTGTTCCCTACAGTCTACTTTCTTGCCCAGTTTTACATGTCCCAAGTGATGGGCACCCACCTCTTTCCTGGGGAAACAGTCCCACAGCATAGTGCTGTCTCATTGGCAGAACGTTTTCCCTACCATTCAGCTTATATTTCCCCTTATATCTTCTTTAAGTGTTTCCTACACCCTCTAGATCACTCTAAATGCTCCCTCTGCCTCCTTGGTGTTTATGCAGACCCTGGTGCAAACTACTGTCATGCATTCATTTCTCCATCCATCATAATTTGCCCCAGCTGTACCTATTTACCCTAATGATTTTATTCCTCCCTCCCAGTGGACCATTTGAGTCTCTGTTCCTTCTCTCTCTGTGTGTGCATTGTGGTATTCTGTTTGCTTTTTCCTTGCAACTACAGCCATGTGCTGGGTTAAAGGATTCAAGGATTTTTCCATTAATAAACTCCACACCCTTTTCCTGGTCAGTGCATTGATTCAGAAGGATTGAGGTAATTCATTTGCAAATAGCAAATACTACTTAAAGAGAGTGGGGTGGGGGGAGCAAAAGGAAAATGTGAGCTTTTCTGGAATCTTTCATCCTTTGCTGTGAGCACAGTTTTGCTGAGAGAACTGCTTTTGAAATGGGGTCTGTTCCTGCAAAGTATTTTGTGTCCTTCACACCCACTGGTTTCAGCTGGCACTAACTATGCTCCAAGAAAGCTTTTAGCACTGCTCAGGAGGTAGCTCTGTGCATAACACAGTGGGGTATGCTCTCTCCAAGGGTGCCCGTTTGCAGGCTGTGGTAAAACTCCAGCTGACTGTGTATGATCAGGCCTTGAATGATTCTTGAGTCCTTGAGCTTCATTTGCCAGAGAATAGGTTTTTCCTACTACTGATGCCACCTCTTCCTTTAGACCCTTCAAACTACCTCTGATGTGAAACTGCCACCAGGCTTCTCCTGCCTCTGATACCTTCAGCAACAGCTTTGGGCGTTGCACCATACACCATCCATTTGCTGGTGAACTTACCTTAATGCAATCAAGTAACTACTCCTTTGTTAGAGGGAGCCTAAGAATGAAATGTTAAATACTCCAAGGGTAGAAAATGCCACTGTTAATGTTGTACGTGACACTCACACTCAGGAGAGTGGACTTTATGCATAACAATAGAGCCTTTAATTGTAGAATCATGGGCTATTTCTCTTATAACTCTGTGCAGTTCCACATATAGTCCCAGTGCAGTTTTTCTCATAGCCTGTTTTGTTGCTCAGTCATAGATAAGTAGGTCTGTTGCCAACACTGTACTGTGGTAGTAGGTATTAGGGGTTCCAGCCCTTGTGTACTGGTGTGGTGCAAACATGTTGCAGATATACAGACACACAGAGGCACCTGCCACACCTGTGACCTACTTTGTGCATGGTGGGCAGTGTCCATTCAAGATACTTATGTCACAGGTACACTTAGAGACCCTAACGGGGACTATGTTGCCCCTTCCCACTCACTCTCTGATGGTAGGTAGTGAGTCAAAGAGCACCATGCTGTAGCAATCTTAAACAAAGCCATTGCCTCTTTGGCTGCTGTACTCAGGGGACAAACTGGCTCCTGGTATGTAATGGTTCAGGGGAATTTGAGGATGGCCTAGGACCACCTTTTCCTTCCCCTGCTGGTGCATCAACTGCACTGGCCATCCTGAAGCTCTGGGACTAAGGCTGCTGCTCAGTTCTCCCACTGTTTAGGAAATAATATTGGCAGCTCCAAGATCCCTTCATTTGAAAAATAATAAGATCGTGTTCTAGTGCAAAGGTTCTGGCACGCCACCATTTGGTATAATGCTACTGCAACATGCTGGAAGGGAGGAGGGATATGGGACAGATCAGTCTGGACAGACCTTGCATAAATACTCTTCCCCGTAGCAACTGCTTTCTGCTACTGTGCGAGTCAGGACACTGGGCTAGAAGGACCTGTGGTGTGACCCAGTGTGGCACATCTTACATTGTTTTGCCAACTACTTCACTTCCCTTGGGTGACTCAGTCCTGGGAAATCCATGATCATAACTGGTTCCTGAAGCTCCCACTAATAAATGATTTCTCTGGTATTCACAAGCACTGGCACCTCTGGGTTCTTGAGGCAGTGTCTCAGGCTCTTTTGGGTTTCTTTTTTTGTTCTTGTCATGGGTGGCATGACAAGATCAGGGGCTGGCAACCTTTTTTGGCTGTGGGCTAGAATGATCCACACTTGGTCACAGGCAGGGAGGCAGGCAGGTGCTAGGACACTGCCCCCAGTCTCCCCAGCAGAATGGGGAAGTGCCCTCAGCTGGTGTTTGTCCCTGTGATGGCATTGGGAGAGTCCCCCCAAAAGGCACCCCCTACCACTGAAAGCAGATCCACCCAAGGGCCATAAGTTACTGACCCCTGCTCTAGATATATCCTGATGGGCCACACCAATGTGGAAAAGAAATGATTCCCTCCCCCCATCCTGCCCTGAATCACACAGAACTCTCCCTAATATTCCCATCCCTGTTTTAAATTTTTTTTTTTCCGCTATGCGTATGAACATGGCTCCAACCAGTCCTCATGGAAAAGGTTACATATGCTGGCAGGAAGTCCATTTGCTTTAGGAGGAAGTGGGGCCTGACATCAACAGGAAGAGCTGTGCACCAAAGCTAGGGTGCTTCCAAGAGAGAGGGGCTTTGAAAACAATGTCTGCCTGCAGTGTAAGACTAGCTGGCAGGAAATGAATGCATGCTGGTGTTCGTGGTGGAGAGGAAATGATAAGCGCTACCTGGTCTGACTTGGAGCGGAGATAGCAGAGTGAGAAAAAAAAAAAGCTTAAAGAGGAGGGGGAGGGTTGTTTTTCTGCATGTTAGTTCTGAGCCTACTGTGTGCCAAACGGAAAACAAAATAGCGAGGAGCAAAATATTAAATAGATCAAGAATCCATTGCAGAGCTCGGAAGCCAGGGACCCAATACTGGGAAGAGATGAGATTTATTGCTGCAGTATCAGTTAGGTACTGGCTTCCTCTAGAACTGAAAATAACCTTTGTCTGCCCCCCTCCCCTCTGCCCCCCCAGGCATGCACATCTACTGAGAGAATGATGGGATGTGGAGGTAGCCCTTCCCAATGTGGGGAAGAAGGAGCTGTGGGATAAATGGGAGAACGCAGCACTCAGGATCGGGGCGATATCACTCCTGACCAGGCTTCCCCCCAGGTGTGGTGGAGGAACCCGGGATCTAAGTGATATGCTGATTGTAATATTTCTTTTGCAATCTAACTCCCTTCTCTGATGCCCCCCAAAGAAACATCCTGAAGTATTTAACTTAATGTTCCCTTAGTTCACAGCTACCAGCTTTTTGCAAGTGATTCTGATGGCAAATCATAGGATGTATTGGGCTGCTTTATATTACTGAGAGATGTAGTTAGCTATGTTAGTATGAAGTCAAGTAGAAGCAGGGTAGATTTGCACAAAGTAGATGTTGATGAAGTGAGCTTCAGCCCACAAAAGGTTGCGTTATCTATCTATCTATCTATCTATCTATCTATCTATCTATCTATCTATCTATCTATCTATCTATCTATCTATCTATCTACTTTGCTTAGTCTATAAAGGTGGAAATCTACCCTGCCTTCATTATAGTGACATCTCTTCTTCCGTTTGCACCAGGGCCTTGTTTTGACAATGTTGCTTATCTGTCAAGCAATAGCAGATGCATTGGGCTTTGAAGATTGATTTTGCAGTGGAAGAGCTTGCAGTAAGCTACTCATATACATCCATCCTGGAGCAGAGGTGGTCACAAACAGCATGCAGGAATACCACTCCTATTAGGCATCTCAGCCCAGCAATCAATGCTTAGTTCTGAGGAAGCAACTCTGCCTTGAGAATTGAGGTTAATTCAATGACCACAGCAGGCAAAACATTCTTGCTGCTTAGCTCCAAAAACCAAAACTGAACATTTGTTTACAAGCTAAGTAAAACACCTTGGACAAACATGTGCAACAGCATCACCCCAGGACACCTCATGTGTCTGAGCAATTAAAAGTGAGGTAACCTGTCCTTTCTGATCCCTCTTTTACATCAATGCAATTTTATGTCTTGCTGTGAGTGTGTGTCAGTTATAAAGTTGAAAACATGGTGTGCAGTAGGCTCACATAGTTTCTTTCTCCTTAGGAAGGAAAATGCTGAGTAGGCTTGGAGACTGAGCTGCAGCAGTGACCGAGAATGGCTTTCGTGTATGATGCTAAGTTTAGATGCAGTTGGCCTTCTTTAATGTCACCTCTGACCCCGGCTAAGTTCTGAAGAAAACAACTGTCTCTTGAACACATGCTGAGTATTGATCTGACATGAGGACGGAAGATGGAACAGAACTGTATTCCAGGATGATTTTGGAAGAAGCCCTGGGTGCAGTGGTATTGCATCCAGATGTTGGAATCAGGCCACTTAGTAACTTCTTAGAGCTTTCTGCTCCCATTGCCGTCCTCCTTTTATAGCAGCGATACGCAATTATTTTGGGCGGAGGGCCGCTTACTGAGTTTTGTCAAGCCATCAAGGGCCACATGACAGGCAGACAGGGGCAGATAAATATTAATTTTCTAAATTTTTAGGGGCCCCACGAGCCGGATAGAATGGCCTGGTGGGCTGCATCTGGCCCATGGGCCGCATTTTGGCCACCCCTGTTTTATAGAAAGGAAAACCAAAGAGACCCCTACATTTCAGGCTGGTGTTTCTGAGAAGACTGCAGCCCTGAGGATTGAAAGTATATCTGAAGGGACTCCTACCCCATAATCTAATGACTACGTTGGCCAACTCCGTTAGGTGCAATTGTGTATGGTTTTGATCTTATCAATGTTGGGTTCTTTGTCCTGCTTTTACAGGCAGTGTTTTCCTGGTTGCCCCAAAGTCAGAGTGGGTAGGGTTTTGCTAAGGGTTAGACAACCTGATGATAAGAACAGTTGGTGATCCTACCATTGGTAACACTGGTAGTTATCAGGTTTGCAATAGGGATACAGGAATGGGCTTTATATGTACAGTATGTCACTTCCATCTGTTGTGCCTCTACTAGAAAAATGTTTTGTTGTTAGCAACCCTGGACATCTATTCCCCTGTCTGCAGGTCTATTTCTTTACTGATGTTGAAATGGCTCTGGCTGCTAAATGTCTTGTTCCACTCAGAGTCTCACAGTGTGTCTAATCTGTCTCTACCAGAGTTTCCTCCATTGGTTTGGCAGCTGCTTCTCCCAATTCTCCACAAGAGGAAAAAGAGATACTCTACTTTCTTGTGCCAGGGTTTTTGCCAGAAGTCCTAAACTTTATTGTAATAGGGATTCCACCCCTGATCCAGCACCTCATTCCATTACGGAAGCATTGGCTGAGTTACAAATGGTTCAGCCTTCTTTCAATTTTAGCTAAACTGGTTTCAGTCTCATCTAAGCAGGGCTGGAAGAGACTTGGGGGTGACAGTGACTGTCACCAACTGACCTGTCAACAACAGGCCACTCTGACTTGCACTTTGGATGCTGACAGAAGTGACATTTGTGGTGTGATTTGCCCCTGAAAGTGCTCTACAGCTGTGCTGTGACAGAAGTGTACAGCTGCAGAGTGCTTTAAAAGAGGTTGATCGTGCGACAAATTAACCATCATCTAATGAGGGATCAGATGAAGGCGCTCCAAAGCAGAGCACTTTAAGTAAGTTTAGTTAATCCCTATCAGGGGTGGGCTGATGCAACCCAGCCTCGCCCCTGATGCTGTCTGCAGGAAGGGAGGGGGGAGAAGGGAGGGGAAGGAGCTGCAGGCTGGGGTTTGCCCAGCCTGAGCTGGAGATAGGGGGCAGGTGAAATGGACTCCCCTGCCTCACGGCCTCCCCCAGCCCCCTCCGCCTCCAGTTCAGACTGGACAACCCCAGCCCACAGTTCCCTCCCCCTCCCTTCTCCCTGCTCCCTTCCTGCAGACAGCACTGGAGCTGGGAGCATGGCACAGGGCTAAGGGAGAGAGGCTGCAGGCAGGCTCCTACCCTGGATTGGCTCCAAAGTGGATGTCTGTTGGGTCTGTGGGAGGTCACCCTAACTCATGTGGAGCACTGTGTAATTAGAGCAGGGAGCTGCACATCTATCAGTGGCCTTTGTGTCATTGGTGATGTCTGGATGTAAACAGTTCAGTTGGTTTTACACTCACATTGCACGGTTGTGGATGGCAAGTGATAAGGCTGTGGAGATCTGGAACCAAACATTCCTGGTGTTTTCCTTGTGTAGAAAGGGCTGGTGAGTTGATAGCAATGCTGCCCATGTTAGGTCTCCTACAGCATGAGCCTGGAGCCCAAGCAGTTTTTAGAAGTACGCATCTCGGCAGGGACTGAAGGCAGAACTGATTTCTGACTTGATTTGTTTTAAAATATAGCTGTTTATTATTTCTGAGTCTCTTGGCCTATTTTTTTCTTACAGATTTGACATCTTATTTCCTTTTGTCTCAAGGATGCTGCTTGTATTTTCTCAGTGAGCCAAATGGAGTTCTTAAGCTATCTGTATTGCATAACAATCCTTTTTACAAGTTTCGTAGCTGTTCACTCTGTTACTGGCTTTAAAATAGTGTGGTTTGGAGTAACCTCTGGAAACTGCTTTGTCCATGTTTTATCCCTAGAATCTTAGAAATGGAGTCAGTGAAAAGTGGTGCTCAACTTTTTGGCCCTGCAGGCCAGATGAGTGGCATGGGGCCTGTCTGCAGGCTGAATTAGGCCCTGGGGGCCCAGCACTGCCCCCTCCTTTTCCCACATGCCAGGATTGGATCCTGGGGGCTTTGCAACACCCCTTCCTGCCAAGATTGGGCACTAGGGCCCAGTGCTAGCTCTGTCTGGCCTTCTGTGTTTGGATTGAGAGTCAGATATAGCATGCAGGGCTTGGGGCTCCCCATGGGTTGGGAGATTTGGCAGATTTCTGTACCCCTGGGGAGCTCTGCAAGCTGGATGACATGATACTGTGGCCGGTTCTGGCCTGTGAACCAGATGTTAGACACCCCAGATCTAGATTCAGTCTGCAGGAGGGAATCAGCGTGACAAAGGGCAACTTTTAATAAAATATTGAAACTTGGAGTCTGTGATATTTAGTCTATGGTCGATGGTATATGGAGTCTAGCTACAGCAGGAATCTCCTACCCACTTGCTTTCAACCTGCATTAGCTGGCACAACTGGGTACATAAGTTAAAGCTCAGGTTCAGATTCCACTTGGGCTGGTACCCCACATGCTTTGCAGTGATGATGCAAGCTAACTCATGTATATTGCTAATCCAGTGATGCCTTCTTACACAATCCCCCATGTGCCCTGAGGGAAAGTTTGGTTCTCCTCTGATTCACTCTGAAAGAATCATAGACTGGCTCAGCTGCCTACAACACCATGAAATGCTAGTGCACGGATTCTCAACCAGGGTGCCACAGCACCCTGGGGTGCCTTGAGATCCTTCCAAGGGTGCTGTGGGGTGCCATGTGATGTGAGCATGGTTAGGTGGGCAAACATGATTCACAAGACAAACCCAGAGATTTCAAATAGAAATCCACTTTAGTAGTCTTTCTGAGGTCTTTGCAACATGAAAACTGCTCTATTATTTTTCTGTGGTCAAAAATGATTGAAAACTAAGAGCTGGCATTTTCTGAGGGGGATCTTGAGTCTGTCCAGGGTTCCTTAGGTCTAAAAAGATTGACAACCACTGTTTTGGTGACACAGAAAAGTGAGTGCTGCACCAGTGATAACACAGTATAACTTTGCAGGGAGGGTGCTCACACTTGGGTCAGGATAACTTGAGTGTCCTCAGCCAGGTACTGGTTACTTTGACTAACTCCACCCCCATTGCCCCTGTACCAGGTGGGTACCAGGTTACCAGATCCAAAGGGTAGCATTTCACACCCACTTAGCACAAGGATAAATAGTGATATGAGGTACCAGGCCATGGAAAATCCAGATGGCCATTATGGAGGTTCATCTTTCAACCCTCCATGAGTACACAACCCTCACTCCTACCAGCTATGGAAACCTCCTCTCTTGGGCTCACACTCAGTGACTGGGGAAGCTGTCCTGGGTGCTAACTTGGGGGGGTGGGGGTGGAAAACAACCTCTGAGATTCCGCTGGTGGCACAGTGACAACTAGAAGTCACTGCTACCCCAGTGTGTCCCAGCTGTCCTGGGCACGCAGCTGTGTTGTTATGTTTTTGCCCACACTAACTCCAGGTGCCTAACTCACCCACTCCAGAGATGTACAGAAAGGTCTTCTGGAACCTCTCTAAAGCCAATCTCATCTTCTTTCAAGCAGGAGCCTGCAAAACCTAGGGCTCATAAGAGTAACAGATCCAAGTACCTTCCATGTGCTTTTCTGTCTCTTCTCTTCTGCCTATACACCAGTAATTCTCAACCAGGGTACCAGGGCACCTAGGGATGCTGCCAGGTCTTTTGAAAGGTGCCGTGAAGTGTGAGGAGATAAGCAGATAAGCCTGGATGATTCCCCACCCCCACTGCCCATCCTCTGTGTAAAGAAGTAAGCAGTGTAGTGTATAAATTTATTTTTAAATTGGGTGCCACTCAATTCATAAAAGTTACAGAGGGGTGCCTTGAATACAAGGACGGATGCCTTGAGTCCAAAGAGGTTGACAACCAGTGGTCTGCACCAATAGCAATATTTTATAGGTAGCATCTTTCATCCAAAAGCACTTTCCTGAGTCTATGGGAATCACACTGTCTGCCACTGAAATGCATCGTCTGTGGCCTGCAACATAACAGCTGCTTAACAGTGCACAGCAACATGGCACAGCAGCATGGGGCAGAAAACGCAGTGGGAATTTGTATCTGGTAGATACTGCTAGAGGCCAAGATAGTCTGTCCTCACCCACCTGTGTCCACTTGCAGGCCTTGTGGAAATACACTGGTGAAGATGCATCAGGAGCATCCCTCTGTGGCTGTTCTTGAGACCTCAGTACTTGAGTGTGGCTGCTAGGGATAAATTTGGAGTTGACCCAGTGGTGTATTTCAGAGTCTAATGTGGGTATGGGTGTGTGGGCACAGCCCACACACACTTGAATGAATTAAGAAAGACCTGTCACAGGGGTGCCAACACTTTCGAAGATTTATCTGCTGCTGGTTCTCTTCAGATGAACCCCAGAACATATGCACCCAGATCCACTTTCTACTAGTGAGACCTCCAAGCCTTTATTAAGAAGAAAATGATGGAAACCCCCATGGCTGGTCACATTGAAAATAAGACTGAACAAAATGCTGCATCCAGGGATGAATCAGCCTGGACCACCAAGGGCTTGAAAAACCTCAAGTGTTTTTTTTTCTCCTGCATCTCTAGACTCCAGGAGCCTTTTGCAACAGGTCTTGTACCAGAAACGAGACACTGGCTCCCATGGTCTCCCAGGAGGGAGGGAACTGGTATGATAATATATTGAGTAGGACTGGTTGCCAGTAAACAGCAAGTGGAAGCAGGTTTGCTGCTAACTGCATAACTGCTGCTGATGCCCTTTGGAGTTGCAATTCATGGGTTAAGAGCAGCTGAGAGAGAGGGAAATATCCCAAAGCCATATATTTTTCTGCTTCACTAAAGTGGGCTAATGTAGCATATGCTCTTGTCTGTTCATTTTAACAGAGGGAGGGAAAGGAGAAGCTGAAGGCAGATGAGGTGATGAAAGGACTGGGAAAGAAAGAAGCAGACATAATGTAAGACCTGCTGTCTATAGACTTATTTATTGATTCTGACTGGTCAGGGGGCATTCAGGGGGATTCAAACAGAGACTCCATCAATGGAAACTATCCAAATACTACAATGTTACCCGCTTATAGTTCTCAGGCCAGCTCTGTCACTCATCTACTCTGAGCACTCCTTTGTAGGTATTGTATCTGCTCAGTTCTGCATGTGGTCACCCTAGGATACAGCACTTCGTGTTGATTTTTACTACGTGTCATCTGAAGCAAGGTTAAGTGTGGGACTCTGTAATAGCAGCATCCTGGCACAGTTATTCCTCAAGTGTCCAGGAATTGCCCACAGGGGAGTCATTATATGGTATATTACTTCACGTCTACTAAAAAAGTCCACATAGAGCTCTCTCATATGTTTGTAGCTGAGTCTTGTTGTAAACCAATTGGTTAGTTGAAGTCATGCTCAAGCAGTGGTGGACGGACGGGGAGGCGGGGGTGGGAGTTGGCCATGACCGGCTGGGCCCTTCAGAGTTCTTATCGTGTGATGTGACTTTAAGTATTGCTACAAGAAGGACGGGGGGAGCTGGCGGGGTGGGGTGGGGAGAGCAAATGTAACCATTGCCCCCCCCAGGCACCGGAGACCCACGGTATGTCACTGTACTCAGGTTGACATTCTGCTCAAGCACCGGTTCCCCAAGATGCCTGAAGCATGTAATCCTAGAAGACAGATGTGAGCATGATCCTATTAGACCACCGAATCCATTCCCTGGGGACAAAGCAGGATTTTTTCCCTGAGAAAGACGTGTTCTAGGTTTAGCCTAGTTTCTTTACAAAAGTCTTGCCTGTTGGGGTATTATGGCAATAACCATGTTTCAGAGGGGTGGTTTTAACTCATTCCATCTACTCATACCATCCCTGGTGGGAGCAGGGCTTAGGAATCTGCTTGAAGACTTCTGGCTCTTATTTTGCATTTCAGGGCATAAGTTAATGGCATGAGGGGATGAGAAAGTAAGGATCTATTGGTCAGATGCACTGTGGAGTCTTTCAGCTTCTCTGTGAATACCTGTCATTGGCCATTACAGAAGGCTGGATCCTGGATTTTATGGTTCAGATCTGTTTTGGCAAATCTTATGGTTCAACAGCTCTTTATTTCTAGGCCCAATTTTAGGACTCAGTGGACATGTCTACATGAGATGCTATGTTACTGTAGCGATGAGCTACAGCGATGTAGTGTTGGCGGGCATGAACTGTGACACCACTGCTACTATACAGTACAATGAGCTACTGCGCAGTAGGGTTGGAAATGACCCGTGCAGTGCCAGGACTGTGCAGTGCCAGGACTATGCAGTACCGGCGGTTACTATGCAGTCATTGATTACTTGCTAAAGTAAAGCAAGTATTTAATGACTGCAGTAACAACTGCACAGTTGGGTGCATGTGTAGAGGCACCCAGGACGTGTGCATTGAAGGCAATATATGTACAATATCAAAGAGCAAAATCTTGGTATCTGAAGTTCATCAAGGTTTTTACCACTAGCTTCAATGAAACACAAATTTGACCTCAAAATCTTAGGGTGAAATGTATCAAGCTAGAATCAAAAGACAAGGCCCTGAAATGTCCAGGGCACATTCATTGCCCCATATAGACAGTGAGAGCTGAGACTAACTTGGCCCTTGTCAGGATCTAACCTGTTCTTCTTGCATGCTTTTCCCACCCAGAATTGCTGGGGTAGATTATGAGGGGTATTTCTGTGAAAAAACTAGTGATGCTGTAGCAACGATTCCCACAGAAATGAAAAGAGAAGATGAGGACGTATGTGTGTTATGTGGCGAATCAGTTGTTCTGGCTGCACAGACAGGATCACAGCAGTGCCAGCTATTCATCTTTTTAACTAAGTTTGTAGCAGCCAAAGGGGAAGAGGGAAGGAAGGCTTCAACAGGGTGATTTGTTTCAAAACCCATTTGATGTTGTTTAGCTATCCCTTACTATGCAAACACAGGTGTGGGGGGGGTTCCGGTAGCTTGGCCATTGCAGCCAAAATAAACGTTGGAAATGGATGGTGAGGTGGTTTATTTTTGCTGCTTCTGTTGAGTGAATTAGTGCTGAGCTGCATTGACAGCCCCAGAGACTGAAGCCCTCTGTTCGTGCCCACAGTGGTTACAGATATGCCTGCATCCCACAGTGCTGCTCTGATAGATGGCTTCATCTCTCACACCTCATCTCTGACTTTGCAGGGCAAAGGAGAATTCAGGCTCTGCAGTGAATGGAGGCCTTGGCTTGTCTGCTGAGGCTGCCAACAGAGAGGCCATTTAGTACAAGTGAGATAGGACTTGGGGAAGTGGGCTGTGTTCACAGCAGTTACAAATTTGCAATGAACTTGGTGGGAAGTTGGGAAATCAACAGCTGGGCATTAACATCTGGGAACTTCAGTGAATGGTGGGTGGGAAGGGAAGGTTCTGAACTTCTTTGCAATCCACAGCTGAGGTGATGCATCCCTAGGAAGGAGCAGATGGGACTGGTGGGCTTGCACCTTGTTGGGTCATTCATATCCATAGGTGCAAAGTGGACAGCTGTGCGGTTCTGACTTGGTAGTCTTTTCCAGTCCTCTGCACGGGTGTGAATGTTCTCACACCATGTTGGGCAAGGGAGATTGAGTGTACTGTAAAGCAGCGTGAACTGTGAGTTGGGGTTTTGTGACTTGTCCATACACCAGTGTTGTACTACTTTAACTGTGCTAGCACAGCTACAGCACTACAACCTCTTTAATGGGGATGCTGTTATATTGGTACAAATGTGCTCTTGTTAGTATTCCTGGATGAGAAGGAGAATAAGGCATACTAGTATAAATCATCTTTATATTAGCATAATTGTATCCATACAGGTCTTCTACCAGTATAATCAATCATCTTGGCAAAAATGCAACATTTTTACTGGAACAAAATCTGGACGCAGACCAGCATTTGGACTCTATTCTCCAAGTGCCACTGATTTCCATTGTGGCTGTGAAAGGGTCTACTCCACTCTAAACCTTGGTTTCTCATTTGCAAATGAAGAATAATAGTCTCAGCTTTGCAAAATGCTTTGAAATCCTCTGTTGAAACTCTATATAAATGCAAACTCTCATTGACTGAATGTATGTTTAAAAATCACATGCGTAATATTTCAATTCTGAAAATACTCTATTGAGCCTCTCTTCTTGCTCTCCTTGAAAAGAAAAAAGAAGAATTGCAGAAGTCCTTGATAATACAGCAGTAAGGATGATGAATTAAAGTCACAAGAAGCAGGAAATGCAAAAATTAGTACAACAACATTATCTCAGCTATATTGCAATTAGTAAGATATGTTATCCATTTTTGTATTTATGAGGGCAGATCAATATATTATTATGTTGTAAATTGTATGTTATTCATTTAATTGTTCTTAAAAAAAACTGAAGGCAGCTGCTTAGTTCATGAAGGTTGAAACATCTTATTTCATTTTTTAGATCAAAGTGTCTCCTTGATCCTATGGGTCCCTTCCGGTTCTATAATTCTATGATATATTTGTTATTTTAAAACTGATATTTTTAGCATTTTAAAATCAAACAATAGAATATTTTGACTATTACACTCTGATATTGTGCGCTGCTAGAGAGAGGCATGTCACAAATAAATATAAAGCAAAAATAGTATAAAATATGAAAAAGATACATTTTGAAATGAAAATTTCTAAAATGATTTTTAAAGAATGTTTGGTTTGTAGGTTTTTTTCTAAATATGTGTTTTTCTTCCAGTTTGGACTGCCCCAAAATAATCAAAATGTTGAAATTTCCTGCAAAATAGAAATTTTGCATTTCAATCAGCCGTTTCTAGGGTTGCATTTATCTAGGATTAAAATGCGGTTAGAAGGGGCATAAAAATGTCTTAACCCATTGTATAAACCAGCAACTCATTACCAAAGGTCTCTGTCCCCCTACTTGTGCATCTTTCCTGGGAAAGTAGCAGAAGGGCAAACGGAAAAATCCACCCCCATATCTCAAGACCCTGGAGGTGGGGGCATTCAGTGAGAGTGATCCTATTCCCAGTGACTCCCTGTCCCTCTATTTTTGTCTCAGGGGAAGAGAAGTATCATTTTCTCTGTACATGGTGTTTATAACTCTATTTCCCTCTGACTGATGCCTGCTTCCACACTCCCTTCTTCTTCTCCATCTGGTTTCTATTGTAGTTTTAAATGAGGACAGTTTGGCTGTCTGGCAGAACAAGCAGGGTCTGTGTTACACCAGCTGCCTCATCCAACTTCCAAGCCTCCAGCATAGTTTTAATTATAGAAATTTATGAAGACTGAATTACCCACCCCCACCTCTCCCTCTCTTGAGCTCTTTCTTTCTTTCTTTCTTTCTTTCTTTCTTTCTTTCTTTCTTTCTTTCTTTCTTTCAAGATGGCCGCCGACAGCTGAAGCCCTTCTAAGCTCCTCCAGCTCAGGTGCTTTCAGCTCGTTGCCTCGCACTCCCTGCCCCCCTTTTCCTGTCCCCCCCCCAAAAAAAACCCTTGCCTCTCCCCACCCTGTCCCTGGGGACCCCCTCCCTGCCCCTTCCCCCCACTTTCTGAGCCTTTTTCCCCTGGGCTCTGGCAGCCTCGTTTGCCTCTGCCCCTCCCCCACCCCCGCCTGAGTTGTCCCTTTGATTTCTGCTGCCTCCCTCCCCCAGGGCCCCTTCCCTTGGTCCCTGCCATCTCCCCTTGCCTTGGGGCTTGCCCTGAGCCCCTGCGGGGTTGCTCTGCTCCCCCTCAGGCCGATTTTGGGGCGTTTTCAGCCCCCTCCCAGTCCCAGTCCCCGGGCCAGCCTGAGGCTTTTTTTTTTTTTTTTTTTTTTTTTTTTTTTTTTTTTTTTTGCTGCGCTTCGCAGTTTAACCCTGTCCTGGCGAGGAATGGCGGCTCCTACGCCTGGCAGCTGGCATGAGGATGTCTCTCAGGACCTCCCACTGTCTCATGGCCTGAGGGTTCATGCCCCTCTCCATGTGGGGCTCGAGGCTTGCGTGGAGGCTCTGGCCGCCCTCCTGGGATGGCGTACCATCCGCTACGCGGGGCGCGTGAACACGGTCCCGATGATCTATTTGAGCAAGCCCGCCTTGGTTGACAGGGTGTGTGCGGAGGGCCTGGACATTGCGGGCGTCCACTACCCTATCACGCCCCTAGAGACTCAGGCAGTGAGGGTGGTGATTTCCAACGTCCCACCGCACGTTTCCAATCGGGAGCTGGCCAGGGGACTCGAGGCCTATGGGCTTCCTGCGAGTCCTTTTCGCCGCCTGCCGATGGGAAACAAGAACCCTCAGGGCAAGCACGTCCTGTCCTTTCGGAGGCAGGTCTTCATGCTCCTCAAGGAGGGCCCCCAGTCGCTGCCTCGCTCCCTGAGCCTCACGCTCGAGGGGCGGCGGTTTATTATCTATCTGTCTGTGGGAGAGACCACGTGCTTCAAGTGCGGGGGCTCCTCCCACCTGGCCGCGCAGTGCCCTCGGAACAAGGCGGCCGGACCATCGCCGCCTGCGGCAGCGCCGAGAGACGGCGCGTCGACCTCTGGGGCACGCGGCAGGCCCAGGGAGGCTGGGAGCTCTTCCTCCCGACCTCCTTCCCCCCCCATTCCATCTCAGGGGACCGGGGTCTCCAGCGGGAAGCCATCGTCCAGCCGAGGGGCTGGCGCTACTACCGTGGCCCCACCGCCCCCTCCCCCGTCTGTGGCGCCCCCTGCCCTCGGTGCGGCAGCCCCACCAGGTGGAGAGGCGGACGCCTCCCCTTGCCCCCTGCCTGCCCCGGCCGAAGTGGCTGGGGTGGCCGGGGACTGCGGTGCTGGAGCCTCATCGCATGATGGGGCTCGGGCATGCTCCCTACCACCCGAAAAAGAGAGGGAGATGAGGGGGGCCTCTCAGGACACCCCATCCCTGACAGACCCCTCCTCGGCCAGTGCCGAGGACCCCCCCACTACAGAGCCGGACCCCGCTCTGGCTGCCAGACCACCCGCCCCGTCGGATGTAGCCACCGACGAGGCAGACTTAGCGGGTGGGGGGGAGGGGCCTTCAGGGGTCCTCCTCCCCTCGCCTGTCCCCCGGCCTCCGGAGTCAGGCGGCAGCAGGGATAGTGGCGAATGTCTCTCTTCCGGTGGCCTGGCCCCGGGGGTGGCGGGAGAGCCCGCTGCCCCTTTGGTCACGCCCCAGCCTACCGGAGCAGATGGGGACGTTAGCGAGATGGAGATCCAGCTCTCGGAGTCTCGCAAGAGACGTCGTGAGCGGGATGGCCCCTCCCCCCCCAAGAAGATAGGGAATGTCCTCGCGGAGCCGGTCCTCGACTCGGACGACGAGAGGCGGCTGATGTGCCTGGACATCGAGGGGGTCGATGCTGCAGTTGCGGGCGAGCTCCCGCCGGGGGTGTGGCCTCGCCGCTCTTCAGTAGGCAACATCCACCCCAAGCTGGCGGAGCCCCCCTGGGTCTCTCCTGACTATGGGGGACTCCTGTCCTTGCTGAAGCTAACCAAGGGGCAGAAAAATGTAGCGGGGCACATCACCCAGTGGTGTGCGGACCCCAAAGTGTTTGTCAAGGCTGCCAGGGCGGCAGTCAAGCTCATGAAGCAAGATCGGGGCACACGTCAGATGGCCTACCGTCTGGACAAGCTTGCCCAGAGGGTGAGAGTGGAGTGGGGCCTGGGCGGGTCCCTCGACTAGAGTAGGGCACAGTAGGCCTTCCCTGACCTGTCTGTATTGCCTTGCTCTGCTCTTGGGTGCTCGCTCTTCCACCCGCACTCTGCTTTGCTCCTCCTCTCCCACACCCACCCCCATGGCAGCCACAACCATTGGCACTTTCAACGTCAACGGCTGTCGAGACGCGGTGAAGCGCGAGGCCGTCCTGGAGCTCCTGCGACAGAAGAGGCTGGCCATCGCCTTCCTACAAGAGACCCACTCTGACAGGTTCAACCAGGCGGCCTGGCGGGCTGCCTGGCGAGGACAGGTGTTCCTGAGCCACGGCACCAGCCTCCGCGCGGGGGTCGCGACACTCTTATCGCCGCAGCTGCAGCTTGACGCGGCGGTGCCGCGGGAGGTCGTCCCCGGCCGCCTGCTGACCGTCCGCGTCACCCTCGCGCAACACCGTCTGCTGCTCGTCAACATCTACGCGCCCTCCGATGGCCAGGAGAGGGTCGCTTTCTTTGAGAGCTTGGCTGCCCTCCTGCGCGACGCTAGCGAGGATGATGACCTGCTCCTCCTCGGGGGCGATTTCAATTGCACCACTGCCCCGCGCCTCGACCGCACAGGGCCTGAGCCCCACCTGCCCTCCGCTCGCAAGCTGCAAGCTGCCCTGGAGGGGGCAGACCTCGTGGACGTCTGGCGAGCCCTGCATCCCGATGCGCGCCAGTACACCTGGGCCAAGACGAGCGCCGGCGGTCTCACCATGGCTCGCCTCGACCGCCTTTATATCACCAGGCACCACCTGCCACTCCTGCGCAGCAGCCGCATCGCTCCCTTGGGTCTATCAGATCATGGCCTGGCCTTCAGCGAACTGAGCCTGCCGGGGAGAGCCTGTGCACGGGCACCGTATTGGTGTTTGAACATTAGTCTGCTCCAGGACTCTTATTTCCGGGACTGCTTTGCCCACTTTTGGCGGAGGTGGGAGGCTGCGAGACCGAGCCACTCCTCCTGGAAGCTGTGGTGGGACGTGGGCAAGGTCCAGACCCGAGCCTTCTGCCAGCAGTACACCCAGCTGGCCGCGAACGAGACGCGCCGCCGTATCCGGGAGTTGGAGGAGGACGTGGCGGAGCTCGAGGCTGCTCTGCTGGCCGCCGGCAGCGACGCGGCACTGAGCGAGAGCCTCCGGCTCCGCAGGAAATGCCTGCGCGACTTGGCGGAGAGCACGGCCCGCGGCGCGAGGATCCGCGCCCGCTGCCAGGAGCTGGTGGAAACCGACGCCCCGACCCGCTTCTTTTTCGACCTGGAGCGGCGGCGGGCAGCGAGCAAAGTCTTGGACCATCTCAAGACTCCTGAGGGCCGGGTCATTACAGAGCCGGGCGAAGTCCGCGAACGTGCCGTCGCCTTCTATCGCGACCTGTTCGCGGCCGAGCCGTCGTGCCCCGAGGCCACGCGGGAACTCCACGAGGGCCTACCGCGTCTCGATGCCCTGGAGGCCGGCGAGCTGGAGCGGGACTTGTCCCTGGAAGAGCTGGCGGCCGCCACGGCCGGCCTCGCCTCCGGCAAAGCCCCGGGCCTCGACGGGCTGCCTGCCGAGTTCTACAAGACCTTCTGGCCTCTCCTCGGCCCCAGCCTCCTGCGCGTTTTCCAGGAGAGCCTCGCCGACAAGGTCTTGCCGATCAGCTGCCGCCGAGCGGTGCTGACCCTGCTGCCCAAGAAGGGAGACCTGGGCTACATGAAGAACTGGCGGCCGGTCTCCCTGCTGTGCGCGGACTACAAGATTCTGGCCAAAGCGCTGGCCACCCGCCTCCGCGCGGTCATGGCCTCTCTCACCGGGCCCGAGCAGAGCTACTGCGTGCCGGGCAGGACCATACAAGACAACCTGTTCCTGCTGCGGGACCTGCTCACGGCTAGCGAGCTCTTTGGCCTCGACGTCGGCCTCCTCTCTCTCGACCAGGAGAAGGCCTTTGACCGCGTGGGCCACGCCTACCTCTTCCGCACGCTGGAGGCCTTTGGCTTTGGGCCCCTCTTCACCGGGGCCCTCCGGGTCTTGTACCGGGACATTTCCAGCCTGCTCAAGGTGAACGGGGTGCTTTGCGCTCCGTTCCCCGCGCGCAGGGGCATTCGCCAGGGCTGTCCGCTGTCGGGCATGCTCTACGCCCTGGCCATCGAGCCGCTGTTACACGCGCTGCGCCGCCGCCTGAGTGGGGTGGCCCTGCCATCGGCCACGGGCCCGTCCGCTGGCCCTCGTCTCCGGCTGTCGGCCTATGCGGACGACGTCACCGTCTTCCTCGCCACCCGGGAAGACGTGCGGGCTCTGGCAGATTGCCAGCGGGCCTACGAGCGCGCCTCCTCCGCCCGCATCAACTGGGGCAAGAGTGACACTCTGCTGCTTGGCGCATGGACTGGCAGGCCTCCGCCGGACTTGCCGGGGGGCCTCGCCTGGCGCCGCGAGGGCCTCAAGGTCTTGGGCGTGTTCCTGGGGCCGACGACCTTCATGGCGCGCAACTGGGACGGCCTCGAGGAGGGAGTGGAGGCCCGCCTGCAGCGGTGGCGCTGGCGCCTGCCCAGCCTTTCCTACCGGGGGCGCGTCCTCGTCATCAATAACCTGGCGGCGGCCACCCTGTGGCACCGCTGCGCGGTGCTGGACCCTCCGCCGGAGCTACTGGAGCGACTGCAGCGGCTCCTGGTCGATTTCCTGTGGGACGGACGCCACTGGCTCCCACGAGCTGCCCTCTACCTGCCCACCGGCGAGGGGGGCCAGGGCCTGATCGATCTGGCCAGCAGGGTGGCCGCCTATCGGCTGCAGGCCCTCCAGCGGCTCCTGTACACCGAAGGCCACCTCCCGTGGCGACAGCTGGCGTGCCGATTCCTGCGGCGAGTGGGGGGCCTCGGCTTTGACCGGGAGCTGTTTCAACTGGACCTCACCTTCCTGAACGGGGCGGTCCTTCCCCCGTTCTACCGCAGCGTGGTGCGGGCCTGGCGGGCGGCCTTCCATCTCTGTCCCCAGGCCAGGCACCTGTGGTTCCCGCAGCTCCTTCGAGAGCCCTTGGTCCACAACCCGGCCCTGCACCGTGTCGTGCCGAGCCTGGCCTCCGCCAGCCTCACGGCAGCTCTCGTCGAGGCGCGCTCCACCCGCCTGGAGCACCTCCTGGACCCCGCTCGGTCGGACTGGCTGTCACCCGAGGCCCTGGCTGCCCGGCTGGCGATGCGCTCCGTCCGCACCGCGGGGCGGCTTCTGCGGGCCGTTAGGGCCGCCCTCCCGACGGAGGCAGCGACCGCCCTGGAAGCCCATCTCCAGACTCGCCGGCCCCTCCCCACCGCAGACGCCGCAGAAGACGCCTTCCCACCGCTACCCGTCATCCCAGCGGTACCCGGCGAGCTGGCCGAGCGGCCCAACACGCTGCTCAGGCTCCCGGTGCCCCCCAGCAGCAATACGGGCTGCCCTTTTGGCACCCTGCCCCGCAAGGGCCTCTACATGTGGGTGGTGCGCACCCGGCACGCCCAGGTGCTCGCCGGCCGCCCGGACACCGCGTGGCGGCGGCGCCTGGCGCGGCCCGGGACCCCGGCGTGGCGCACGCTGTATAAGGCGCCCATCGCCAAGAAGACCGGCGACCTGCAGTGGCGGCTCGTGCACGGCATCCTGGCCACCGGCACCTTTGTGCGTCACTTGGACCCAGCGGCCTCGGCGGCCTGCCCCTTCTGCCCGGGGGTGCTGGACGAGGACATTTTCCACGCCTTCCTCGACTGCCCCCGGCTGCAGCCTCTCTTTGCCGCCCTGGGCGCACTGCTTCGGGTACTGGGCCGAGACCTCTCCGAAGACGCCTACGTCCACTCCTTTCCATACCGGGCGGCCGAGCGGGCCACGGTCAGCCTGGCCAACTTCCTGCTGGGCCAGGCCAAGATGGCCACCCTGAAGAGCCGGCGAAACCAGCTCAGCGGCACCGGGATGGTCGACGCCCTGCAGCTCTTCCGCCTGCTGGTGCGGGCCCGCCTCTCGCTCGAGTTTGAGCACGCTGTCCTCCGGCGGACGGTGCCCGCCTTTGAGGAGCGCTGGGCCCTCGAGGGGGTGCTGTGCCGGGTCGAGGCGGGACGCCTGATCCTCGTTCTGTGATGCCACCGGCTGCTCAAGCCGCAGAGACGCATCGAGCGGGCCGAGGCCCTGGACTTTTGCTCATGCGGGTCGACCCCAGAGGCCTCCATGGGTGTCCCTGCTGGCAGAACTGTAAATACTGTAAATAGTCCTTAAGTTTCGTTGTGTTGGTTGGTTTTTTTTTGTCTAGAGTGTACGGGCAGGCCTTGCAGGCCACGAGCCCAGGCCTTGTCCATGAGGCCCAGAGCTTGGGGCATCCTTGTACATGCTTTTGACTGGCTCCGAGTCATCACCCTCCGGGGAATAAAGGTCTCTTAAAAGTCAAAGTCTTTCTTTCTTTCTTTCTTTCTTTCTTTCTTTCTTTCTTTCTTTCTTTCTTTCTTTCTTTCTTTCTTTCTTTCTTTCAAGATGGCCGCCGACAGCTGAAGCCCTTCTAAGCTCCTCCAGCTCAGGTGCTTTCAGCTCGTTGCCTCGCACTCCCTGCCCCCCTTTTCCTGCCCCCCCCCAAAAAAAACCCTTGCTTCTCCCCACCCTGTCCCTGGGGCCCCCCTCCCTGCCCCCTCCCCCCACTTTCTGAGCCTTTTTCCCCTGGGCTCTGGCAGCCTCGTTTGTCTCTGCCCCTCCCCCACCCCCGCCTGAGTTGTCCCTTTGATTTCTGCTGCCTCCCTCCCCCAGGGCCCCTTCCCTTGGTCCCTGCCATCTGCCCCTGCCTTGGGGCTTGCCCTGAGCCCCTGCGGGGTTGCTCTGCCTCCCCTCAGGCCGATTTTGGGGCGTTTTCAGCCCCCTCCCAGTCCCAGTCCCCGGGTCAGCCTGAGGTTTGTTTTTTTTTTTTTTTTTTTTTTTTTTTTTTTCTGCGCTTCGCAGTTTAACCCTGTCCTGGCGAGGAATGGCGGCTCCTACGCCTGGCAGCTGGCATGAGGATGTCTCTCAGGACCTCCCACTGTCTCATGGCCTGAGGGTTCATGCCCCTCTCCATGTGGGGCTCGAGGCTTGCGTGGAGGCTCTGGCCGCCCTCCTGGGATGGCGTACCATCCGCTACGCGGGGCGCGTGAACACGGTCCCGATGATCTATTTGAGCAAGCCCGCCTTGGTTGACAGGGTGTGTGCGGAGGGCCTGGACATTGCGGGCATCCACTACCCTGTCACGCCCCTAGAGACTCAGGCAGTGAGGGTGGTGATTTCCAACGTCCCACCGCACGTTTCCAATCGGGAGCTGGCCAGGGGACTCGAGGCCTATGGGCTTCCTGCGAGTCCTTTTCGCCGCCTGCCGATGGGAAACAAGAACCCTCAGGGCAAGCACGTCCTGTCCTTTCGGAGGCAGGTCTTCATGCTCCTCAAGGAGGGCCCCCAGTCGCTGCCTCGCTCCCTGAGCCTCACGCTCGAGGGGCGGCGGTTTGTTATCTATCTGTCTGTGGGAGAGACCACGTGCTTCAAGTGCGGGGGCTCCTCCCACCTGGCCGCGCAGTGCCCTCGGAGCAAGGCGGCCGGACCATCGCCGCCTGCGGCAGCGCCGAGAGACGGCGCGTCGACCTCTGGGGCACGCGACAGGCCCAGGGAGGCTGGGAGCTCTTCCTCCCGACCTCCTTCCCCCCCCATTCCATCTCAGGGGACCGGGGTCTCCAGCGGGGAGCCATCGTCCAGCCGAGGGGCTGGTGCTGCTACCATGGCCCCGCCGCCCCCTCCCCCGTCTGTGGCGCCCTCTGCCCTCGGTGCGGCAGCCCCACCGGGTGGAGAGGCGGACGCCTCCCCTTGCCCCCTGCCTGCCCCGGCCGAAGTGGCTGGGGTGGCCGGGGACTGCGGTGCTGGAGCCTCATCGGATGATGGGGCTCGGGCATCCTCCCTACCACCCGAAAAAGAGAGGGAGATGAGGGGGGCCTCTCAGGACACCCCATCCCTGACAGACCCCTCCTCGGCCAGTGCCGAGGACCCCCCCACTACAGAGCCGGACCCCGTTCCGGCCGCCACACCACCCGCCCCGTCGGATGTAGCCACCGACGAGGCAGACTTAGCGGGTGGGGGGGAGGGGCCTTCAGGGGTCCCCCTCCCCTCGCCTGTCCCCCAGCCTCCGGAGTCAGGCGGCAGCAGGGATAGTGGCGAATGTCTCTCTTCCGGTGGCCTGGCCCCGGGGGTGGCGGGAGAGCCCGCTGCCCCTTTGGTCACGCCCCAGCCTACCGGAGCAGATGGGGACGTTAGCGAGATGGAGATCCAGCTCTCGGAGTCTCGCAAGAGACGTCGTGAGCGGGATGGCCCCTCCCCCCCCAAGAAGACAGGGAATGTCCTCGCGGAGCCCGTCCTCGACTCGGACGACGAGAGGCGGCTGATGTGCCTGGACATCGAGGGGGTCGACGCTGCAGTTGCGGGCGAGCTCCCGCCGGGGGTGCGGCCTCGCCGCTCTTCCGTGGGCAACATGCACCCCAAGCTGGCGGAGCCCCCCTGGGTCTCTCCTGACTATGGGGGACTCCTGTCCTTGCTGAAGCTAACCAAGGGGCAGAAAAATGTAGCGGGGCACATCACCCAGTGGTGTGCGGACCCCAAAGTGTTTGTCAAGGCTGCCAGGGCGGCAGTCAAGCTCATGAAGCAAGATCGGGGCACACGTCAGATGGCCTACCGTCTGGACAAGCTTGCCCAGAGGGTGAGAGTGGAGTGGGGCCTGGGCGGGTCCCTCGACTAGAGTAGGGCACAGTAGGCCTTCCCTGACCTGTCTGTATTGCCTTGCTCTGCTCTTGGGTGCTCGCTCTTCCACCCGCACTCTGCTTTGCTCCTCCTCTCCCACACCCACCCCCATGGCAGCCACAACCATTGGCACCTTCAACGTCAACGGCTGTCGAGACGCGGTGAAGCGCGAGGCCGTCCTGGAGCTCCTGCGGCAGAAGAGGCTGGCCATCGCCTTCCTACAAGAGACCCACTCTGACAGGTTCAACCAGGCGGCCTGGCGGGCTGCCTGGCGAGGACAGGTGTTCCTGAGCCACGGCACCAGCCTCCGCGCGGGGGTCGCGACACTCTTATCGCCGCAGCTGCAGCTTGACGCGGCGGTGCCGCGGGAGGTCGTCCCCGGCCGCCTGCTGACCGTCCGCGTCACCCTCGCGCAACACCGTCTGCTGCTCGTCAACATCTACGCGCCCTCCGATGGCCAGGAGAGGGTCGCTTTCTTTGAGAGCTTGGCTGCCCTCCTGCGCGACGCTAGCAAGGATGATGACCTGCTCCTCCTCGGGGGCGATTTCAATTGCACCACTGCCCCGCGCCTCGACCGCACAGGGCCTGAGCCCCACCTGCCCTCCGCTCGCAAGCTGCAAGCTGCCCTGGAGGGGGCAGACCTCGTGGACGTCTGGCGAGCCCTGCATCCCGATGCGCGCCAGTACACCTGGGCCAAGACGAGTGCCGGCGGTCTCACCATGGCTCGCCTCGACCGCCTTTATATCACCAGGCACCACCTGCCACTCCTGCGCAGCAGCCGCATCGCTCCCTCGGGTCTATCAGATCATGGCCTGGCCTTCAGCGAACTGAGCCTGCCGGGGAGAGCCTGTGCACGGGCACCGTATTGGTGTTTGAACATTAGTCTGCTCCAGGACTCTTATTTCCGGGACTGCTTTGCCCACTTTTGGCGGAGGTGGGAGGCTGCGAGACCGAGCCACTCCTCCTGGAAGCTGTGGTGGGACGTGGGCAAGGTCCAGACCCGAGCCTTCTGCCAGCAGTACACCCAGCTGGCCGCGAACGAGACGCGCCGCCGTATCCGGGAGTTGGAGGAGGACGTGGCGGAGCTCGAGGCTGCTCTGCTGGCCGCCGGCAGCGACGCGGCACTGAGCGAGAGCCTCCGGCTCCGCAGGAAATGCCTGCGCGACTTGGCGGAGAGCACGGCCCGCGGCGCGAGGATCCGCGCCCGCTGCCAGGAGCTGGTGGAAACCGACGCCCCGACCCGCTTCTTTTTCGACCTGGAGCGGCGGCGGGCAGCGAGCAAAGTCTTGGACCATCTCAAGACTCCTGAGGGCCGGGTCATTACAGAGCCGGGCGAAGTCCGCGAACGTGCCGTCGCCTTCTATCGCGACCTGTTCGCGGCCGAGCCGTCGTGCCCCGAGGCCACGCGGGAACTCCACGAGGGCCTACCGCGTCTCGATGCCCTGGAGGCCGGCGAGCTGGAGCGGGACTTGTCCCTGGAAGAGCTGGCGGCCGCCACGGCCGGCCTCGCCTCCGGCAAAGCCCCGGGCCTCGACGGGCTGCCTGCCGAGTTCTACAAGACCTTCTGGCCTCTCCTCGGCCCCAGCCTCCTGCGCGTTTTCCAGGAGAGCCTCGCCGACAAGGTCTTGCCGATCAGCTGCCGCCGAGCGGTGCTGACCCTGTTGCCCAAGAAGGGAGACCTGGGCTACATGAAGAACTGGCGGCCGGTCTCCCTGCTGTGCGCGGACTACAAGATTCTGGCCAAAGCGCTGGCCACCCGCCTCCGCGCGGTCATGGCCTCTCTCACCGGGCCCGAGCAGAGCTACTGCGTGCCGGGCAGGACCATACAAGACAACCTGTTCCTGCTGCGGGACCTGCTCACGGCTAGCGAGCTCTTTGGCCTCGACGTCGGCCTCCTCTCTCTCGACCAGGAGAAGGCCTTTGACCGCGTGGGCCACGCCTACCTCTTCCGCACGCTGGAGGCCTTTGGCTTCGGGCCCCTCTTCACCGGGGCCCTCCGGGTCTTGTACCGGGACATTTCCAGCCTGCTCAAGGTGAACGGGGTGCTTTGCGCTCCGTTCCCCGCGCGCAGGGGCATTCGCCAGGGCTGTCCGCTGTCGGGCATGCTCTACGCCCTGGCCATCGAGCCGCTGTTACACGCGCTGCGCCGCCGCCTGAGTGGGGTGGCCCTGCCATCGGCCACGGGCCTGTCCGCTGGGCCTCGTCTCCGGCTGTCGGCCTATGCGGACGACGTCACCGTCTTCCTCGCCACCCGGGAAGACGTGCGGGCTCTGGCAGATTGCCAGCGGGCCTACGAGCGCGCCTCCTCCGCCCGCATCAACTGGGGCAAGAGTGACACTCTGCTGCTTGGCGCATGGACTGGCAGGCCTCCGCCGGACTTGCCGGGGGGCCTCGCCTGGCGCCGCGAGGGCCTCAAGGTCTTGGGCGTGTTCCTGGGGCCGACGACCTTCATGGCGCGCAACTGGGACGGCCTCGAGGAGGGAGTGGAGGCCCGCCTGCAGCGGTGGCGCTGGCGCCTGCCCAGCCTTTCCTACCGGGGGCGCGTCCTCGTCATCAATAACCTGGCGGCGGCCACCCTGTGGCACCGCTGCGCGGTGCTGGACCCTCCGCCGGAGCTACTGGAGCGACTGCAGCGGCTCCTGGTCGATTTCCTGTGGGACGGACGCCACTGGCTCCCACGAGCTGCCCTCTACCTGCCCACCGGCGAGGGGGGCCAGGGCCTGATCGATCTGGCCAGCAGGGTGGCCGCCTATCGGCTGCAGGCCCTCCAGCGGCTCCTGTACACCGAGGGCCACCTCCCGTGGCGACAGCTGGCGTGCCGATTCCTGCGGCGAGTGGGGGGCCTCGGCTTTGACCGGGAGCTGTTTCAACTGGACCTCACCTTCCTGAACGGGGCGGTCCTTCCCCCGTTCTACCGCAGCGTGGTGCGGGCCTGGCGGGCGGCCTTCCATCTCTGTCCCCAGGCCAGGCACCTGCGTTTCCCGCAGCTCCTTCGAGAGCCCTTGGTCCACAACCCGGCCCTGCACCGTGTCGTGCCGAGCCTGGCCTCCGCCAGCCTCACGGCAGCTCTCGTCGAGGCGCGCTCCACCCGCCTGGAGCACCTCCTGGACCCCGCTCGGTCGGACTGGCTGTCACCCGAGGCCCTGGCTGCCCGGCTGGCGATGCGCTCCGTCCGCACCGCGGGGCGGCTTCTGCGGGCCGTTAGGGCCGCCCTCCCGACGGAGGCAGCGACCGCCCTGGAAGCCCATCTCCAGACTCGCCGGCCCCTCCCCACCGCAGACGCCGCAGAAGACGCCTTCCCACCGCTACCCGTCATCCCAGCGGTACCCGGCGAGCTGGCCGAGCGGCCCAACACGCTGCTCAGGCTCCCGGTGCCCCCCAGCAGCAATACGGGCTGCCCTTTTGGCACCCTGCCCCGCAAGGGCCTCTACATGTGGGTGGTGCGCACCCGGCACGCCCAGGTGCTGGCCGGCCGCCCTGACACCGCGTGGCGGCGGCGCCTGGCGCGGCCCGGGACCCCGGCGTGGCGCACGCTGTATAAGGCGCCCATCGCCAAGAAGACCGGCGACCTGCAGTGGCGGCTCGTGCACGGCATCCTGGCCACCGGCACCTTTGTGCGTCACTTGGAGCCAGCGGCCTCGGCGGCCTGCCCCTTCTGCCCGGGGGTGCTGGACGAGGACATTTTCCACGCCTTCCTCGACTGCCCCCGGCTGCAGCCTCTCTTTGCCGCCCTGGGCGCACTGCTTCGGGTACTGGGCCGAGACCTCTCCGAAGACGCCTACGTCCACTCCTTTCCGTACCGGGCGGCCGAGCGGGCCACAGTCAGCCTGGCCAACTTCCTGCTGGGCCAGGCCAAGATGGCCACCCTGAAGAGCCGGCGAAACCAGCTCAGCGGCACCGGGATGGTCGACGCCCTGCAGCTCTTCCGCCTGCTGGTGCGGGCCCGCCTCTCGCTCGAGTTTGAGCACGCTGTCCTCCGGCGGACGGTGCCCGCCTTTGAGGAGCGCTGGGCCCTCGAGGGGGTGCTGTGCCGGGTCGAGGCGGGACGCCTGATCCTCGTTCTGTGATGCCACCGGCTGCTCAAGCCGCAGAGACGCGTCAAGCGGGCCGAGGCCCTGGACTTTTGCTCGTGCGGGTCGACCCCGGAGGCCTCCATGGG
Organism: Alligator mississippiensis; assembly: GCF_030867095.1. Classification (NCBI taxonomy): domain Eukaryota; kingdom Metazoa; phylum Chordata; order Crocodylia; family Alligatoridae; genus Alligator; species Alligator mississippiensis. The sequence goes on along the minus strand of NC_081824.1, from coordinate 251,544,120 downwards.
TGTCCCTGCTGGCAGAACTGTAAATACTGTAAATAGTCCTTATGTTTCGTTGTGTTGGTTGGTTTTTTTTTGTCTAGAGTGTACGGGCAGGCCTTGCAGGCCATGAGCCCAGGCCTTGTCCATGAGGCCCAGAGCTTCGGGCGTCCTTGTACATGCTTTTGACTGGCTCCGAGTCATCACCCTCCGGGGAATAAAGGTCTCTTAAAAGTCAAAAGTCTTTCTTTCTTTCTTTCTTTCTTTCTTTCTTTCTTTCTTTCAAGATGGCCGCCGACAGCTGAAGCCCTTCTAAGCTCCTCCAGCTCAGGTGCTTTCAGCTCGTTGCCTCGCACTCCCTGCCCCCCTTTTCCTGCCCCCCCCCAAAAAAAACCCTTGCTTCTCCCCACCCTGTCCCTGGGGCCCCCCTCCCTGCCCCCTCCCCCCACTTTCTGAGCCTTTTTCCCCTGGGCTCTGGCAGCCTCGTTTGTCTCTGCCCCTCCCCCACCCCCGCCTGAGTTGTCCCTTTGATTTCTGCTGCCTCCCTCCCCCAGGGCCCCTTCCCTTGGTCCCTGCCATCTGCCCCTGCCTTGGGGCTTGCCCTGAGCCCCTGCGGGGTTGCTCTGCCTCCCCTCAGGCCGATTTTGGGGCGTTTTCAGCCCCCTCCCAGTCCCAGTCCCCGGGTCAGCCTGAGGTTTGTTTTTTTTTTTTTTTTTTTTTTTTTTTTTTTTTTTTTTTTTTTTTTTCTGCGCTTCGCAGTTTAACCCTGTCCTGGCGAGGAATGGCGGCTCCTACGCCTGGCAGCTGGCATGAGGATGTCTCTCAGGACCTCCCACTGTCTCATGGCCTGAGGGTTCATGCCCCTCTCCATGTGGGGCTCGAGGCTTGCGTGGAGGCTCTGGCCGCCCTCCTGGGATGGCGTACCATCCGCTACGCGGGGCGCGTGAACACGGTCCCGATGATCTATTTGAGCAAGCCCGCCTTGGTTGACAGGGTGTGTGCGGAGGGCCTGGACATTGCGGGCATCCACTACCCTGTCACGCCCCTAGAGACTCAGGCAGTGAGGGTGGTGATTTCCAACGTCCCACCGCACGTTTCCAATCGGGAGCTGGCCAGGGGACTCGAGGCCTATGGGCTTCCTGCGAGTCCTTTTCGCCGCCTGCCGATGGGAAACAAGAACCCTCAGGGCAAGCACGTCCTGTCCTTTCGGAGGCAGGTCTTCATGCTCCTCAAGGAGGGCCCCCAGTCGCTGCCTCGCTCCCTGAGCCTCACGCTCGAGGGGCGGCGGTTTGTTATCTATCTGTCTGTGGGAGAGACCACGTGCTTCAAGTGCGGGGGCTCCTCCCACCTGGCCGCGCAGTGCCCTCGGAGCAAGGCGGCCGGACCATCGCCGCCTGCGGCAGCGCCGAGAGACGGCGCGTCGACCTCTGGGGCACGCGACAGGCCCAGGGAGGCTGGGAGCTCTTCCTCCCGACCTCCTTCCCCCCCCATTCCATCTCAGGGGACCGGGGTCTCCAGCGGGGAGCCATCGTCCAGCCGAGGGGCTGGTGCTGCTACCATGGCCCCGCCGCCCCCTCCCCCGTCTGTGGCGCCCTCTGCCCTCGGTGCGGCAGCCCCACCGGGTGGAGAGGCGGACGCCTCCCCTTGCCCCCTGCCTGCCCCGGCCGAAGTGGCTGGGGTGGCCGGGGACTGCGGTGCTGGAGCCTCATCGGATGATGGGGCTCGGGCATCCTCCCTACCACCCGAAAAAGAGAGGGAGATGAGGGGGGCCTCTCAGGACACCCCATCCCTGACAGACCCCTCCTCGGCCAGTGCCGAGGACCCCCCCACTACAGAGCCGGACCCCGTTCCGGCCGCCACACCACCCGCCCCGTCGGATGTAGCCACCGACGAGGCAGACTTAGCGGGTGGGGGGGAGGGGCCTTCAGGGGTCCCCCTCCCCTCGCCTGTCCCCCAGCCTCCGGAGTCAGGCGGCAGCAGGGATAGTGGCGAATGTCTCTCTTCCGGTGGCCTGGCCCCGGGGGTGGCGGGAGAGCCCGCTGCCCCTTTGGTCACGCCCCAGCCTACCGGAGCAGATGGGGACGTTAGCGAGATGGAGATCCAGCTCTCGGAGTCTCGCAAGAGACGTCGTGAGCGGGATGGCCCCTCCCCCCCCAAGAAGACAGGGAATGTCCTCGCGGAGCCCGTCCTCGACTCGGACGACGAGAGGCGGCTGATGTGCCTGGACATCGAGGGGGTCGACGCTGCAGTTGCGGGCGAGCTCCCGCCGGGGGTGCGGCCTCGCCGCTCTTCCGTGGGCAACATGCACCCCAAGCTGGCGGAGCCCCCCTGGGTCTCTCCTGACTATGGGGGACTCCTGTCCTTGCTGAAGCTAACCAAGGGGCAGAAAAATGTAGCGGGGCACATCACCCAGTGGTGTGCGGACCCCAAAGTGTTTGTCAAGGCTGCCAGGGCGGCAGTCAAGCTCATGAAGCAAGATCGGGGCACACGTCAGATGGCCTACCGTCTGGACAAGCTTGCCCAGAGGGTGAGAGTGGAGTGGGGCCTGGGCGGGTCCCTCGACTAGAGTAGGGCACAGTAGGCCTTCCCTGACCTGTCTGTATTGCCTTGCTCTGCTCTTGGGTGCTCGCTCTTCCACCCGCACTCTGCTTTGCTCCTCCTCTCCCACACCCACCCCCATGGCAGCCACAACCATTGGCACCTTCAACGTCAACGGCTGTCGAGACGCGGTGAAGCGCGAGGCCGTCCTGGAGCTCCTGCGACAGAAGAGGCTGGCCATCGCCTTCCTACAAGAGACCCACTCTGACAGGTTCAACCAGGCGGCCTGGCGGGCTGCCTGGCGAGGACAGGTGTTCCTGAGCCACGGCACCAACCTCCGCGCGGGGGTCGCGACACTCTTATCGCCGCAGCTGCAGCTTGACGCGGCGGTGCCGCGGGAGGTCGTCCCCGGCCGCCTGCTGACCGTCCGCGTCACCCTCGCGCAACACCGTCTGCTGCTCGTCAACATCTACGCGCCCTCCGATGGCCAGGAGAGGGTCGCTTTCTTTGAGAGCTTGGCTGCCCTCCTGCGCGACGCTAGCGAGGATGATGACCTGCTCCTCCTCGGGGGCGATTTCAATTGCACCACTGCCCCGCGCCTCGACCGCACAGGGCCTGAGCCCCACCTGCCCTCCGCTCGCAAGCTGCAAGCTGCCCTGGAGGGGGCAGACCTCGTGGACGTCTGGCGAGCCCTGCATCCCGATGCGCGCCAGTACACCTGGGCCAAGACGAGCGCCGGCGGTCTCACCATGGCTCGCCTCGACCGCCTTTATATCACCAGGCACCACCTGCCACTCCTGCGCAGCAGCCGCATCGCTCCCTCGGGTCTATCAGATCATGGCCTGGCCTTCAGCGAACTGAGCCTGCCGGGGAGAGCCTGTGCACGGGCACCGTATTGGTGTTTGAACATTAGTCTGCTCCAGGACTCTTATTTCCGGGACTGCTTTGCCCACTTTTGGCGGAGGTGGGAGGCTGCGAGACCGAGCCACTCCTCCTGGAAGCTGTGGTGGGACGTGGGCAAGGTCCAGACCCGAGCCTTCTGCCAGCAGTACACCCAGCTGGCCGCGAACGAGACGCGCCGCCGTATCCGGGAGTTGGAGGAGGACGTGGCGGAGCTCGAGGCTGCTCTGCTGGCCGCCGGCAGCGACGCGGCACTGAGCGAGAGCCTCCGGCTCCGCAGGAAATGCCTGCGCGACTTGGCGGAGAGCGCGGCCCGCGGCGCGAGGATCCGCGCCCGCTGCCAGGAGCTGGTGGAAACCGACGCCCCGACCCGCTTCTTTTTCGACCTGGAGCGGCGGCGGGCAGCGAGCAAAGTCTTGGACCATGTCAAGACTCCTGAGGGCCGGGTCATTACAGAGCCGGGCGAAGTCCGCGAACGTGCCGTCGCCTTCTATCGCGACCTGTTCGCGGCCGAGCCGTCGTGCCCCGAGGCCACGCGGGAACTCCACGAGGGCCTACCGCGTCTCGATGCCCTGGAGGCCGGCGAGCTGGAGCGGGACTTGTCCCTGGAAGAGCTGGCGGCCGCCACGGCCGGCCTCGCCTCCGGCAAAGCCCCGGGCCTCGACGGGCTGCCTGCCGAGTTCTACAAGACCTTCTGGCCTCTCCTCGGCCCCAGCCTCCTGCGCGTTTTCCAGGAGAGCCTCGCCGACAAGGTCTTGCCGATCAGCTGCCGCCGAGCGGTGCTGACCCTGCTGCCCAAGAAGGGAGACCTGGGCTACATGAAGAACTGGCGGCCGGTCTCCCTGCTGTGCGCGGACTACAAGATTCTGGCCAAAGCGCTGGCCACCCGCCTCCGCGCGGTCATGGCCTCTCTCACCGGGCCCGAGCAGAGCTATTGCGTGCCGGGCAGGACCATACAAGACAACCTGTTCCTGCTGCGGGACCTGCTCACGGCCAGCGAGCTCTTTGGCCTCGACGTCGGCCTCCTCTCTCTCGACCAGGAGAAGGCCTTTGACCGCGTGGGCCACGCCTACCTCTTCCGCACGCTGGAGGCCTTTGGCTTTGGGCCCCTCTTCACCGGGGCCCTCCGGGTCTTGTACCGGGACATTTCCAGCCTGCTCAAGGTGAACGGGGTGCTTTGCGCTCCGTTCCCCGCGCGCAGGGGCATTCGCCAGGGCTGTCCGCTGTCGGGCATGCTCTACGCCCTGGCCATGGAGCCGCTGTTACACGCGCTGCGCCGCCGCCTGAGCGGGGTGGCCCTGCCATCGGCCACGGGCCCGTCCGCTGGCCCTCGTCTCCGGCTGTCGGCCTATGCGGACGACGTCACCGTCTTCCTCGCCACCCGGGAAGACGTGCGGGCTCTGGCAGATTGCCAGCGGGCCTACGAGCGCGCCTCCTCCGCCCGCATCAACTGGGGCAAGAGTGACACTCTGCTGCTTGGCGCATGGACTGGCAGGCCTCCGCCGGACTTGCCGGGGGGCCTCGCCTGGCGCCGCGAGGGCCTCAAGGTCTTGGGCGTGTTCCTGGGGCCGACGACCTTCATGGCGCGCAACTGGGACGGCCTCGAGGAGGGAGTGGAGGCCCGCCTGCAGCGGTGGCGCTGGCGCCTGCCCAGCCTTTCCTACCGGGGGCGCGTCCTCGTCATCAATAACCTGGCGGCGGCCACCCTGTGGCACCGCTGCGCGGTGCTGGACCCTCCGCCGGAGCTACTGGAGCGACTGCAGCGGCTCCTGGTCGATTTCCTGTGGGACGGACGCCACTGGCTCCCACGAGCTGCCCTCTACCTGCCCACCGGCGAGGGGGGCCAGGGCCTGATCGATCTGGCCAGCAGGGTGGCCGCCTATCGGCTGCAGGCCCTCCAGCGGCTCCTGTACACCGAAGGCCACCTCCCGTGGCGACAGCTGGCGTGCCGATTCCTGCGGCGAGTGGGGGGCCTCGGCTTTGACCGGGAGCTGTTTCAACTGGACCTCACCTTCCTGAACGGGGCGGTCCTTCCCCCGTTCTACCGCAGCGTGGTGCGGGCCTGGCGGGCGGCCTTCCATCTCTGTCCCCAGGCCAGGCACCTGCGGTTCCCGCAGCTCCTTCGAGAGCCCTTGGTCCACAACCCGGCCCTGCACCGTGTCGTGCCGAGCCTGGCCTCCGCCAGCCTCACGGCAGCTCTCGTCGAGGCGCGCTCCACCCGCCTGGAGCACCTCCTGGACCCCGCTCGGTCGGACTGGCTGTCACCCGAGGCCCTGGCTGCCCGGCTGGCGATGCGCTCCGTCCGCACCGCGGGGCGGCTTCTGCGGGCCGTTAGGGCCGCCCTCCCGACGGAGGCAGCGACCGCCCTGGAAGCCCATCTCCAGACTCGCCGGCCCCTCCCCGCCGCAGACGCCGCAGAAGACGCCTTCCCACCGCTACCCGTCATCCCAGCGGTACCCGGCGAGCTGGCCGAGCAGCCCAACACGCTGCTCAGGCTCCCGGTGCCCCCCAGCAGCAATACGGGCTGCCCTTTTGGCACCCTGCCCCGCAAGGGCCTCTACATGTGGGTGGTGCGCACCCGGCACGCCCAGGTGCTCGCCGGCCGCCCGGACACCGCGTGGCGGCGGCGCCTGGCGCGGCCCGGGACCCCGGCGTGGCGCACGCTGTATAAGGCGCCCATCGCCAAGAAGACCGGCGACCTGCAGTGGCGGCTCGTGCACGGCATCCTGGCCACCGGCACCTTTGTGCGTCACTTGGACCCAGCGGCCTCGGCGGCCTGCCCCTTCTGCCCGGGGGTGCTGGACGAGGACATTTTCCACGCCTTCCTCGACTGCCCCCGGCTGCAGCCTCTCTTTGCCGCCCTGGGCGCACTGCTTCGGGTACTGGGCCGAGACCTCTCCGAAGACGCTTACGTCCACTCCTTTCCGTACCGGGCGGCCGAGCGGGCCACGGTCAGCCTGGCCAACTTCCTGCTGGGCCAGGCCAAGATGGCCACCCTGAAGAGCCGGCGAAACCAGCTCAGCGGCACCGGGATGGTCGACGCCCTGCAGCTCTTCCGCCTGCTGGTGCGGGCCCGCCTCTCGCTCGAGTTTGAGCACGCTGTCCTCCGGCGGACGGTGCCCGCCTTTGAGAAGCGCTGGGCCCTCGAGGGGGTGCTGTGCCGGGTCGAGGCGGGACGCCTGATCCTCGTTCTGTGATGCCACCGGCTGCTCAAGCCGCAGAGACGCGTCAAGCGGGCCGAGGCCCTGGACTTTTGCTCGTGCGGGTCGACCCCGGAGGCCTCCATGGGTGTCCCTGCTGGCAGAACTGTAAATACTGTAAATAGTCCTTATGTTCGTTGTGTTGGTTGTTTTTTTTTGTTTTGTCTAGCGTGTACGGGCAGGCCTTGCAGGCCAGGAGCCCAGGCCTTGTCCATGAGGCCCAGAGCTTCGGGCGTCCTTGTACATGCTTTTGACTGGCTCCGAGTCATCACCCTCCGGGGAATAAAGGTCTCTTAAAAGTCAAAAGTCTTTCTTTCTTTCTTTCTTTCTTTCTTTCTTTCAAGATGGCCGCCGACAGCTGAAGCCCTTCTAAGCTCCTCCAGCTCAGGTGCTTTCAGCTCGTTGCCTCGCACTCCCTGCCCCCCTTTTCCTGCCCCCCCCCAAAAAAAACCCTTGCTTCTCCCCACCCTGTCCCTGGGGCCCCCCTCCCTGCCCCCTCCCCCCACTTTCTGAGCCTTTTTCCCCTGGGCTCTGGCAGCCTCGTTTGTCTCTGCCCCTCCCCCACCCCCGCCTGAGTTGTCCCTTTGATTTCTGCTGCCTCCCTCCCCCAGGGCCCCTTCCCTTGGTCCCTGCCATCTGCCCCTGCCTTGGGGCTTGCCCTGAGCCCCTGCGGGGTTGCTCTGCCTCCCCTCAGGCCGATTTTGGGGCGTTTTCAGCCCCCTCCCAGTCCCAGTCCCCGGGTCAGCCTGAGGTTTTTTTTTTTTTTTTTTTTTTTTTTTTTTTTTTTCTGCGCTTCGCAGTTTAACCCTGTCCTGGCGAGGAATGGCGGCTCCTACGCCTGGCAGCTGGCATGAGGATGTCTCTCAGGACCTCCCACTGTCTCATGGCCTGAGGGTTCATGCCCCTCTCCATGTGGGGCTCGAGGCTTGCGTGGAGGCTCTGGCCGCCCTCCTGGGATGGCGTACCATCCGCTACGCGGGGCGCGTGAACACGGTCCCGATGATCTATTTGAGCAAGCCCGCCTTGGTTGACAGGGTGTGTGCGGAGGGCCTGGACATTGCGGGCATCCACTACCCCGTCACGCCCCTAGAGACTCAGGCAGTGAGGGTGGTGATTTCCAACGTCCCACCGCACATTTCCAATCGGGAGCTGGCCAGGGGACTCGAGGCCTATGGGGTTCCCGCGAGTCCTTTTCGCCGCCTGCCGATGGGAAACAAGAACCCTCAGGGCAAGCACGTCCTGTCCTTTCGGAGGCAGGTCTTCATGCTCCTCAAGGAGGGCCCCCAGTCGCTGCCTCGCTCCCTGAGCCTCACGCTCGAGGGGCGGCGGTTTATTATCTATCTGTCTGTGGGAGAGACCACGTGCTTCAAGTGCGGGGGCTCCTCCCACCTGGCCGCGCAGTGCCCTCGGGGCAAGGCGGCCGGACCATCGCCGCCTGCGGCAGCGCCGAAAGACGGCGCGTCGACCTCTGGGGCACGCGACAGGCCCAGGGAGGCTGGGAGCTCTTCCTCCCGACCTCCTTCCCCCCCCATTCCATCTCAGGGGACCGGGGTCTCCAGCGGGAAGCCATCGTCCAGCCGAGGGGCTGGTGCTGCTACCGTGGCCCCGCCGCCCCCTCCCCCGTCTGTGGCGCCCCCTGCCCTCGGTGCGGCAGCCCCACCGGGTGGAGAGGCGGACGCCTCCCCTTGCCCCCTGCCTGCCCCGGCCGAAGTGGCTGGGGTGGCCGGGGACTGCGGTGCTGGAGCCTCATCGGATGATGGGGCTCGGGCATCCTCCCTACCACCCGAAAAAGAGAGGGAGATGAGGGGGGCCTCTCAGGACACCCCATCCCTGACAGACCCCTCCTCGGCCAGTGCCGAGGACCCCCCCACTACAGGGCCGGACCCCGTTCCGGCCGCCACACCACCCGCCCCGTCGGATGTAGCCACCGACGAGGCAGACTTAGCGGGTGGGGGGGAGGGGCCTTCAGGGGTCCCCCTCCCCTCGCCTGTCCCCCAGCCCCCGGAGTCAGGCGGCAGCAGGGATAGTGGCGAATGTCTCTCTTCCGGTGGCCTGGCCCCGGGGGTGGCGGGAGAGCCCGCTGCCCCTTTGGTCACGCCCCAGCCTACCGGAGCAGATGGGGACGTTAGCGAGATGGAGATCCAGCTCTCGGAGTCTCGCAAGAGACGTCGTGAGCGGGATGGCCCCTCCCCCCCCAAGAAGACAGGGAATGTCCTCGCGGAGCCGGTCCTCGACTCGGACGACGAGAGGCGGCTGATGTGCCTGGACATCGAGGGGGTCGACGCTGCAGTTGCGGGCGAGCTCCCGCCGGGGGTGCGGCCTCGCCGCTCTTCCGTGGGCAACATCCACCCCAAGCTGGCGGAGCCCCCCTGGGTCTCTCCTGACTATGGGGGACTCCTGTCCTTGCTGAAGCTAACCAAGGGGCAGAAAAATGTAGCGGGGCACATCACCCAGTGGTGTGCGGACCCCAAAGTGTTTGTCAAGGCTGCCAGGGCGGCAGTCAAGCTCATGAAGCAAGATCGGGGCACACGTCAGATGGCCTACCGTCTGGACAAGCTTGCCCAGAGGGTGAGAGTGGAGTGGGGCCTGGGCGGGTCCCTCGACTAGAGTAGGGCACGGTAGGCCTTCCCTGACCTGTCTGTATTGCCTTGCTCTGCTCTTGGGTGCTCGCTCTTCCACCCGCACTCTGCTTTGCTCCTCCTCTCCCACACCCACCCCCATGGCAGCCACAACCATTGGCACCTTCAACGTCAACGGCTGTCGAGACGCGGTGAAGCGCGAGGCCGTCCTGGAGCTCCTGCGGCAGAAGAGGCTGGCCATCGCCTTCCTACAAGAGACCCACTCTGACAGGTTCAACCAGGCGGCCTGGCGGGCTGCCTGGCGAGGACAGGTGTTCCTGAGCCACGGCACCAGCCTCCGCGCGGGGGTCGCGACACTCTTATCGCCGCAGCTGCAGCTTGACGCGGCGGTGCCGCGGGAGGTCGTCCCCGGCCGCCTGCTGACCGTCCGCGTCACCCTCGCGCAACACCGTCTGCTGCTCGTCAACATCTACGCGCCCTCCGATGGCCAGGAGAGGGTCGCTTTCTTTGAGAGCTTGGCTGCCCTCCTGCGCGACGCTAGCGAGGATGATGACCTGCTCCTCCTCGGGGGCGATTTCAATTGCACCACTGCCCCGCGCCTCGACCGCACAGGGCCTGAGCCCCACCTGCCCTCCGCTCGCAAGCTGCAAGCTGCCCTGGAGGGGGCAGACCTCGTGGACGTCTGGCGAGCCCTGCATCCCGATGCGCGCCAGTACACCTGGGCCAAGACGAGTGCCGGCGGTCTCACCATGGCTCGCCTCGACCGCCTTTATATCACCAGGCACCACCTGCCACTCCTGCGCAGCAGCCGCATCGCTCCCTCGGGTCTATCAGATCATGGCCTGGCCTTCAGCGAACTGAGCCTGCCGGGGAGAGCCTGTGCACGGGCACCGTATTGGTGTTTGAACATTAGTCTGCTCCAGGACTCTTATTTCCGGGACTGCTTTGCCCACTTTTGGCGGAGGTGGGAGGCTGCGAGACCGAGCCACTCCTCCTGGAAGCTGTGGTGGGACGTGGGCAAGGTCCAGACCCGAGCCTTCTGCCAGCAGTACACCCAGCTGGCCGCGAACGAGACGCGCCGCCGAGTCCGGGAGTTGGAGGAGGACGTGGCGGAGCTCGAGGCTGCTCTGCTGGCCGCCGGCAGCGACGCGGCACTGAGCGAGAGCCTCCGGCTCCGCAGGAAATGCCTGCGCGACTTGGCAGAGAGCGCGGCCCGCGGCGCGAGGATCCGCGCCCGCTGCCAGGAGCTGGTGGAAACCGACGCCCCGACCCGCTTCTTTTTCGACCTGGAGCGGCGGCGGGCAGCGAGCAAAGCCTTGGACCATCTCAAGACTCCTGAGGGCCGGGTCATTACAGAGCCGGGCGAAGTCCGCGAACGTGCCGTCGCCTTCTATCGCGACCTGTTCGCGGCCGAGCCGTCGTGCCCTGAGGCCACGCGGGAACTCCACGAGGGCCTACCGCGTCTCGATGCCCTGGAGGCCGGCGAGCTGGAGCGGGACTTGTCCCTGGAAGAGCTGGCGGCCGCCACGGCCGGCCTCGCCTCCGGCAAAGCCCCGGGCCTCGACGGGCTGCCTGCCGAGTTCTACAAGACCTTCTGGCCTCTCCTCGGCCCCAGCCTCCTGCGCGTTTTCCAGGAGAGCCTCGCCGACAAGGTCTTGCCCATCAGCTGCCGCCGAGCGGTGCTGACCCTGCTGCCCAAGAAGGGAGACCTGGGCTACATGAAGAACTGGCGGCCGGTCTCCCTGCTGTGCGCGGACTACAAGATTCTGGCCAAAGCGCTGGCCACCCGCCTCCGCGCGGTCATGGCCTCTCTCACCGGGCCCGAGCAGAGCTACTGCGTGCCGGGCAGGACCATACAAGACAACCTGTTCCTGCTGCGGGACCTGCTCACGGCCAGCGAGCTCTTTGGCCTCGACGTCGGCCTCCTCTCTCTCGACCAGGAGAAGGCCTTTGACCGCGTGGGCCACGCCTACCTCTTCCGCACGCTGGAGGCCTTTGGCTTTGGGCCCCTCTTCACCGGGGCCCTCCGGGTCTTGTACCGGGACATTTCCAGCCTGCTCAAGGTGAACGGGGTGCTTTGCGCTCCGTTCCCCGCGCGCAGGGGCATTCGCCAGGGCTGTCCGCTGTCGGGCATGCTCTACGCCCTGGCCATCGAGCCGCTGTTACACGCGCTGCGCCGCCGCCTGAGTGGGGTGGCCCTGCCATCGGCCACGGGCCCGTCCGCTGGCCCTCGTCTCCGGCTGTCGGCCTATGCGGACGACGTCACCGTCTTCCTCGCCACCCGGGAAGACGTGCGGGCTCTGGCAGATTGCCAGCGGGCCTACGAGCGCGCCTCCTCCGCCCGCGTCAACTGGGGCAAGAGTGACACTCTGCTGCTTGGCGCATGGACTGGCAGGCCTCCGCCGGACTTGCCGGGGGGCCTCGCCTGGCGCCGCGAGGGCCTCAAGGTCTTGGGCGTGTTCCTGGGGCCGACGACCTTCATGGCGCGCAACTGGGACGGCCTCGAGGAGGGAGTGGAGGCCCGCCTGCAGCGGTGGCGCTGGCGCCTGCCCAGCCTTTCCTACCGGGGGCGCGTCCTCGTCATCAATAACCTGGCGGCGGCCACCCTGTGGCACCGCTGCGCGGTGCTGGACCCTCCGCCGGAGCTACTGGAGCGACTGCAGCGGCTCCTGGTCGATTTCCTGTGGGACGGACGCCACTGGCTCCCACGAGCTGCCCTCTACCTGCCCACCGGCGAGGGGGGCCAGGGCCTGATCGATCTGGCCAGCAGGGTGGCCGCCTATCGGCTGCAGGCCCTCCAGCGGCTCCTGTACACCGAAGGCCACCTCCCGTGGCGACAGCTGGCGTGCCGATTCCTGTGGCGAGTGGGGGGCCTCGGCTTTGACCGGGAGCTGTTTCAACTGGACCTCACCTTCCTGAACGGGGCGGTCCTTCCCCCGTTCTACCGCAGCGTGGTGCGGGCCTGGCGGGCGGCCTTCCATCTCTGTCCCCAGGCCAGGCACCTGCGGTTCCCGCAGCTCCTTCGAGAGCCCTTGGTCCACAACCCGGCCCTGCACCGTGTCGTGCCGAGCCTGGCCTCCGCCAGCCTCATGGCAGCTCTCGTCGAGGCGCGCTCCACCCGCCTGGAGCACCTCCTGGACCCCGCTCGGTCGGACTGGCTGTCACCCGAGGCCCTGGCTGCCCGGCTGGCGATGCGCTCCGTCCGCACCGCGGGGCGGCTTCTGCGGGCCGTTAGGGCCGCCCTCCCGACGGAGGCAGCGACCGCCCTGGAAGCCCATCTCCAGACTCGCCGGCCCCTCCCCACCGCAGACGCCGCAGAAGACGCCTTCCCACCGCTACCCGTCATCCCAGCGGTACCCGGCGAGCTGGCCGAGCGGCCCAACACGCTGCTCAGGCTCCCGGTGCCCCCCCGCAGCAATACGGGCTGCCCTTTTGGCACCCTGCCCCGCAAGGGCCTCTACATGTGGGTGGTGCGCACCCGGCACGCCCAGGTGCTCGCCGGCTGCCCTGACACCGCGTGGCGGCGGCGCCTGGCGCGGCCCAGGACCCCGGCGTGGCGCACGCTGTATAAGGCGCCCATCGCCAAGAAGACCGGCGACCTGCAGTGGCGGCTCGTGCATGGCATCCTGGCCACCGGCACCTTTGTGCGTCACTTGGACCCGGCGGCCTCGGCGGCCTGCCCCTTCTGCCCGGGGGTGCTGGACGAGGACATTTTCCACGCCTTCCTCGACTGCCCCCGGCTGCAGCCTCTCTTTGCCGCCCTGGGCGCACTGCTTCGGGTACTGGGCCGAGACTTCTCCAAAGACGCCTACGTCCACTCCTTTCCATACTGGGCGGCCGAGCGGGCCACGGTCAGCCTGGCCAACTTCCTGCTGGGCCAGGCCAAGATGGCCACCCTGAAGAGCCGGCGAAACCAGCTCAGCGGCACCGGGATGGTCGACGCCCTGCAGCTCTTCCGCCTGCTGGTGCGGGCCCGCCTCTCGCTCGAGTTTGAGCACGCTGTCCTCCGGCGGACGGTGCCCGCCTTTGAGGAGCGCTGGGCCCTCGAGGGGGTGCTGTGCCGGGTCGAGGCGGGACGCCTGATCCTCGTTCTGTGATGCCACCGGCTGCTCAAGTCGCAGAGACGCGTCAAGTGGGCCGAGGCCCTGGACTTTTGCTCGTGCGGGTCGACCCCAGAGGCCTCCATGGGTGTCCCTGCTGGCAGAACTGTAAATACTGTAAATAGTCCTTATGTTCGTTGTGTTGGTTGGTTTTTTTTTGTTTTGTCTAGCGTGTATGGGCAGGCCTTGCAGGCCACGAGCCCAGGCCTTGTCCATGAGGCCCAGAGCTTCGGGCATCCTTGTACATGCTTTTGACTGGCTCCGAGTCATCACCCTCCGGGGAATAAAGGTCTCTTAAAAGTCAAAAGTCTTTCTTTCTTTCTTTCTTTCTTTCTTTCTTTCTTTCTTTCTTTCACACACACACACACACACACACACACACACACACACACACACACTGGCACAAGTTGCTACAGAGTTCAACACACACACACACGCACACACACACACACACACACACACACACACACACACACACACACACACACACTGGCACAAGTTGCTACAGAGTTCAACTCCAACTCTGTACTTCCTCAGAAATCCAGGGTTTTCTTTGGCTCTTTATGGTGGGAGAATCCTCTCGCAGTGTGCTTATTTGGATCTCAACTTCCCTGAAACTCAGGTTTGATTAGACCCATTATTTTGGTTCTGGTTCATCCCTAGGAATGACTGAAAGAGTCGGTCTGCCGGAATCTCTTATACTGGGGAGGGAGAGTTGGCCAATGGCCACTACCTCTGAAAGCCTATTTTTCCCTAGTGTCTTAGAGATTACAGTTGCTTAGCCCTGATTTCAGGGCAGTAGGTTCTGCAGAAAGAGAATGCTTCTTTTGCTCCTGTTTCATAGAAATGCTGCACTTTGGGGCGTATTTTACAGGAAGGTGATACAGTCCATACACTACTCAGGACCTGAGGTTAAGTTTGTCATTTTTGGTCATAAAAGAAATGAGCCCCATCTGGACTTTTTTGGACATCACAAAACCCCCACATGATTTGGCACAATTGACTGTTTCTATGCAAAAGGCCTAGAATAGCAGGAAATTATGTGCATAACGATGGAGGGTCTTGGGCCTCTTGGCAGAGATGTTTTTTAGATGTCAGGACTTGATTTGCTGGGGGTGCTTCAGGGGAAGAGTAAGGGGTACTGGCAGAGCTGTGCAGGGGAGGAATAGCAAGGGAGGGGGGCACTGTAGACAGTAGCATATGTGGACAGCCCATGACCAGAAAAGCAGGACCCAAGTATGCATTACTTAGTTATGCTCTGCTGGGTTGCTCATTGCTGTCAGCTTCTCTGTTTCATGAATGCTGTCTCCACACAGATGTTTAACCCCCCCCCAAAAAGCACTGAAAAGGTTTGCTGCTGACCTGAGGTCCCTAAGGTCCCTTCTCTTTCTTACTTGGCTTCCTCAGATGGAGTCAGTTCTAACAGTGGGTATGTAAGAGGCTCATTCACCTGCCTGATACTTCTTGTCACAAGTAAACTCCAGGCAAGCTTCAGGCTCTGAACAGCTTGTAACAGGCTTTTTTTTCTGGGAAGACCAAAAGGTTATGTTTGAATGGCCTTTTAATACATGGAGCATTTTTTCTTGAGTTTATCCTTTATCTCGATAATTAGAGACTAATATTTTAGGCACAAACCATATTACTATGACATTTAGATGAGGGGTCGGCAATGTTTTTGGGCAGAGTGTCAAAAACACCTGCAACCTGCAACCTTGACTTGTAAGATGTTGGCATGCCAGGGGAGGGTGGTGGGGCAGCTGTGAGGGGCCTGATCCTTGTTGTGGCAGAGCAGCCTTGGCCCTTTCCCTGATGTCTGATCCAAGGCTCGTGTGCACCCACTGCCAGCAACGAGCTGGACAAGGGCTCCGCAGATCCCAGTGAAGCTGCTTGCAGCATTCCGGCTGCCTGCCACAGCTAGCCTGGGCTCTGGGCTTGCCCCAGCCACCTGCCAACCCTCCCTGCAGCTGGTAGGGAGGCTGCAAGCAGCTGCACCAGGGTCCACGCAGTCCCAGCTGGGCTCATTGGCAGTGGCAGGTGCACGCACACCTTGAAGAGGACAGTGGGGAAGGGGCTGGGGCTGCACTGCCACAACAAGCATTGGGCCCCTTGTGGCCCCCCTCCCACTGTCCACCCCCAGGCACACATGTTAAGCAATATGCCTTTGCATGTCACTCTCTGGCATGTGTGCTGTGGGTTGCCTATCTCTGATCTAGATACTTTCAACTGTTTTTTTTCCATAGTCTTCACTATTTAGCTTTAACTTGAATATAATCTTTCTCTTCCTCTTCCATGTGGCAAGTAGTTATTCATCTGCCTTTGCACCAAAACAGATTTGAAATTAACATGGATCTATCTTAGATTATTGCTATTGCTGTTATCATTATTAACGTATTTATATTGCTGTTGCTCCTACTATGTTAGGTGCCATACACATACAGTTCCTGCTACAAAGTGCTTGCAATCCAAATAGATTCAGTTTGTCAAGATGGGAGAAGCCATTTGTCATTTTAGCTATTTATGTGCATCATGCTAATCACAGGATGTGAGCACCTGCTAAAAGATAACTGACTCTCAGTCCTACTCAAAGATGGAAGGGTCTTTTGTTTGTTTCGCTCTCTCTTCTCTCTGTCAAAAGGTTTTTATGGCGGACAGGTGGAAGGAAATGTCCTTCTTTAACCATCTGTCTCCTTCCACATCTGTTATTAGAGCAGCTGCCCCTGATGAGAGAGCAGCGCTAGTGTGACTGTGAATGGGTGGGTCACACCGTTCATCTCGAAGGCTGTGAGACTGAGTTATCCTGCAAGGCAGAGTTCTGTACCCATGGGACCCTTGCTGAGAAACCTTTGTCTCTTGCTCCTGTGCATCCTGGATGTTATACAGGTTGCTTCAAAGTTCCTAGTGAAAACAGTTATTATGGTAGATAAATAAACAGGTATTATGGTAGATGGCGATGGAAGATTGGTTCTCGTCCATCTGCTCAGGGGACTTCAAAACCATCCCAAGGTGGTACAGTGAGTCTTTGCTTCTAAAGATCCACACAAATTCTCTTCTCTGCCATCCCAATGAAACTCCATGGAGATCTCCAGACGGGAATCAGATCTGTTTAGATCATGGGACTTTCAGGGTAATTGCTGATAGGCCTTTTTTTTGGTTGATGCATTGCTGGAGTTCTGTGTATTTGTGAGGACCCAGCCACAAAATGGGGACCCATGAGGACACCCTCACCCCGACAGCAATGGGAAGGGAGTGGTAAAGGGGCTGATTTCCCCAAGCAGCAGGGACTGTACTAAATCATCAGTTGGGGTTTACTGATGTAATCGCCCAGAGGAGCACCTAAGAGAAAGAGAAGGAGTGGATAGAGATAGCTCTGACACAGCTGAAGTCTCTTAACTTTCTTGTCTTGGGGCAAATGCTCTTAATACCCCAGCTTTCAAGAAGGGGGTAGCTTAGGGAGACTGTAAGGAGCTATACAGATGGGATTTGTATCACTTGGCAGCTCAAAAGGGTGATAAGCATTTATGCCTTGGTGTTCATTTAATTTGTGTGACTTGTCAGTATGCTACTGGAATGAGCGATACACTTTTTTATATAGCCAACTAAATATATATTAAAACAGATGCCTGGAAGCGCCAGCTACATTTAAAGCTGGGAATATTTCTATATTTCTCTCCTGTGCATTTGCATGTTCATAACTTTGGTGCTGAAATTTTCCATGGTTGGGTTCTGCCCCAAGATGTGTTATAGTATGATATTATTAGCTGGAGTTAAGTGTGAGGAAAATCCAATTTTTCCCTATTTTTCTCTTTTAGTTGTAGGAGAATGAGTAAAAAACATGTTTCCTGTTGGGAAGCAATCAAACCAAAATCTCAAAGACCCTGAGGCCAGGTCCTGTGGTTAGTTCTGTTCCTATGTATGGGGCACTGTAAAGCTGGCTCTAGGTTACCTTTGGGCCAGTCTGATCCTCAGTCCTGAATTGCTTTTTGAAGTGACCATTCTGGCAGGTGGGGGGATTGCTGGGAAGCAACAGTGTTCAGACCATACCCCGTTCTTCTGCATCTCATGCATGGCTCCTGGATGAGGAATGGTGCAGACGTGATAGAGCAAAGTGTGGTGCATGAAGGCTCCACTGTGGTAGGAAACCTTGGTGGCCCACTTAGTGAATGTCTAGTCCCCTTTTTGTGTGAAGGAGGATATAGAGCAGTTTGACACCAAATTCTTGGTGTGGGCAGAGACCTCGCTGAAGACCAATACTTTGGCTTGGCTTGGCTTGCTTTGTAAGGGCTGGAGTGAAAATGATCTGAAAGTGAGGAAAGTCTCATCCAAAGAGCCTCAGGGGCATCTGCCGGGGCTTTTCACAGAATGCAAAGCTGTCCACCCCCTTTGTGCTCTCTGTAGTTTCTCACTTTGCCTGGTCCCTTTGCAGATGCTAAAAGAGGTGGTGTGGGAGTCTTGCTTTACTAAATAGCAAACTAGTTGAGAATACAAATAAATAAATACATACATACAGTTTTGCTAATGGCCCATATTCATCATTTCCTGAGATGCCACTGTATCCATATGACCCTAAATAGTACCTGGGAAGCTGTATACCTTGGCCCACTAGAGATGCAGAGCAGCCCCTCTGGGGAAGATCCCTGGACTCCTTTCCTGTGCATTGGAACTGCACCCATTCTGTTACACTCAGCCCTGCCTTGGACTGCCAATTTGGGGCCCTACATGTCTCAACTGTGTGCTAATGTGATATTATGATTGCAGGCTTATAACCACAAAAACTCAGGCAAGGATCAGCCAGAAGCTTTCACTTTGTGGCATTCCACAGATGCAGTAATTGCTGAGCCTGGCTTTCTGGTTAAATGTCTAGCTTAATCTATTACTGTTTGTCTCTGAAAACATGCAGGATGCTCAGCGTGGCTGTGTTAATGCTCCTGTAAGGAACCATAACATCTGTATTTACTCACTGTTCTGTGATCGTAATTGCTCAGGTCTAATGTTGTGTTAATATAGTTTCCAGCATTGAGTAGGGAACAACTCTGCTATTATCAGTAGTAGTATTGTTGCTGAGTGTCTTATCTGGTACTGTCATGACAGATCAGCCCAAAAGAATGATTGGCTTTTATACTTGCGTAGTGGGAGAAGCCAAATCTCCACATTTAAACATAGCTGATCTTTGGGTCCTGATCTGGAGATGAATTGAGTTGCCTGAGCTCTTATCTACTCTAAGGATCAGCTCTATTGCTGTTATATTTTTGGTGGAACTCTTTTGAAGCTGATGGTCTTTTGTGGATCTGGCTCCTATTCCAATTTAATCTCCTCTCTCTAGGTAGTGATGAGCACTAATCATTTGAGTATCTTGGCTCTCACAGAAGTGCAATACTTCTTTAATTATTAATTGGACCATGTTGGCTCAACACACCCAATCTGGAGATCGCATAAGAATAGCTCTCTTGGGGGGATTCCTTCTACTTCATGTTTCCAGTTAGAATGAAAACACTTTCCCTGCTGGAAAAAAAGCCTCTTTTGGTTTTCCAGGTATTTCTAGAACAGCCTCCTTGGCATCAGGCTCAGTGATTGTCATAGCAGATGAAGACTGTAGGTACTGCAGTGCAACACCATTGGGTTATTTACTGACTAGCTCTCTAAATCAGTTTGTGACTACTTTGGGAGATTTTATATTTTTCATTCTGTATTATGTCCATTTCAATACTTTCCTTCATTCGCTGCTTTATGAGATTGACTCCTTAGAGGCCCGTCATGAAATGGTCGCTCTCTGCTTTCATTGCTGACATATTACTCTTTTCCATTCTCAGTCCCCTACGTGCTGAGGAGCTGTGCAGAGTTCATTGAAACTCATGGCATTGTGGATGGGATCTACCGGCTCTCTGGCATAACATCCAACATTCAGAAGCTGAGGTAAGGGCAGATTACCAGACATGAGAGAGACTTAGTGGTACTGTTGTGTATCATTTTCTGGGACTTGTCCAGGCATTATGTTGAATCTTGTCTCTTGGTGGATAGCAAGGGCAGCAGGGCCAGGCTTTGGTACAAAGGAGTCCTGGATTACAGGAAACCTTGGTACCTAAGGCTGGTAAAGCCCAAGCACAACACATCTTGTGTCCCAGGAGAAGCATTTCCATCTAAATCCATTAATGGAGAAGCCCAGGCATATCCAGCTCTTGACACAGAGATACCCTCTCTTGCTCTGAGGAGGGCAAAATCCCAGTATGTCAGTTTTGTGGCCCAGCAGCAGAGTTGTGTGAGGGAAGCCAGAAACCGAATGAGACTTGGAAACTGAGCCCAGGACATGTTCTGGTAGGGACTGCAGGTAACACAAGGGCAGATCTGTGCTCTCCAGCTTCTCCCATTTGTTTCCCTCTACCTGTGACAGCGAACCAGGACTACTGCCAGTCCTATTCTTCCACTCTGTTATGTCTCGGTCTGTGTCGTTTCAGGCAAGAATTTGTTTCTGACCAATGCCCAGACCTCACAAGGGAAGTTTACCTCCAGGATATTCACTGTGTGGGGTCACTCTGCAAGCTGTACTTCAGGGAGCTGCCCAACCCCCTCCTCACTTATGAACTCTACAAGAAATTCACGGTGAGCCTTTTTTGTTTGTTCACAGCCCAATGCATGGACTTGGTGTGTTAAAAATTTTCCAGTGATGGCTCTTTTTGTGTTTCAGTCTCCTGATGGCTCTGTTTCTGGTGTGTGTGTGTGTTTGACTATACCTACGTACATACATACATACATATAGAAGTCCATACAGGCTGTATCTACACAAGACACTGACTGCAGTTGTTACTGTGCAGTCATTTAGCACTTGCGTACCCAAGTACTAAATGATTGTGCAGTATCTGGTATTACTGCATGTGCAGTAGCATCTCCATATGGCTTTTTGGTGATGCTGACTGAGCAGTAGCTCATTACTGCTGTGCAGTAGTGTCACATCATGGTTTGTGCCACATGATGTTACTGTGCAGTAGTAATAAGCTACTGTGCAGTAAGACTCTCATGTAGATGTGACCACATACGTACATACACACGTGTACCCCTCCCCATATATATATAAAACCAGCCATCCACATTCCCTCTTACTTTGTCTATTGCTTTCTTTTTTGTCTGTTTCTTTCCCTCTGTCCTTTCCCTCTTCCCCATACTTATAACTTCCTTCCTCTTTGTTGTACAGTTCATCTTTTCCATTCTGTTTCCCCCTTGCCCTTCATTTCTTACATTTATTTTTCTTTCTCCTTTTGGATTTGAAGTGGCAGTTCAGTTTGGAAGTGACAATTTTGGAGACTCTGCGGGCCAATAATTGCCTTTGAATGCGGAGGACTGCACTTGCTGGCACAGGAAGCTCCATCTAGTTGGATGCTCCTCTCTCTCTCAATATCGCCTTTCCTCCATTACTCATTCATTTTGTGTTTTTTTTCTCCCATGTCTTTTCTTTGCTTACAATCTTTGTGAATGCCAGCAGATAATAATTCTAATCAGGGAGGCCTGGATTCTTTGTTCTCTGCACCTTGTGAAGTCATTTGTATCAGTGAGTGCATGGTGAGTGCAAAGCAGCTGTCTTTTTGGAGCAGTGGTACTTTTCACCCAGTTTGTACTGGCACAGATGAGGGTGGAAGGTCCAAGGGAATGGAGAATCAAGAGCAGAGTGATCACATCACGAATGTAAGGAAGATGGCGGCTGTCTAAGCAGAAATCTCTAACCACATTTAAAGAGACACCAAATTCAAAGTGTAATAACTCCATTCTGCCAACTGACTGTGGATTACTGAGGATACAGTTGGGGTCTGGGAGCAGAAAAATAAATGATGAACCCTGTAGCTGAGCTTCTTTACATCAGTGTTGAGGACCATGGTTGGAGCTTTATACGGGATACATGAGTTGATGACTAGAAATATTTTATTACATGCAGCACAAGTACTGACTCCTACCTAAGGTAGCCTGACACTTTCCACGATAACATCTGGTTTTGGTTGCCAATAACTTGTTCAAACTTTAACCAACACTTTGAAGGGAAATTTTCCATGCCAGGGCTCTGCCTTAGGCTGAATTTTTGGTTTCAAAGGTTTCAGCTAAGATACCACAGTGATAAAGTTTGACAAAGTTATAGGAAACCGAAATGGGGCATATAATGGGAAGGTAGTGCTGAACAACCTTAATTATAGGTGTTACTACTACAACTACTGTCAAATGATGTGCACGTATTGTTTCAAAAATACTTTGCTGTCCTTTGAGATGAAGGGCACTATGGGAAAATTCTTCAGTGTGGACACACTTACATTTGGAGCCCTTTCAAGAGGGGAATCTTTCAAGAGGGCAGCAGCTGCTATGCTGTAATTGTTTTGAGTGAATAAACTGAGAATGATTCAAATATAGCAAAACCATTCTAACTTTAAGTTCCCCATGGGGTTGTGTAGCCGCAACTCTGGTTGACATCAGTGGCAGAGATGAGTCCAGAACACCTTTAAAAATTGGTCTCTTGATCTTAAATTAGGACTACAACATCAAGATGCTCAAAGTTAGTGAGAATGTAAAAAAACAGATATGAGGTATTCTTTGATTATTATTTATTGAATAGTGCTTCTCTGTGAGCAGCAAGTGGCAGGCACCATTGTGTCTGCCAATGCTGACTGATAGATGAATGCTGAGGAGGGGGAATAACAAGTAGATCTTCATGACATTTTTAAGTTTGTTGAGAAATGCAGGCTTGGGGTGACTGAAATTATTTTGCAAATTTGGGTCAAATCTGATGAACAGATTTGGCCAAAAGATAAAAGGTCAAAAAGTCCAAATCTTTGACATTGTCTAAATGAAATGTTTCAGCTTTTCATTCTGAATACCATTTTCATTTTGAAATAGATCTAAATTTGATTTCAGCAAGAGAAAAGAAAAGGGGTTAAAGACCACCTCCCAAACTAAATGAACTGTTTCATTTGGGGTTGAATCAATGGTTTCAGTTGATCCAAAATAAGTATTTTATTCACTTCACCAGAATATCTGAAATGTTTTCCCTTTAAGTGAACCTAATTTGATCTTTTTTTCTGACTTTTTGGTTCAGCCATTGCACCGAATTATACTGATAGGTCAAGAGAAACACCCCCAGAAAGGGAATCTGATTGAATCTGCGATAGGTGGGCAGCTCTGCAAAGACAGCAGAATGCTGTTAGGAGCCAAGGATGTGTGTTAATCTCATCCTGTCTGACTCAGTGCTGTCTTGGGCAGGGTATGGGCACAGTTTTGAGTCACCGCTGTGATTCAGACATTAGTGGCCTAAGAAAAGCACGTTTTTAATCATGAGGGAAGGGTTAGCCTTTTGGCCCCCGCTGTGTCAAGTTTATGTATATAATATCCCAGACAACCTTGTTGAATGTTTATGGATGTTTACCCGTGCAGAGCAATGCTCCCCAATTTCCTATATATTCCAGCTGGTAATGGATATCTGCTCTGAGCTTGACACTGGTAGGTTCACACAAACACTAATACAAAGATTGCTCCATCAAAACAGATTGACAGTGGAAAGCTTCATGTCCTCCCCCGCCTCCAGCTCTACTGCACGAGCTAGCCAGGAACTAGGTTTCTAACACAGGTCTCTAACCTGTGTATCAGGTTTCTAACCTGTGTACAGGACCTCCACCTGACACAGGAGGTACACGGTCCCACTAGGGGGAATGCCATACTGGATCTGGTATTGGCAACAGGAGATGACATGATAGGGGACCTCCAGATCGGTAGCCATTTGGGAGACAGTGATCACCTTATGATAGAATTCAACATAAGACGGCGAGTGGGTAAGGTAACTAGTAGGGTGAAAGTGCTAGACTTTAGGAAAGCTGATCTCAATGCACTCAGGCGATTAGTCAAGGAAGCACTGCAGAGTAGGAGTTTTGAAGGGATGGGAGCCCAAGAAGGGTGGCTGTGCCTAAAGGAAACAATCCTTCGGGCACAAAGCAAGACAATCCCCGAGCGAGGCAAAAAAGGGAAAGGGGCCAGGAGGCTTCCCTGGCTGACCAGAGAAATCCAGGGCAGCCTAAGGGACAAAAGAGGAGCACATAAAAAGTGGAAACAGGGTGAGATCACTAAAGATGAATATACCTCCTCTGCTCGTGCTTGTAGGGAGGCAGTTAGGCGGGCCAAAGCTACCATGGAGCTGAGGATGGCAACCCAAGTAAAAGACAACAAGAAATTGTTTTTTAGATATATTGGGAGTAAAAGGAAGGCCCAGGGAGGAATAGGACCCCTGCTAAATGGGCAGAAACAATTGGTGACAGATAGGGGGGACAAGGCTGAACTCCTCAACGAGCTCTTTGCCTCAGTGTTCCTAAATGAGGGGCACAACAAGTCTCTCACTGGGGTTGTAGAGAGGCAGCAGCAAGGCACCAGACTTCCATACGTAGATCCTGAGGTGGTGCAGAATCATTCGGAAGAACTGGATGCCTTTAAGTCGGCAGGCCCGGATGGGCTCCATCCGAGGGTGCTGAAGGCACTGGCCGACATCATTGCAGAGCCACTGGCGGGAATATTCGAATGCTCGTGGCTCCCTCAAAAAGGGGAGGAAGGAGGACCCGGGCAACTATAGGCCAGTCAGTCTCACCTCCATGCTTGGTAAAGTCTTTGAAAAAATTATCAAGGCTCACATTTGTGAGAGCCCGGCAGGACAAATTATGCTGAGGGGAAACCAACACGGGTTTGTGGCGGGCAGATCGTGCCTGACCAACCTAGTCTCTTTCTATGACCAGGTTACGAAACGCCTGGACACAGGAGGAGGGGTGGATGTCGTGTACTTAGACTTCAGGAAGGCCTTCGATACGGTATCCCACCCCATACTGGTGAACAAGTTAAGAGGCTGTGGCGTGGATGACTACACAGTACGGTGGGTGGCGAATTGGCTAGAGGGTCGCACCCAAAGAGTCGTGGTGGATGGGTCGGTCTCGACCTGGAAGGGTGTGGGCAGTGGGGTCCCGCAGGCTCGGTCCTTGGACCGATACTCTTTAATGTCTTCATCAGCGACTTGGATGAGGGAGTCAAATGTACTCTGTCCAAGTTTGCAGATGACACAAAGCTATGGGGAGAAGTGGACACGCCGGAGGGCAGGGAACAGCTGCAAGCAGACCTGGATAGGTTGGACAAGTGGGCAGAAAACAACAGGATGCAGTTCAACAAGGAGAAATGCAAAGTGCTGCACCTAGGGAGGAAAAATGTCCAGCATACCTACTGCCTAGAAAATGACCTGCTTAGTGGAACGGAAGCGGAAAGGGATCTTGGAGTCCTAGTGGACTCCGAGATGAACATGAGCCGGCAGTGTGATGAAGCCATCAGAAAAGCCAATGGCACTTTATCGTGCATCAGCAGATGCATGACGAATAGGTCCAAGGAGGTGATACTTCCCCTCTATAGGGCGCTGGTCAGACTGCAGTTGGAGTACTGCGTGCAATTCTGGGCGCCACACTTCAAAAAGGATGCGGATAACCTGGAGAGGGTCCAGAGAAGGGCAACTCGTATGGTCAAGGGCCTGCAGACCAAGCCCTACGAGGAGAGACTAGAGAAACTGGACCTTTTCAGCCTCCGCAAGAAAAGGTTGAGAGGCGACCTTGTGGCTGCCTATAAGTTCATCACGGGGGCACAGAAGGGAATTGGTGAGTATTTATTCACCAAGGCGCCCCCGGGGGTTACAAGAAACAATGGCCACAAGCTAGCAGAGAGCAGATTTAGACTAGACATTAGGAAGAACTTCTTCACAGTTCGAGTGGCCAAGGTCTGGAACGGGCTCCCAAGGGAGGTGGTGCTCTCCCCTACCCTGGGGGTCTTCAAGAGGAGGTTAGATGAGTATCTAGCTGGGGTCATCTAGACCCAGCACTCTTTCCTGCTTATGCAGGGGGTCGGACTCGATGATCTATTGAGGTCCCTTCCGACCCTAACATCTATGAATCTATGAATCTAGGGTGAATGTCCTCCAAACTGAAAACTTGCAGCACAGTCAGTTGTGTAAACAGGTGACAGATCATAAGTGCCCTTGACTATGCATCTGAACTCTCCTGTCCCCAGACTGATCTCTCCCTGTTTACAAGGTGAAACTTCCAACTTCAGAAATTAATGCTACCTTTAAAAACAATTTAACAAACAGCTGTTAGTTTGGTCCTTCAGTCTGGTATCCTCTAGTTCTTGATATTTGTACTTAGTCCTATGTCCTGAAGATATTCCCCAATTTTATGTACTATACAAGGGGTTTCTAGCTCAGATGGGTTAGCAGCACAGCTTGTGGTTCTGAGCAGGTCATTGCCTCCCTTGGGTCACCATTCTTTTGCTGCCTGCCTCAACTCTTCTCTCTGGAACCCTGCAACTACATGTGCAAGCTAAAATCTGTGCTTATTTACAGCTCTGTAACACAGCTGATGTCTAGCATTTCAGATATATGCACAAAAGTCTAGATGTTTCTCCCCCTCTATTTCTGGTCAGTACCATTGGCCAGCAAATCTCACAGGGAGAACATGTGCTTTCTCATTCCTCTTGTTTCTGGGATGACGGGAGTAGGGGTTTTTAAATATATTTTTAATAATACTTCAGCATTCCCAGCAAGGGCTTCAAACAAAAGAAAAATTAAATAGATTTTGGCATGGGTTCACAGTGTTCAAAACTCCAGAAGTGCAGTTTCCCTAGATTTCCAGTTTTAAGATCTGGGCATTCATTTTAGCCCAAAGCAGAAGTGGTGCCTGATAAAGCCCAGATGTGGACCTCCCCAAATTCACAGAAGTCAGACCTGGTCTCCTCTTTCTGGTGCTGAACTTTGTGAAGGTCAAACAACACAGCAGTAGAAAGGTCAGCCTAACCTCTTCAAATGGCAAAAATAGCTCTATCCTTGCTTTGAATGAAGGTCATGGCTGGATCATTTTTACTCTAAATAACTCACTAGTGTCAGCCTCCATTAGGTGTTTTGAAGTTGCTGGCAAGTGCAGTGTTTGTTAATACATATTCCTTATCACTGTGAACTTCTTTCCTAGGGAGATGTATGATTCAGGCTATTTCAATTTGGTGGCACATACATGCAGTGTTACAGAAGCTGATGGTCTGGGGTCAGTGATTGCAGTGGTGCTCCTGTCAGTGACTTTATTGGTAAAGCTGGCAAAGCCTGTTGTCAATGAAGTGAGAGGTCTGGCAGTGGACACCATTATCTGGCATGGTCATGGTGATGTTGGAGGTGTCTGTGTGCCTGCAGTTGTGTGCTGGCAACAGATTCCAGCTATATAGTCCATCACTGGGTTCACAATGCTGGGGCAGCAGGGGGATGTTTAGATCCATTGGTGAAGTTCATTTCTGGCAGCAGTATTGATGACGCTGGTCTGCATGTGATTTTTACATAAAGAACAGCTTGGAAGGAAAAGAGTGGTGACTGGAGTTATGATAGCAGAATAATTAATTTGGATCTAGCAATGACTGTGAATAGACAGGAAGATGCTTTTCTGGTTGTGGTTGATGATTTCAGGTTACTAATACTTAGGCAGTTGATGACTAGGGATGGATAGTTTCCTTCTTCTGGTTTGCAGCACTACTAATGTCCTCATGTAGACAAAGTTTCCATCAGCAGCGTGGGCTACATGTGTCTGTCACTGAACTAGCTCCAACATCCAGCAGCAGCAGTGTGGGCAGGCAGATCTGAGACAGTGGCACATTGTTTGCATCTCCTTGTGGTTAGTTTTCTCCAGTTGCACTGCTGAAAGGGAATAGCTGACAGACAAATAACAATGTGGAGATGAACTCCCAGGAATTCAGACAGGAGTTTCTCACAAACTTGCTCAGTTCCTGCTCATTAAAGGCTTGTCTAAGAAGAAAGTGCATAACCTCCATCCTGAGTAAGCAAATCAAATCCCTAATTTGTTCATTAACTTATTAAGCAATGTATACACTCATATCTCTGAGGCACCTACCATCATAGAATTAACTCTACCATCCCACAGCACTATATGAGCTATGGTATCTACAGATGAAAGTTAACAATAATATTGCTCATTTTGATTTATACGTTGCAATGATTTTCATCCCCTAAATCCAAGTTGTTTTCATTTCACAGAACTTGAAAGGGGCCTGTCTTATTTTTCAAAATTGTTTGCAGTTTTTAAATATATATAAAAATGTATATATTAATTTGCTCGTTCCTTTCCTCTTCCTGTTTTTGCCCCAATAATTTTTGGAAATAAAAACAAGAAACACTAAAACAAAAACAAATTTTTGTAAATGTCTGGTGGAAAATAAAAGGGAATAGTCAAAAAGGCAAGAAAGGAAATGTTTCTCCTAATTAAAGAGCTCAAAGTGTTTAATGAACTAAGTCCTCATCTTGCGGGCAAGACCATACAGCAAGGCAAGAAAATACTGTTATTCCGGTAGGAAGGTGAAATACTCACTGTGCTGGGAATGGAAGTCCTGAGAGGTAAATGAGACAGGGCTCCTTCTGATAACTACTCATCTTCTGTACATGCATCTCTTTTTGTCACTTTTCTGCTCCTTCTGAACTCATCAACTCAGCCAAATATTGTCTTGTCCTGCTACTTCTGGTCCCCCATGGACTGTGGCAGTCTGCCATCTAAGCAAGGGCAGCTGATATCACTACCTCTCTACGCCATAGCAGGGGAGCACTGGGACACTGATCAGGCATCTCATGCCCCCTTGAGCTAGAAGAAGAACAGACCTAGACAGCCTGCAGGACTCCAGGCTGGCTTGGGATGGGTGATGGCTTCTATTGTATTGGTTGTTACTTATCTTTAATTGACTAAGGTGTTTCTATGGGGAAAAGGAGAGAAAAAGAAGAGTGCATTGGTTTTGGGGACAGTAATGGCCTGCCTTGGGAGAGAAAGGTATGGGCTTGGGAGGGATTTCCCTAGACATGAGGCAGGGAAGTGGAAGGGAGTAGGGATGGGAGGGAACATGGAGGAGAGGGAGAAATGCTCTTTTCTTTTATGGAAGTAGTGACTGTAGTTAGGAAGTGAGGTTGGGTTGGCCAAGGGGAATGCTTGCCTAAGTCAGAGGCCAGCGATCAGAGAGGGTGGGCAGGGCGGGGCAGATTGCTTTTGAATTTTTTGGGACAGCTTTTTGGATACTTATTTTAATATTTCATTTTTTTTTATAAGTTTAATAGATTCATAGATTGTAAGGGGCTGGAAGGGACCTTGTAGATCATGGGGTCCAGTCTCCCTACACTAGGCAGGAAAAGACAACTGGGATCAAGTGACCCCAGCAAGGTGACGGTCCAGTCTCCTTTTGAAGATTTCCAGGGTAGGTGACTGCACCACCACCGGAGGGAGTTTATTCCATAGTCTGAACACCCAACAAAACAACACAGTTTGTTTGTCTTTTATTGCAAGCTTCCCTGAGCCCTTTTTGGGAAGGGTAGCACATGAATCAAATAAAAAAATAAATGAACAAATAATTTATTCCTCCCCAGGAGGCAGTATCACGCTTCCCAGAAGACCAGCAACTGGCCCAAATCCAAAATGTCATCCAGGAGCTCCCACCATCACACTACAGGTAAGAGTTCAGCCTCTGGGGTTGTAAGGGAGTTATTCTTAGCTGGTGAATACAGGACCCTGGAGTTCCTTGAAATCCTCAGGGTACCACACAATGTTAGCTCCCTTTGGTGTGCAAACATGATTCACAAGTGAAACCCAGAGGTCTAAAATAGCTGCACTGGCTTTCTACTACCCCACCTGGCTGGTTTTCCATTTACACAAACTGCAGCCATATAGGGATGAAATCAGGATCTTCTGCACCAAAATGCAGGCTTAAGCCAGAGTGGAATTCTGTTAGCTACTCTTAATTAACAAGTTGCTACATCTTCCACTGGTAACTGGAGACATGGTCACATGCAGAAGGGCTGAAGCCCTTTTTCTTTCTCCAAACCCTTGCAGGACACTGGAATACCTGATCAAGCACCTGACTCACCTGGCTTCCTTCAGCAACATGACGAACATGCACACCAGAAACCTGGCACTAGTGTGGGCTCCTAATCTTCTCAGGTACTACAGGACTTTTTTCCATTTCCTTCCCAGGGCCCTGCTGTAATGCTGGATGAGCACTTGCAGGCA
The DNA here is from genome assembly GCF_030867095.1 of Alligator mississippiensis. Lineage (NCBI taxonomy): Eukaryota > Metazoa > Chordata > Crocodylia > Alligatoridae > Alligator > Alligator mississippiensis. The sequence continues at coordinate 251,514,754 of NC_081824.1, read as the reverse complement.
GTCTCTCAGATTGGTTCCACTAATGCAGCAACACTAAAGCATGGGGCAAAGTAAAGACAATTTAAAAAATCACTCTAGTTAAACAATCTGAGGATTTACTCCTGAGCTTCCAGGGGAGGGAAATTGTTGGTTTTTAAACAGTGCCTTATTTGTAAGGTGACAGAGTTCATTTCAAAGTAAGGAGTTTATTCACCATTATGGAACAAAGGCAACTTTTTAGGAATGTTACTGCTTGAGTGGGATGGGATAGAGTTGAGAGAGAGATTGTAGCTAGGGAATAGGGGATGCTAGGGCAGCGAGGTGAAGCAGAGTATTGAAGACTTTAATCCAAATCTGCTGTGGTCACAAGTGAAACGAGGCTGAGGGCTGGAAGATAGCAGCTTGGGGACCGTTGCCAGGATCACAAGACTACCAAGCAGTTTTTTGTCCTCTGTATATGGTAAACTCTGCAAACAGTACCAGAAATGTAACTACAAGAGTTTCTGCAGGTGGACTGCAGGGTGGGTCATATCATGACAAAAAAAATGTTCTGGGGGAAAAATGATGAAACACTTAATCTATTTTTATTTTGTTGAAATTTGAATTTTTTGGCACTTTTATTTGAGAACAAAATACTGGAAGACCTGTGTAGAGTCCAGGACTAGATTAGCTGAGGGTACTGCAGGGCAGGATTAAAGGGCACTGGCGGAGCTGTTTGGGGAGCCCAGAACTGGAATAATAGGGGGAAATCCATGTGCCTGTAGGTCTGGTGTGAGCTGCATTGGCAAAGATGGGTAGATGTCTAAGAGTACAAGCAGTTCCTTGAATAACTAACTCATTCTTAAATTGCAAGCAGGGCAGAAACTGTCCTGTGAGTGGATCAAATGTCGAAACTATTGAGCATCACAAACTGGGCATTTAGCACTCAGACATTTCCATTCCAGCTACTGTCCTTCTTGTCAAACAACTTGAAGTCTGTTTCCTTTTGCAATCGATTGTAAGTGCAAATCCCAAGGAGGATAAGAAAGAGGCAGGTGATGGAACTACAGTCTCCTTACATGGTTATCCTCTTGGCAAGGCCTCAAGCTGTTATCTAATACACCAGTCATTAACTTTACAAAGGGTCCATTGCCCAGAGGTAATTTCTTCAGTAACACTTTGACATGTCAAGATAAGAAATGCTTCTCTGCTGAAAGAGAGGAAAGAAGGTAAGAGGGTAGGAGGGGGAGCAAGGGGAGGGATATAGAGGCAGGCATAAAAAAAATTAGCATGAGAAAGGAGAGCTGAAGCCAACTCACAAGGTTCAGAATCTCCCCTCAAATTTGATCTGTTGGTTTTGGTTCATATCCATCTTATGGAGTTAAGTTCAAACCACAAAGCTCCTGTCTGGGTCGTGAGAGTTTGAAGGGATTCTGCTATCCAGTGTTGTGGTCTGGGCCCATCTCTAACAGAAAGGGGACAATGAGAAGGTGAAAAGAGAAGGACATGTAGATGGAAACAGGAGGGGAAAAAAACCTTCTGTGGAAGGAAACCAGGTGAAACTAAAAAGTGGAGTTTAGAAAACAGCCCAGAGAGGGAATGAAAAGGTAGAGATGATGGATGAAACATGGAGGGAATAAAGAAGGAATGGAAAGGTAAAGGAGGAATGAAAGGAATGGAAAGATACCATAAGAGAAAAGGTGCAGAAGACACAGCAACAGAAGGTAAAAAATTCTCATTCAAGCCACAGGAGGAAAGGGCACCACACAATTCACACCAGAGGAAAGCTAAAACAATCATGAGATACAGCGTCTTACCATATTTATGGTTGCTTCTCCCACCCCATGGTTCAGATCAAAGGAGATTGAGGCTATAGGCTGCAACGGGGATGCGGCCTTCTTGGAAGTGCGAGTCCAGCAGCTGGTGATCGAGTTCATCCTGAACCATGTGGATCAGATCTTTAACAACATAAAAGCCAGCTCCATGGAGAATGATGGTAACTGCTTCTGCTGCTGCATGCATGAACCACCAGACCTCTGCACCTCTTTCTACCAGTTCCTTATCACTGTAGCTTCTTATCAACTCTCCTTAGTTTACCCTAAGTCTCCTTACCTGTACCCCACCCTCCACTAACCATAATACCTCTCACTGACATTACTGACACTCCCAGCTGAAACATTAACCCTTCCCACAGATGCTCCTAGACCTACCAATATCCTTCTCACCAATACCCTTCCTTACCCCTTGCCTTTTTCTCTGGACTCCCAACAATATATTTATTTTTTCCCTGCTTTTATATTTACCTATAAGGGCTAAACATATTGCCTAAAGACCCAGTATAAGCCAGGCTCCCCATTCACAGCTCTCCCATATGCCTCAATCCTGATGTGCAGGGGCCCCATTCTTTGAACCCACTTGCCTGTGGCTCCAGTGAGCCCTCTAGACTGAGCTGCAGCCACCTCAGCTCTTCCAGTGCTAGTGCAGTTCCCATGTGCTTGTTTTCCATTGGAAGAAAATTCTTCCCTTGGAAGAAAATGAGGGCCACAGAGTGAAGGATTCTATATTTGGGTTATTTACAATGGTCACAAACACTCCCTATTCAATCTGGAGGGATGTGGGCAGTGGGGTCCCCCAGGGCTCAGTCCTCGGACCCGCACTGTTCAACATCTTCATCAGCAACTTGGACAAGGGGGTAAAAAGCACCCTATTCAAATTTGCTGATGACACTAAGATGTGGGGGGAAGTGAGCATGCTAGAAGGGAGGAATAGGCTGCAATCAGACCTAGACAGGTTACAGGGGTGGGTGGATGAGAACAGGATGGGTCTCAGCACTGACAAGTGCAAGGTGCTGCACCTGGTGGGGAAGAACCAGCAGCAGACCTACAGACTGGGGAACTCCCTTCTCATCAGTGCAGAGGCAGAAAAGGATCTCACAGTCATTATTGATGCCAAAATGAACATGGGCTGACAGTGTGGGGACGCGGTCAGGAAGGCCAACCGTACCTTGTCATGCATTCACAGATGCATCTCAAGCAGGTCCAAGGAGTTGATCCTCCACCCCTATGCGACACAGGTCAGGCCCCAGTTGGAGTACTGCCTCCAGTTCTGGGCGCCGCACTTCAGGAGGGATGTGGACAACATGGAGAGGGTCCAGAGGAGGGCCACTCGCATGATCGGGGGCAGCAGGGCAGGCCCTACGAGGAGAGGCTAAGGGACCTGAACCTGTTCAGCCTCCACAAGAGAAGGCTGAGGGGGGATCTAGTGGCATGTTACAAACTAGTCAGAGGGGACCAGCAGGCATTGGGGGAGTCCCTGTTCCCCTGAGCACTACCAGGAGTGACAAGAAAGAACGGTCACAAGCTGGCAGAGGGTAGATTCAGGCTAGATATCAGGAGGCGCTACTTCACCGTCAGGGCGGCTAGGATCTGGAACCAACTTCCAAGAGAAGTGGTGCTGGCTCCTACCCTGGGGGTCTTTAAGAGGAGGCTGGATGAACACCTTGCCGGGGTAGTTTGACCCCAGTACTCTTTCCTGCCATGGCACGGGGGTCAGACTTGATGATCTGCTCAGGTCCCTTCCGACCCTACCAACTATGAAACAGGTAGTAGAGAGAAGGACCAGCCACAAAGTTCAGCCCTGGGTTCAGTCTTCCCTGATGTATGGGGGAACAAGGATCCAAGCAGGTCAAAGAGGTGCATCTTTTGCTGTGAGGCAGCTATGGTAAAAGAAGCAACCCAGGGTAATAGAGAGCTTAGCTGGTAAACCGAACCCTGCTGGAAGGCACTGTGTTATGACTGAGAGGGATCCTAAGACAGAGGTCCTCTTGGGCAAGTACATCTCTGTGCAAGCGTTTTATGCCCTGCCCAAAAGGACCTAGCTGAGAGTCCTAGCTCAGGTCTGACCTCCTGGGGCTGAAATTTCCCTTTTCCTTTTTCAGAGAGCATGCCAGTGGTGAAGAGTCTTACCCTCCCCTCAGCCTCCTTGCCCATGAAACTGGTGAGCCTTGAAGAAGCTCAGGCCCGGAGTCTGTCAGCTTCCCACCCTGCCCGGAAGGAGAGAAGAGAGAACAGCTTGCCTGAGATTGTCCCAGTTACTGGATCCTTTTTCCATACTGTCGTTGACTTACCCGACAGCAAGTAAGTGTCCAAAGCAGGCTACAAAATAAAAATGCCACCTAAGAGACAGACAGCGAGAACATCCGTATCTTCTGATAAAATATGACAGAGACCAAGAGGGAGAATCTGGGTAGAGTGATCCCCTCCACCCACCCAGTGAAGGAAAGGCAACCATCCTAGAGGGAGGAGGTTGTATTTCCTATCCTTTGGGGGGAGGAGGAGGGTGGGGATCACTCTTTGTGAGTGTTTCTGAGTGTGATTTTACAGCCCCACTGGGCTTCCGGCTCCCACCCCACCTCAGACCAGAAACATGCCAGCCTGTGCAGGAAGGATTGATTGTCTTTTTATGCTTAGGGGCCACTTCGAATTTGGCTGGGTGGGTTGACTGTCTAACAGGTCTTAAAACATCTGTTGCAGGAGCTCCACCTGCTGGTGGCTGCCTAGTGCATGACAGTCTATTCTCATCAGTCATTGGTCCTGTCTGTGAAGAGCAGGGCCTTGAGGGGAAATTGCACTCTTGCTGTATGATTAAGTGATTTTTCACAACAGGACACCAGTGCTGTGAGCAAAAGAGCCTGACCACAAGCTAATTTTGCTGGAGCTGTCAGCATTGCTACCTACCTACCTAATCTAATAATGCATGCCAACAGCACTTCCTGACACTGAGATTACAGCAGAAACTCATTTTTCTAGTTACCCATGAAAACTCTTATCAGAGTTGTTTCTATAAATTTACTATATAGTGGGACAGATCCTGCCCCCAGAATACTGGGGAGCATGATAGAGACAGTTTACTCCCAGGAAAATGCAAAAGGAGTTTGCTTGTATTTAACATCTGGTGGCATCTCCTTTTCTCTATAGTGTGGCAACAGTGAGCTTTGCTCTGATCTCCAGGGGTCTTTTGAAGGGGACACTGTCTCTCTAATGTCCTCTTCTGAGTATCAGACTGATAGAGAAGACAAATTGCTGAAGCAAAGAGATGCATGGAGCGAGAGTTGGTTGATGCAGCATGCAGGATGAACAGAGTGAGACTAGCAGGGAGACAAAGACAAAAATCTACACTATAATCAAGGAAAACATGCTACAGAGGTGGTGGGTTCTACAGTTTCAGGCTGGGATTTTCCAAGGGAGTAAGGGAATGAGTGCTCAGCTCCTATTGAGGGTCACAGGGATTAAGGAGCCCAGTTCCTTTGGGCCCCTTTAAAAATCTCTTCCTCTTGGCCTATGTCATATATGCCTTGCCCATCCCAGAAGTGAAAAGAGACAGAGAACTAAAGAAGGGCAGAGGCTGAGAGGACTGGGGGGCAGAGGCGGGGGCAAGAGGGGAGAGGGAAGGTAGAGATTCCCATGGTACGCCAAGCAGGGAGGTCTTCCGTGCTCAGCTTCAGGCACCTATCACTGACCTGTGTGTTTTTCCTTCTAGGAGAAAATTATCCACCAAGTCCAAAAAATGGAAGTCAATATTTAACCTGGGCCGGTCTGGGTCGGAATCAAAACCTAAACTGAGCCGAAATGGCAGTGTCTTTGTGAGAGCGCAGAAGCTGTCTGGTGAGAATGAGGGATTTTGATTCATTCCCTCCCTCTGCCAGCTCTTCCAGTCTGTCCCGTAGGCTGGTTTAAAGGCAGTATTGGGACACATCAGGATCGAAGCATATGGGAGAGCTGTGGATGGGGAGCTTGGCTTATACTGGGTCTTTAGGCAATATGTTTAGCCCTTATAGGTAAATATATAAGTGGGGAAAAAATAAAAATATTGTTGGGAGTCCAGAGAAAAAGGATATAATCCCTTAATGCTAATGCCACAAGCCTTAGGATACAGATTGTTTTTCTGAAGACAGCAATGGAGTCACATAGTTGAACCCTTGCATCACAGGCCATTCTGTTAGTTTTGCAAAGAACGCAGTCACAGCCAGACTACGTCAGCCAACTCCCATGAATACTCCATTGTGGCACTGGAAGGAACATACTTCATTGCTCAGTGCCCATGCACAGAGGTTGGAAGGACTAGATATTGTTGCCTTGGATCACTTAGATAAATTCAGCATCCCAGATACAGATTGTGGGGGCCCGTGCTTGTGGAAATGTTCTCCTTCATCACCTGGCTTGGCTCCATTTCCTAACACTCTCTCCATGGCACTTCGAGTGGAGATGTCCCATGACTAAGAAACCATTAAAGAAACCAATTATGCTCAGTGTCCTGCTTTCAAAAGGATCTTTGTGAAAACTGGCATCCCACGCTCCCTGGCTTTCTGCCCTTCAGTGGAGCAGTGGAAATTATTATATCTACTACTAGGTTTAAAAGCAAAAAGATGTCTTTCCTAATGGCCAACACACCCCAAACTGTGGATCCCCCAACACTGCCATCTTAAATGGTGTACTGCTGCCAAGCAGCATATCCAGTGTTGCTAACTCAATGCATTCAAAAATCATGAGCCTGGTTCTAAAAATCAGGAGATTGGGTTAGGCAACACGGGGAGGTTTTTTTTAATAATACATTTTGCACTCTTTAAATTAGCCTTCTGGTGCTGGAGGATTTAGAAGTTGTGTGTTTTAGGCCTTCTCTACAATCATCAGGACCAGAAATTCATTTAGTTCTTAAAAAAAGAAAAATAAGTGGGCTTGCATAATCTCATGAATTCAGGAGTTTGGACTTTAAAATGAATAGAACAAGGTTAGCTATAAAATTGCTGAAGTTGGCAACATTCCCTATGGTTTGTTTAGCTGGCATGGTCCACAGAGTAGAAATTAGCTTGAACCCTAGTCCACATCTGCTTGGCCACAAGGATGGTCCTGACTGAAGCTTACAGCTACATTTTCATTTCCATCTGGTACAACTTGCACAAGCTGTCTACAGGCACAGGCAGGAAACCTGCAGGAGATCGTAAGATAGCCTTTGGTAATGCTTTAACCACAGGACCATTCTGTCATAATAAAAAATATTTTAAGCAAACTTCATCCCCAAAGCTACATTTTTCAGTCTGGATCTTACCTCTCCCAAACCTGGGAGACCAGGGTTCAGCCTGTACCAAGTGCTATCCTAAAGGTCAGCACTGTGAGAGACCAGGGTGCTTGCTTTAAACACCAGGGCATTGAACCCCAGATCCTCAAAGGTATTTTGGTGTTGATTTCCATGGGCATAAGGGATCTAAATGCCTTGATGGAACTGGGCCTCTGTGCTTTTTCCTGGTGTTAGCCCTGCACTTTGATCAGAGGCTGTAATGATAGTGTGTTTTGCAGTTAGACTGTGAACTGAGTCCCCAGGCTCTGAAATAGATTTCTAAAATTGATTTCCACAGAGAAAGCAACAATTAGACCTGCTAAAAGCATGGACTCGCTGTGTTCCCTGCCTGTGGAAGGTAAGATGCTGGTAGTCTGTGCACTTTAGCCCCACAGCTAAGAGCCAGGCCTGTGTTTTCTTAGTTGTCTCATGTGTCTGCAGGCATGTTGGCCAGTGTTTGTGTTTCCATGGGTGGTCGCCGACTTACAGGTCTGTGTTCACTTATCTCTGTGCCCGTGTGTCTTTGCCTGCCTCTCCTGTCCCTCCATGGGCATGCACTCTTGTCCCCTGTGTGTTTGTAGGTTGCCATATGCACCTGGACATGAATATGGGCCTGGATGGGTGTTTGTTACTGACACAATTGGCATAATTTGCTTCTTGGTGGGCACCAGGTCCCTGTTTGTGGGAAGGCAAACTAGAAAGAGGACATGGCTGTATAATTTCCCTGTAGCCAGCCAGCAAAGACCCTGACAGGGGTGTCTGGCAGGGATAATTGAGTGAAAAATCCCAGATAATTGCTGTGAGAGGGGACCCTGTCTGGCTCTAGTTCCTGTCCTGGGTAAGCTGAAAGTGAATCCTGTCCACTTCCCTCTACCAGGGATTCTGGAGAGCTGTGGGAGTCTGGTGGGTCCTGCCCTTGCTCCAGGGTCTACTGAGGAGGGTTTCTCTGAGGGCAGTGATTGCCATAAGCTCTCCTTTGCTGATCATCTTGTTCCTCCTCTCCCCCCAGGGGAGGATGAGAAGAGCCGGTTCAAACGCACAGTGGCTGCTGGAGGATTCTTCATTCCAGTGATGAAGGTGCGGACAGGAGGCACGGGAAGCTCGTACGACCTCAGCAAGGAGAATGAGTGGAACCATGAAGGGACCATCACAGGAGCCATGGGAGGTTCAGAGCACAGTGGGGACAAAGCCTCCCCCAGGACCTCTCAGGCTCGGCCGCCCCCTGAGCAGCTGAAGGTATTCCGGGCTGCGGAGGACCCTGAGAACGAGCAGACCTCCCCGAAGATGTGCCGCATGTTCTACACCTCAGAGGTGGCTGCCAAGTCAGGCTTCCCCAGCAACCTCTTCCCTCTGGAGGCCTCCCCTCGGCACCAAAGGAAAGCCCTGACCATCTCAGAGCCCTTTGCTGTCTCTGTGCCCCTCCGGGTGTCTGCAGTCATCAGCACCAACAGCACCCCATGCCGTGTCCCTGCCAAGGACAAGCCGGTCCTTTCCAGCTTGGAGGAACTGTGTCCCTTGGGGGCAGATGGCTCCACCCCCACTGCACAAGAAGAGGAAAGCCATGCCAGGCCTGAGCAGGCCACAGGCAGGGAGGAGAAGGCACCTAGGGAGGAGAAGGCACCTGGGGATGAGACTGCAGCAGGTAAAGCTAGGAGCAGCAGCCAGTTTGCTAAGCAAAACCTACGCGGGGCTGAGAAATTGCTCCATTGCAGGGAATCCACTGCATGAGGACTCTTCCAGCCAGTGCAGTCAGCATGTCAGTGAAGAGACCCATGACTCCCAATGGTGGACTGTGGGTGGGGAGAAGCTCATGGGCCCAAATGGCACATAGTGGGTGGTTGGAGTGGGTGGGTGCCCCCAGTACTTCCAGTGCAGCCTCAGTGTAAACTTCCTCCCAGCAGTGCCATGACTGAGCCAGCTGGCACTCAGAAACCATATGGTAAAGGACATTGGCCTATATCAGCTATAACGGGTTGAATCTAGACACCAGCATTACTGCTGCACTCTGTGGCAGGCACATGCCCCATACTGTGAGAGGTTCATGGAATTCATCTGTGTCTCCAATCCAGGTTCTTCCATTGAGAAACTGCCAGCAGCCAGAAAGCCTGTACCTTTAGAAACCCCCAAACCAATAGCAGAAAACCAGGAGCCAGTGGGTGGCAGGAACAACAGTAGCATTAAGAAAAGCCCAGTACATGATGCTAACCTGGCTCAGGCATCAGCATCAGAGACCCCAGCAGGCCTGTGCCCAGCAGAGGAATCCATGCACAGCCAGGTCAGGATGAAGGAAGGCCTATCAGAAAGGGACAGCTGGCAGCAGGAGATCTCAAGGGCTAAAGAGGTGGAGGCCTTGTTTCTCAGAGAACTGGTAAGGAGGAACCCATGAAGAGGGGTTGAGGGATGTTCCTAGAGGGTGATGGATATGATGCCTTCTTACTGGGGTAGTCTGAAACATATCTGTTCTTTGTGGGTTGCAGACAAGGCTAGGGAGCTTCCTAGCATGTCTGCAGATAGACAGCTTCATGCATATACACTAAGCAGGGGTAGACATGGCCAGAGGCTGGTTTACTTTCCCTGCTTGCACTTCTCTCTCCTCTTAATCCTCTCTTCACTGTACTGCCTCAGTGGATACAGTTGTTCTTCCTCTGGAAGCTCCTCTAGGTGGCTGGCCACATTGATCCTCCATCTCTGAATTCCTTTTTCTGCTGTCCTGCTGTTTGCATTCTTACCCTCTCAGAAACACTCACTATTCCTTTCCTTTCACCTCTTGATTAATTCCCTTGGCCACTGCTGCCAGGTGCACGTAAGTTTCCAGAAAGCTACCCCAAATGACCTTCAGCTCTGAATGGCTCCAGTGAATTTAGAATCTGGTGACGTGTGGGAGCAGTTCAGATGATTCTTTCCCATATGCATGACATCGCATTTGTCAACATTTATTTAATGGGGAGTGTAGCACAGCTTGCCGAGGCAAGCAGTTGCGTTTAAGGGGGCAGGTTGGAGGAGTGCCTGAGGAACCGTCTGTTGTTTCTCAGTTAACTCACTTAGTGAACTTGTTTCCTGTCTTGATTTCTAGCCCTACCCTCTGATGATCTCTCCTGTAAAGCTGCTTGTGTGTAATCATACTTACTTTGCCAAACTTCTGGTGCTGGTGGTGGGATGCGTGTGTGTGTGTGTGCTGAGGTTCCCACTTGTCTGACTGGATTCCAAGAGGGTGGCTGTAGGCAGCATACCGGGCAGTTGGGAGTGGGGCATGCACTGATAAGGTGATAGCTTACTAGATAGTGACATTTTTGGTGTGTTTCAGGCTGAAGATGATGCTGCCAATGCCCTACTGGAACCCCTATGGCCAGAGATTCAACAGGAGCTCAAAATTATTGAGCCTGAAGAGGAGCTCTCGTCCTTCCCCACAGTGGCCCCAGAGGCAGGCCAACCCCAGCAAGTGTTAACACTCGGGAGTGAGTCTGCTGCCTCACCGCAAACAAATAGTTTCTCCTGTGGCTCAGTGGTGGCCCCAGGCCTGTCCGAACTAGGAACTGTAGTCAGAACCTCATGCATCACATCTCAAGGTCCATTATGTGGTGTCCCCTCCAAAGATGGATCCAGTGGCCTCCAGAGTTTTCAATCTGAACAGGCTGCACAGCCTGACAGGGCTGCTGCCGTACCCAGGCCAGGCGCTGTGCCCTGTGGGACTGCTGCCCCAAACAACCACCCAAAAGTGGAGGGCCTTGCAAGTGCTCTTCATCCCCCTCCCCAAGACTTGAAGCTTCATGGAGAGCAAGGGCTTGAGGAGGTTCTTTCCAGAGATGAACTCTCTGGCCCCAAAGGTGCCTGTTTGGACTCAGAGAAGAGAAAAGGCAGCAGTAGCCTGCCACTGAGGGAAAAGGGTGGCATCCCTATAGGACAGGACAGAGCCCAGGCTGAAAGGGAGAAGGTTGGCAAAATGGCTTCAGGTGTAGGCAGTGTGTTCCTGTCAAAGATGCAAAATGGAGTCAGAGTCCCACATCCCTTAGAGGGCAATGTAGCCAACAAAGCCCAAGAGACATTTGACCAAGAGGAAGAGGAGGCATGGACAGACAACGTGCAGGGCTTGGAGCTGGTAGAGCCTTGGGAGGATCACCAGTGGGTGACCAGCCCACTCCACTCCCCCACTTTCAAGGACATCCAAGAAAAGGGGATGCCAGACTTTCAGCCGCCAAGTCACGGAGCAGAGGGGAGCCTTGCCACTCGGCCACGATTCAGCCGTAGCCTTTCCCTGGATAGTAAAGACACGGTGATGAGTCTGTGGATTGTCCAGCCACCTTCCACAAATGCAGCTGAAAAGCCCCCCTGTGACAATCTTTTACTCGGGGCTGGGAAGGTGTCAGTCTCACCGTGTGGCCCAAGCAAAGTCGAGCAAGATGAGAGCTATCTGAGTCTTCCAGAGGCACTGCCTGCCAGGCTGGAGGGACAGGGTATGGTCTCTCTTTCAGAGCCAGAGCAGAAAGAAGTGCATAGGAGCAAAGCTAACCCTCTGGGCTTGAAGCCAGAGCTGTCTTTGTCACACCATAATAACCCAGACAATTCCTTACAGCCAAAGAACACAGATGAAGACCCACCCAAGCTTCAAGACGTCATGCTCAGTGAAGCGTCCCTGCCCAAAGGACTGTGTTCTGCCAGTGAGTCACAGCTAGGTAGCAACAAAAGTGAAGACACTCCCCGTAAAATGAGAACCAGGCCGTCATCTCTCAACCTGGATTCTTTTCTTTCAGCCCCAGATTTCTTCAAGTTTGAGGGCCTGGTCATGCCCACTTCACCTGGAAACATCCTGTGTGGGCAGAAGGAAATGAAGGGCAGTGATTCTGTCCCATCACTGCCTGTTGCTTGCCCTGCTGGGAACACAGCTGACTACTGGGGATCTCGCTTTGAGGCTTGCAGAGACCTAGACCTAGATTACATGACTGTGACCCATGCCACCACAGGCCGCCGTAACTCTGCCCCTGTGAGTGTGTCAGCGGTGAGGACCTCCTTTATGGTCAAGATGTGCCAGGCCAGAGCAGTGCCGGTGATACCGCCCAAGATTCAGTATACACAGATCCCACAGCCATTGCAGCCTCAGAAGGCTGATGAGGATGCCTCTCCAGCACCAGAGAAGAAGGAAACAGAAGCAAGTTCAGCCACTCAGCAGACTCACAGGGCAGCTTGGAGTCACCCTGAGCCTCCAAAGAGCCCACGGGCAGAGAAGAAAGCCAAAGAGGAGAAAGAAAACAGTACCCCCACTGAAATGGATTCAACCCCTTCCAGCCAGAGTGGCCTCAACCCTCCTCCAGACCTGTCTCACTCCAATAATACTTCCAGCCAGGATGCCCCTGTGCTGCGTCGGAAGCGCACCTCAGAGGGGGAGACCTCAGCGGACAACCCCCAGTCCTCAAAAATGGAGAGGCCATCAGGATTCTCCAAGCCTTCCTACAGATCCAGGCCAGGAAGGCCACAGAGCCTTATTCTCTTCAGCCCCCCTTTCCCCATCATGGACCACCCCTCTTCCTCCACAGACTCCAGGGTGTTGTTATCACCCATAAGAAGCCCCTCTCAGACCACCTCTCCCACCCCCATTTGTGGCGATCTGTCTGGGACTCCGCGGACAACGCCTGAGGGGGTCACTCTGAGGAACAAAATGACCATCCCCAAGAATGGCCAAAGACTGGAGACCTCCACCAGCTGTTTTTATCAGCCCCAGAGGAGGTCAGTGATTCTAGATGGGAGAAGTGGGAGGCAGATTGAATAAAGGCATTTCCCCTCCTCTCCTCTTCCCTGGTGGATGAGACAGGAGCATCTATTTGTTGCTGTTGTTATTGTTCTTATAAATATTCTATGCAAGGAGGACACAAATCCCCCCACCCTTTTTTGTCTCCTATAGAGCATTTTGCTACTGAGGTTCATGTTCTCTCTGTCTTCCTTTTGCTTCTGGCCCTCCCCACTTCTCCCGACCCCATATTATCTGCTTTATCCCAAGGAATTTGTCTTTCCTCTGTCTTATTTTCTAACATGGACTGTCTGAAAACCTTGCCCTCTGTCTGGAAAAAAACTTGCTGTGTTCCAGCGGACTTGAGGACAAGGAGGTAAGATCCAGCAGGGACATCCTTTTCCCTTCCTAATGAAGGACCAATTGCACATCCAGCTTTGCTGACCTGTTCTGGGTGGGATGGGACAAGATAATGCTTGAGATCCCTCTCAACGCTATGAGTCTTTAGGCAAACTGCAGAGGAAGCTGGTGGTACCTGAAGGTAGGAAGGCAAAACTCACTTGTGAAGATCATGTTGGATGTGAGTTACTCCAGAGAGCCCCCGTGTACCAATACTCCACATGGAAGGCACTGCCTTTAGCTGTAGTCTTGCAAGATAGATGTACCTCCCCACCAGAATAGACAAAGGCTGGAAGGAACGTAGCTGGATAGGAGAAGTCCAACTTCCCTTTTAACCTACTGATCTGTGCATGCCTGGTTGTATCACAGATAATACCTCCTGTGGTAAAATTTGGTTGGAGGTTGCTTGTGGCTGGCTCTCTGGTTACAGGGTGGTGGTGGCTACTCTGGCTGGTGGTGGTAGAAGTGACATTTTGGGTCAAAAGGAAAACCAGGATCAACTTTTTGTTATCCTGTAAGGCCAGTTCATGAGCCCACAATTCTCCCCAGCCACTAGTTCACCTGTAGCCATCTTGTCCACCTCCAGTTGCATAGCAACCCACCTGCTTGACAAATATGAGAGCATCTAACCAGCATGTCCTTGGTCTTGGCCTACCCATCTCCTGATTTGTGCTTATCCAGCTGGTGGCCTCCCACTTCTGCCAAGTGGCATGACTTGGGCCATTGGCTTCTTGCTCCTTCCATCTTTCACAAGACTGTAGCTCAGCTCTACTGACTGCCTGCCTTACTCCCACTTACCTGGCCAACAGGCATCTTCAGACCAGTGAGGAACAATGCAAAAAGGATGATTTGCAGGTGCACAGAGCAGACCATAAACCATATCCTGAGTGGAAAGGAAGGGGAATTCCATTTTAATTAAGCTCATGCCTGGGAAGGCTGTTATCATTGCTAGCAACTATGTATTCATATAGAGACAAGCTGCCAGTGGCTTCCATTATAAACCTTCTAACTCTAAATTAACCACAGACTCAGCTGTTGATTAGTGTATGACTGTAGACTTTGTTGTATAGCCCCATGCAGTCCATGGTGTCTCTGTATTTGAAGACCACTAGTGATACTGTAGCACGGAGACACATACCAGTGCTACCACCAACATGACATGGTTCTAGCAATTACATCTGTAGAGCTCAGAATCTACCTGATACTTAGCATGTGCTGCAGTTTGAATAGGAACTAAGCAGCTAGAAGGGCAGGACTAGGATTCCCACTACAACCGATGAAATCTCCAGTTGGCTGTGGGCTTGGACTCGCAACACGTTTACACTGGTGTAATCGGTTTGGATGTGGGTGTGACAAAAGTAGAGTAAACACTTAATGTAGAGCTCTATACCAGTAATTCACTTAAGCCTGGTGTAGAATTATCCTGAAAATAATTACAGGTAGGACTACATCATAGTACTTTGTGTGTCCACACCTTATTCCAGAAGAGCAGTTTGCTCCAGGCAAGCCATATACAGCTATTCTGGGAGAGTAATATCTTTCAGCCCTGGATCCAGGTGTAGTTTACATTGATGTAAAAAACTGAGGTAAGTTACACTGGCACAAACGTGTAATCACTAGATCCTGTGTTTAGATTTTTATTTAAAGGAATGTCCATTGTTGGTGTTTCAACTGTAGCTGTTGCTGGTTAGCAGGTGAGGTCTGTGCAAGAAATTGCCACTTACTTGGTATTATCAGGACTCTAAGCTCTAGATTCATGAAGGTATTTAGATAGCTAACTAACTCCCACTAATTTCAAAGGGCAGGTATGAAAGATTATGTAAATCAAGGCAGAGGAGAACTAGTTCTAGATGCCAAATTAGCCTAGAAAAAACCTATAAGAAAGCAGTGCAGCAGCCTGCCTTGAGCATGGGACTCCCCCCTAACAATGATTGCATCTTGTACCTTGACTATCTGCAGTCTCCCAAAGCAAGCAGCAAAGCTTGTCTCTCCAACTTTCTTTTAACATAATTCTGCTGTTTGTTTAATTTGCCTGGGAGCCAAGGGCCCTCATCCAGCTCTTTGTGAGAGGCCTGGATTCTTAGTCATGGCCATACAGTGAAAGGGAAGTGGTGAGGCTTGGGTAGGCACAGCATTTAACAGTTTACTGCAAAACTTTTTTGCAAACATAATGTGAATATAAATGGTTCTAAAGTGTTTCAGTTTCAATGAGCAGCTGTTGCAGTGTGTGTGAGAAACTGTGAAGGGAGAGTAGGAATAGATAAACGAGTTTCAAAAAGTGAAATGTCAAAAAGACACTGAAGTGATGAAAGGTTGACTCCTGAAATGCTCTAATTTTTTGATATAATGAAATCTCTGAGACTAAAAACTGAAGGAAGGGTAGTATGCATAATATATATAATCTTAATGGGGTCCCTGTAAAATAATGATATCTATTTTGCAGCTTGGACCCCTATTTACTTAAAATTTCTGTTCTGAACTTCAGATGATGCACCCAGCAAGATGCCCTGCATATAGGGACATCTCTTGTAGAACAACAGAAATTGCCCTGTTTATCATCATAAAGTTGGGCTTGGGACCTCAAGTTTTGCAAAAGTGGGAGTATTTGGATCAAGTGTTCCAGCTCAGCTCCCTGGAGATGTGGGCCCCAAGGTACCAGGTTCAGCTCTGGAGACAAACTTCTCCAGAGTTCATGGCATTTGAAAGTGGGATTCAGTGTCAAACCTGTTTCTTCTATAGTTAGTTATGTGCAGTCAGTAGAACCACATTTATGCTAGAGCCATACTGTTCTAACTGAATTATGGCAAACTGCAATGATGCAGTGTATTCATACCAGCCACCCCTTTTTTGGTGCACTTCTGCCCCATCTCCGTATACAACATATCCTGCACACATAGCAGCAGTGCACTGGGGATATCAAATCCATGGTTTCAAGCATGGCTCTTCAAATCTGGGGATTGTGGGAGTTTCTGCAAGGTACTGTAACAGAATAGATATATGAGAGATGGACTTACTGCCTATTCTTAATGCTTGGAAATGGCTTTCCAAGATCTTAGGGTTGGATCTACACACTTGCAGACCACATGGCTGCAAAAACTACTCACAGAGTTTGAAATGAGTATAGTTCTCACCCTCCTGAGAAGAGTTTTAGGATCTTTTCTAGGGTTTGCAGACCTGATGTTCTCAGTCCTGACATAGTAGGACAAACCTCTGTTGCTTATAAGATCTAGAAGCATAACCCAGAGGAGTAACTTAGATGCATGCAAATCCTATTAAATACAGGGGTGTTGACATGTGAGAAATTACTTAGCTGGATGAAGAAATTCTTGGCAGGTATAGGAAACCTCTGGCTGGATGGGTGGGGTGCTCGTGTGAGACACCTATCTGATGGGTAGGGGTGTTGCTGGGTATAGGAGACACCTGGTAGGATGGGAAGGGTGCTGGTGAATGTGGAACTAGAGGGTGTTGTCTTTGCTGAAAATAATCAGGGAGCAGGACTATATGTTACACTAGCAACTATGTTGACATAGACTATCTATTCCACTTGATCACTGAGCAAGGAGTAAAGTGCTTTTCTGAGGCAGCAGTTCTGCACAGGAAGGCTTCACAGGAGCTTAGATCTGCAAGACACAATATCAGCAAAGCCTGCAATGATTCCATTCAGCCAGAATCCGGAAGGTGCAATCAAAAGCTTTCAATCTTTCCTCTCTTTGGTTATTAAAATGCCAGTGCTGATGACTCTTGTGTTAAATTGATATATATATATATATATATAAAAGAGCAGTTATATATAAATATATATATATATAAAAGTGTAATTAAAAGTGAAGGAATTGTCTAAACAGCGTCTATTACCTCTGTGAACCTCGGCCAATGTTTAGAAATGTTGTCCTTTAAAACGTCTCTGCCTCTGAGAGCATGAAATGGAATGGCCTGTTCCCCAGGAACGAGAAGCTCGTTAGATCTGCTGAATGGCCGTGGGGCAGTAGGGGCCTGATCTCCTCTCTCTTGAAGTTAGTAGTGACACTCCCACTGATACCAGTGAGAACAGGACTGGGGACTCAACAAGTACTGACCAGACCTGTGAGCCCCAATATTGTGTGACTAAAACCGCCTCATGCCCTTGTCCCCTACTCCTTCGAGATCTGTTGGAGTTTCAGCCTCACCACTTAATGCTCCCCGGAGTAAACCTACAGGGGACTTGGCTAGGCTAGGGGGTCACCCATATTCTTTGTAGTCACAACTTGCTCCCACTTCAACTACTCAGCAGGAATGGAGCCTGGTGCATTTACCAGTGTAGCAACTTCAGCTGGTGGCTAAGTGGGACAGTACTGAGGAAGGAGAAGGAACCAAGTAGCCAGGTTCTGCTTTAGGGCTGAATGGTAAGTGCAGACACCAAGAAAAAATAAAGTTGAAGCCTACTGCACCCCCTTCAGTGAACTGGATTCATGCAAAGCAGATGGTTGGAAATCAGACACTGTGAAGGGACAGGCTCACTTGCTGTCACTTATTTCTTCTGGTACTCCTGCTGGATGGTGTTCTTGTTAAGCATTGTGTCCAGGTGGGCTGCCTGATTTGTGCGTTACTGCTTTTTTTTTTTTTTAAAGAGAGTTTTTCCAGGTCTCATCCAAGAGATTAAACTGGAGTTTTTATAAAACAGTTCGGTGCCGTGGTGATGTGTTGAAGCATTTCTTTTCTTCTATTCCTCTGCATAAGTAAATGATCTTTCCTTCCCCTGTCACAATACCTAACCCCTGCAATTTTCACCTAGGCACATTATAGAATTAGATATTCCTCCTGCACCCCTGCCCCCTCTTCATTAAGTGTGTGAAATAAATTAGTGACCCAGTGGTCAGAGGTGCTGAACAGTCACAACTCCCATGGAGGACAAGGACAACAGATGCATAGAAACTTTGAAAATCAGGCTAAGGTTTGGGGCTTTACCCTTATTGGAAGCATTTAAGGTTTCTAAGACTAGACACATCTTCCTGAAAACCTCTTATGGCATTGAGCAGCTGATGTTCAAAGATATTCACTGAATTTATTATTTACTACATTGAAGCGGAATACAGCATGTATTGGGTTCTTTCTTTCCAGGGGAAGAGAGAGAAATACACAGATATGAATAACCTAACACTAGTACAGGGGTCACTGAGAGAGAGAAAAGGGGACAACTGAACTAGTCTCAAAAGAACAAAAGTAGTTACTATGAAAACATTGCCCATGTGTTGGATGTTTTCTGTATCTACTACTGTTGAAAGGCAAAGAATAATGATGAACCTAACTAAAAATTTGTGCTCTTTCCCATGGGCTCTCACAGGGCCCTCATGACTGCAATCTATGTATTTAGTACTGCAGTAAATAACATCACTAGCATCTGTTGCCATTTGTTCTGGAAAAAATGTACAGCAATGCTTTGTGGCCTACATGACCAACACTGCAATCTAACCTGCTGCTTACTCTTTGGGAAAAAACACCAAACCTTTAGGTTAAAGCAGGTACATTTGCTCACTAGCCAGCTGAGCCTGGGACTTCACTTCCCCTCCAAGCAATGCTCCCACCCTTGGCATTCCCTTCTGGAAAATCACTAGAATGTGCTTCCTGTTAGTCTCCAAGGCAACTGGTATACAACCAACACAACATTCGTGCATCCATTAAGCATCAGATGCTCTCTCAGTTGTTGTCACCATTGACCCATGAGCAGTGTTGTTCAGGGCAATAATTTCTTATGCTCCTTTTTTTTACTTTGCTGCCAAAGCGTATTGTATAACATCGTCCACAATCCATGATGAGCCTCTCAAAACTATTACCAACATTTTCATGATTCAGGGAATCCAGCAAACTCTATGCTAAAGACCAGTACATTCTTCAGTTGAAACCTGGCCAGAAACCACATGGAAATGCTTAACACAGTGTTGAGCCAAGTTGTTCAGCGCAGGACTGAAAATGTGACTCAGTGCAAATTATAGTGTGGACTGAACCAGGAGTGAACTGGTCATAGCATCATAGATTCCTACCACTGTCTTGCAACACAGGCAGAAACTATGCCTAAGATTCCCAGAAAGGCCATACCCCACAACCCTCAAAGAGATGGGCTAGCCTACTGCCAAGGAGGGCTTTCTTGAGAGGGCAGGCAAGGCTCCTAACCATCCATATTCCCAACCTCATATAGTCAGCAAAATAGTAGCTAGTCCTCTCGATTCAAAATCCTTTAAAACCCTCTGAGCAGCAATGAGCATGGAGCTGGGAGGCAAACTGGTAGTGAATGGGAGACAGGGAGGGTAGGAAAGGGAATTAACCCCACAAGGGAGAGTAGAGGGGCAAAACAAGTGAAAGGGTCTTTGTAATCTAGAGCTGGAAAGGAAAGGTTAGGTCCTTGAGTCCATCCCCTGCCAGAGGAACATGAAATAGAACAGAAGGTGAGTACAGCTGCCATGTCTCTGAGAGGTAAGGGTGAGCAATTTATGATGGACTAAAACTGCAAGATTCAGAAGTGAATTCCCTGAGGTTGGCTAGAGCTTGTGCACTCCAAGGGATTTTGGTTCAGCCAAAGATCTTTATCTTGTTATAAAGATGTGACCAAAGAGGAGTGAGGGTTAGATGTCAAACACCTACCAAGTGCATAGACCAGTTTACAAGAAATCTGTTTTGTCTCACAGGCCAGAAGTGATGGGGTGCATGTCTAGTATTCAAATCCTTTATCGCAAAGGGCCTGTAAATATTTAAATTCAGTGAGAGGAAGAGACTTTGAAACTTCAAAGACCACTCACTTGCTACTTAAGTATGAGCCACAAGGATTAAGAACATGAGAGTGGGCAGAGCTGGAGGGAGGAGTAAGACAGCTGAAGACTATTAAAAATAAAAGACATTTTCGAGCCTGGCAAAATCCTGAAGGGAGTGGAGTAAAAATTAAAGATGATTCAGGCTGCACATACTAACCCTCCCTCTCAAGAAGAGGAGCTCATTTGGCCCAGCAAAGATTGGAAGTTCAGTGTACTGGTCCTTTTGGTAACATTTTACCAATGCCTGGAAGAGCCTGTCATCTAGTGACAAAGTGGGATACTGAAGTCTTGTTTAATTCACAGGTCATGCACTGTCCTGGAATAACTGCTCCCAGTCTCTGTGGCAGTCATCAAACTCCTCAAAAGATACACAGTCTTTGAAGATCCAGTTTAGCTAAAGACCTGGGAACACCGCAGCATAGATAAGGCAACATGCAGCTGAGCTCTAAGCTTGCTCTGAGCGTTTCTCTCACTTAGCTCGGGTGGGGGAGCCACAAACTCCATTGCCTGCAGTAGGTTTCCATTGCATGTGGAAATTAGTATATGGTAAACATCTCCTCCTCTTGTAAGGGAAGGCCTCAGAGTCCTATCTCAGGTCCTGGGAGGGCTAGTATACTCTACTTTTCAACCAGAGAAGCCTCACATTACAGGGAGGGTTCTTGCAGGTAGCTCCCACCTGGAGCAGTTTATAAAACTTTGTAGAGGCTTTTGCCCCCTGTTGCTACAGACTGCTGAGGGGGATTTAATCCGTGAACTAGCTGGTATATTTCAAGGACAAACCCACTAGCAGTGCAGGACTCAAGGAACAAGAATACCACAGTAGGAACTGAGAGGAAAAACATGTGCACAGGAATGCTGAGTTATGGGCTAGGGACAGAGGGTGTATGCATACATGCATGTGATGCAGCGCCTGGCACTTTTAAAAGTGCCCAGTGCTGCGCTTCATACATTTGTATAAACAGCAAATGCATGTCAGCACTGAGAAAATGGTGGTGATGTGCTTTTGAACTAAAGCACATCGAAGGTGTTTTAGTTGCAAAGCACACTGGTGCCATTTTTTCAGTGCCGATGCGCATTTTACCATTTATACAACTACATGGAACGCAGCACCAGGCGTGTCAGCTTGCACGCTCCACAGCCTCAATTAACTGAGTCTGCTCTGATGTGCCGGATTTCTGGCACATCGGAACACACAAACTTATGTGGATAAATATCCAGGCATTACAAATAGACCAGTTGAAGTGATTGGAAACTGGTTTCAAATTGTAGCAACAGAAGTTCAGTGTACATAAACCAGTTTCAAGTGGCCAAATCCGGTTTTAGACCTGGATGAATGTGGTATCAAACTTAACTGATTTAGGTTAAACCAGCCTACTGAATGTCTGTTTTATGTCCTCTCCTGACTCAAGACAACTCACAGTCCCCCAGCATCCCAGTCCCTATGCAGCTCTCCCACAACCCAGCCCCACTTGCAGGGAGGGTGGGCTAGCCTTGGCCCATGCTGTCAGCTCCAGCCAAGCAGGGCTGGTCCAGCCCCACCTCTGGGCTGTTACAGAGCCGAGACAGCAAAGCCTTTGTTCTGCTAGTCCTGCCTGCACCTGTCAGCCCTGTGGGGGGGGGGGGGGAGGTGGGAGGGGAACAGAGACTGCCTGTTCCCAGCCCAGCCCCAAGCCCTGGTGTGCACAGGTTTCCCCTGGGACCACATCAGTCACTGGTGTGTGTGCATGGGGAGGGAAGCAGTCCCTTCAGCCTGGGACCAGCCAGATCTCCCTGCCTCAGTGGGAGTTCCCCACCTCGGCAGGGTCCCCCTGAGCCCTGCTGTCCATGCAGAGAGGGAATTCCCGCCTTCCATCCCTCTCCATAGTCCAATGCTAGCTTAGCACAGCCCTGCCCCCACAGGTGGGGGGGACGGGAGCAATCCCTCCAGCCCGGTCCAAGCTGGTGCCTGACAGGCTACATGGGGGGAATCCCCGTGGCCTAGTGGAAGGGGGGTCCCCATACTGGGCAGGGTCCCCCTGAACCCTGCCACCAGTGCAGAGGGGGAATTATTCCCTCTCACCCCTCTGCACAGTCTGGCACTAGGGGAACAGTCCCTCCAGCCTGGGGCCAAGCTGGTACTAGAGAGCACTGAGGGGTGGGAAGGGGGAATTCAACCTCTGCATCACCCAGCCAGGGCAGGGGAAGCCCTAGGGCTAGAGGGACTGTTCCCAGCAGGATGAAACTCGTGCTGGACTGTGCTGACGGCTGGGAGGGTGGAAGTCCTTGGGAGGGTGGAAGTCCTTGCCGGCAGGACTTAGGGGACCCTGCCCTGGCTGGGGAAACTCCCACTGAGGCACAGGGATCCCTTCACAAGGGGTGATGCCCAGGGCTGGACCCCGGGCTGAAGGGACTGTTCTCCCCCTATGGGAGGGACAGCAGGGACAGGGAGCGGGGTGGGGGGAAGAAATGGACATGTGCTCTGTGCAGCCAATCAGGGGTGGGCCGCTCTTGGCTGCATTCGGGTGCCCTCGGCAGTGGGCAGCAGCCTGGGAGATGTGCTCTAGTGCGCCCCACCTTCTGGTCTGGGCCACTGCAGGCATCTGTCTGCTTTTCTGGATTCAAAGGTGAATGTCTGTTCAGGTCATTAATGGCTCAATCTATTCAGCTTAGAGAAACCTGCAAAGATTGAATTGATTCAGCCTTGGGCTTTTAGACTGGCTGTACTTAGCCATAGAGAGGAAGGGGTAGCCATGCCCTGATACCCGGAACGTATGCAGAATCTAATTGCAGCAGCCCTCCCACACAAGCTATGCTACTTGACAATAGCCAGGCTGTAACCAGGGGATTCTTGGTAGCAGGGGAGATGGTAAAACAGTAATTGTGTGTAGGAAAAAACACCCCATAAAGGAGAAATTGTGTAAGTAGAAGCTCCTGAAAGAGAATGACAGTAAGCACAAAATATGAGGCTGATATGTACATAGTAAAACACAAAGACAGAAGCCAGCTGCCAAGTGACCTTGAGGAACCAGTACTTCAGCATTTCCAGCCCCACCTCATCAAGGCCCATAAGCTTTAAAAAGATAATTTTGGGGAAGTTGCAGGGGAAGAGGAAGGAAGAATAATGTGAATTCTGAACCTTTAGAACAGTGATTTTATCTGGAGTGATGAGACCTGGAGCGATGTAATATCCTCTCAAGGGTGTCACAACATTAGCACTGTCAGGCATTGGCAATGCATAGGGGGTGCACCTCCTGAGATTGGCCATGCACCTCCCCAGAAATGCCAGCCACAAAACTGAAAGTGCCGGTGGAAATGCACTTCAGGTTTCACTGCTGGCAATTTCAGGCTAGACGATCAGCCATTGGGGGACCTGTCCCCCCCCGGTCAGTGATCTGGTGCCCCCTCAGACTCGGGAGGCATGGTCAGCATGTTTTTAACACTTGGATTCCTACTTGAAATCTTTGGATTTATCTTGTAACTCATGTCTGCACACCTAACAGTGCTAATATTGAGCCCCATGACACCCTTGAAAGGATATCAGTGTACCAGGGTTGAGACTTGCCCACACCCCACAAACTCAGTTGCCCATGCTGTTAGGTGTGCCAACACCTACAAATGATTCACAAGATAACCCTAGAGATTTCAAATAGGCATCCATAATGTCAAAAATATGCTGACCTATTGTGGTCTTTGAGTTCTTGAAACAAAAGAACTGCTCTAGTGTTTTTCCATAGTCAAGAGAAGAGTGAAATTCATTTTTCAAAAGGAGTGCTGCTAAATTCAGAAAAGCCATGAAGAGGTTACTGGTTTAGAGAGAGTACTTCATATTACTGAACCTTCTCTGAGCAAGGAGGACTAGAAATTCAAAAAAGTTATGAATAAAAATGCTTTCATTTTTATGAAAGTATGTAGTTCCAGGAGGCAAATACCTAACTACTTGCAGTCAGTACTGTACTTAGACTCCTGGTGGTCTTAGGTGAATTTTTATTATTGGGCCCCCCTTTACCAGAGATAATGATGATAATAATTGGATAATGGAAGAAAAACCAAACAAATGAAAACCAACCATTTTCGGGCTCCTTTCTATCCGGGCCCCAGGCGGCTGCTCAGTTTGCCCAGGTCTACTTGCAGTGAATGTGACAGACCTAATCTGAATGCAAGTTTGAGAACTTGACACGCAAGTTACATGTGTGCATTTTTGTACACAAACCATTGTGAAGCATTGGGTCTCAATGTTCTTTTTCCCAGGAAAGGAAAAAAAGAAATGCAGTGTCCATGCATGCAGAGAAGCCAATAAACATTTGCTTTTAGCAGTATTTCAGGTTCAGCTCAGTTCTTCCTCATTTGATTATCTCCAAGCTAGTGCCATTTCAAAGCGAGCAGAGACCTGTGCCTTAGAAATCACGGAGTACTGAAAATGAGGAGGATTTAAGAAAAAAAAAAAAAGTCCTTTGATTTGTGCATAAGCCTACTGGTTTTCATTCCTTATCTTTCCTTTTGCTTTGACACTGCTGCCCACAGCTTTCCCCACCCTCTCCTGGAATCCTTTGACCACCACCCTAGTGGGGAACTTCAGGGACTGGAATGAGACCTCACAAAAGTAGGAAGACCAGAAAGAGCAGTGCAGGATTCCTTCCAGGCTGGCTTGACAGCATTCTGCCACAAGCCTGTTCTCTCCTGGTCATCTTGTTTCAGCAGCATGAGGCCACCAGTTCTGACAGCAGCAAAGCCAGCTTGGAGCTTCTTCTCAAACCACAGCCCCTAGTAGCCAGCAGCTACTGGATCAACACAACTTATATTTTAGAGCACACATGCATGCACACACACCCACACTATAGAAGGAAGCTTGTAGACACCCTGCATGAATGGGAAACAGATTACAATTGGCAAAAAAACAAAAGCAAGTGTAGGCAAATTTTTCTGGCTGTGGGTAGGAAGGACCTGCCCTAGGCAAGCACCTGGCCCTGGCTGCCACCACTGTTCTCCATGGTAGCACAGGGAACCTCCAGGAGGCTCCCCTGCCCTCCCCAGAAGACCAACATGGGCTGGATCAGCTCTTGGACTGTAGGGTGCCAACCCCTGACCTAAAAGTTCAAAGTAGAACACAAGTTTGGGGGTGTTTTAGATCATCAGTTTAAGCTAATCTGAAGATTTTGGATCGCTTGGGGTAGATAACATTGAGAAAGAAGCAGCCTGGCTCTTACTCCCTGTTCTGCAATGGAGAGGAATCTGCTATCTTATTTATCTCTATGCAAAAGTCAGTACTAAATCAAAGCATTTTCAGAGATGGTGGGAAAGCAGCATGCATATGTACAATCCCTCCCTACCTTCAGCTATGAAAAAAATGGGAGATCATAAAAGGGGAACCCAGCAGTTCTCAAAGCCCAGCAATTTCAGCACATGCTGCTTTAGAGGTTTTCATCCTGAAAGCCACTTCTTCAGGCACATCAGTGTGAGAAACAGCTTCTGGAAAGGGCTGTACCAATCCATTAGATATCATCAGCTTGCAGAAGCTTTTGGGGTAGTCAGATCAAGCAAGCACTCAGCATGGAAACCTGGAGGAGGTATAAATCTACAGGGCAGAACAGTTTGAGTTTACAAAGGGAAAGGGGTCAGCATCAGCTCAGAAGCAACTATTTACTAGCACCAGACCACTTAGCAGTCCCTTGCAGTAGTCAGCACTAGAGGATGTATTTAAAAAAAATCTGAGAACCACCGACACATCTGCTTGGGCCAACACCTGCAGGAGTATTCAGAACCAACAGTGCTTATGATCACGCAGTAAAGTCTGAATGCATAAAAAGCCCCTGCCACTTCATCAAGGCTGGAAGCGTTCCGCTGTTCTCTTCCAAAGCGGACTGCATGCACAAGATACCATCCCTCAGGCTGGACACTGATGATGACTCCACAAAGGTGAGAGGATACATTCATGTTCAAGTCCTTTACCCCTTTTTGTGACAAGTAAAAGAAAGGTCTCCTTTCCAATGCAGATACCCAGTGTTTCTACAGTACTATACTCCTTATGCAGACACCAGCAGCTCACAGCGAGGCAAGCATGGAGTTGCAAACTTTTCAAACACAGGTCCACAGTCTCATGCAGGTGTTCACCACTCCACCCCTGAATTTATTCAAGATCCTTGGCAATGAGATTTTTCCAATTTGGTTTTTTTAATAAAGCTTTGGGGGAAAATATACAGACCCCCCCCCCCCCCCCCCCAAAAAAAAAAAATCAAAAATCTGGGCAGCTAGCAAGCTCTTAGGAGCTAACCCAGCATGCTTAGCAATAGGTTTCATCTCAAAAATTATTTTGTAGAGGAGCACGTTTTGCATAATTTAAGTCACAGGATACTAAGAAACCAACTGGCACAGAAAAGGACCACTGTAAACAAATCCTTTTTCTGACTTAAGTGGGAATTGTAATCTGCCAATGCAAGGACTGAATGGGATGCAGCAAGTCAGTCATGGATAAAACATGACTAAAAGAGTTTCTAATTCCCTTTACCACTAAATGTCCTACCCAATTAGGAGAGCTAGAGGTAGAAAGATGGGGTAGGCTGGAAGTGGCAAAAGCAGAGGGACAATATATTCCCCTCTGACATCTCAGTGCAAGATTTTTCTTCATCAAGGCAAAAAAATATTTCTGTTGTTCCCTGAATGAGTCCTACTCTTAGGAAATGAAGAATTACAATGGTGGTTAATCTATACCAAATAGGTTTGCATTAATTAGCTAGTGAGTAGAAGTAGGTCTGAATGTAGGGAGCATACTGCAGCTTGTAGAACTACCTTTGGAATGGACTGATTAGCAACTTTCATCTTTGATGTCATTTTCTACCTGTTGACACAGGTATGTTTCCAATTAAGTTGGCAAACCAAACCTGGAAATTAAGATGCATTCAGAGGGGGTTTTTTTTCCTTTTGGCAGGGTTGTGCCTAAATTTCCCCTTTCTTGCAGGGAGTAAAGGCAGCAGTATCCATATCTACTGGTCAGAGGAATTCCTAGTATTTTTCCTGTACCTTACATGAGTCTTTTGCATCTCATTTGTTCCAGAGTTCTTTCGTAAAAGTCCTAGTTTAGAGAGAAGGGTTTTCTGAAGCAAGTATATACATAGGCCATTCCCCTTCTAAAGCCATCACCAGAAGGATTAGATCATTTCTTGTAACCTCATTTTCAAAAAGGCCTCAGAACAGTGAGGGAGGAGGAGAGGAAAAAAATAGTATCCATTCATAGGCATGAAAGCTGCAAAACTAGAAAAAAGCCTAGGGAGAAGAGTTTCTTTTGTGGAGGTGTCAGCTCATTGAACTCATCTGTTAGGTGTTTGGGGAAGCATGTACATGGAGGGGGAAAGTAACCTAGAGCCTCAAATCCTCCCCAGTACAGAGGGAATATGGAGATATCAAAATTAATGCCTTTTCCATGCACTACTTCAGAAAGTTTGTTGGAAGATGCTGCGCCTTCAATATTCAATTCTGCTCCAGTAGAACATGGTACAGAGAAGAACCCAGAACTGAAAGGAAAGAGAAGTTGTTTAGTGGGACTGTCTCAAAGCTTGCTTCACTGTCAGCTTTCTGCTGAATTAGGTCAAGGATTCCTGTGACAGAATCAGCTCCAAGGAACTACAGGGATCTGAAAGTCTGTACGGAGGAATTTAACTATTTGATGCAGAAGTTAAAGCAGACAAGTTAATTTGGTTCCAGTGGTTTTTCTGGAAAGTTTTAAAACCAGTTTAAAATTTATCTGCTGTTTAAGTATTTCTTATGCTTGTTTTATGGATTATGTAAAGGTTTTTGGTGACCCATTTTCCATGATACTAGGTCATATGAGGATGATCTATTCCCTAACACAAATAGCATTGTTTCTGCAGTTACTGCATGACTCCAGCCCAGAGAGCTTTGAAGCTGGAAGCTGTCACATAGTACCCCTGTACTGGAGGTGTCCAACAAAGGAAAATAGATGCTTCTCTACAAGAGAGACCTCAGCCCCTTCAAAAAACATGTTTGGGAGGCCATTATGAAGTGACAGCCACTTAAGTGAACATCTGCATTAAAACAGATATGCTCGTGGCATCCCTTCCCATCTAGTTGCACATGGGATAATGGAGCCAAGTTGTTCATGCAAGTAGTTTCACTTCATGGGCTGTGTAATCAACCCCTTGCTAAAAACTTATGCACAGCATAGCTTACCTGCCTTAGCAGAGGTCCTTCAGTTTCAGCAGGTTATGCTCAAAGACTGGACATCTCTGCTATTAACCCTAAATACCACTGACCCTCTTTACACAGTGGATAGGCTTGAAGTGGGGCTATTTTTGGAACACAGGCCTGAAGAGCAGCTTTGTCTGAAAACCGCCCTTCAAAAAAGGCCCTCCCTGCACATTCCCATTGTCATCCACTTGGAAGGATTCCAAGGTTGAAAGAATTGTTCTCTAGGTGGCAGCCCTTTCACCCACGCTAAACTCTTCACCCTTATGCTGGGTGAATAGTGAAGAAAGAAAAAAAAAATATATAGCAGATTTAGTACTCACAGTCCAGCAGAGAATGGCAAAGCCAAACCAAGCTACACCCCAGGCATGTCTGTCCATTGGTCCAGCGATAAGCTCGTAACAACCCTGTGGGAATCACAGGCAAGAGGGGAGTTAGAGCTTGTACCAGTCATATGCAAGCTCAGATATTTCGGAAAGCAGCAGCAGGATCCCCTTTCCAGGGACCATCTACACGTTAAGGTAGGTAGGTGTCAAGGCATTTACAAGCAAATAGAACATGCCCCTGAATCACAGCCATCTGTCAAGATGTTCAGTTTTGAACTAATAGGCAACCATTGATCATCTGAATCATGGTGTACACATAAGAGGTCTAGTCAGGTGTCTGATGAATTTGCTTGTATAGAGTCCTGCAACCATCACACCAAAACTTTAGACGTGTACGCCTAGGCAAGAATATGGAGGCATGGAAGCTGTGAAAGACCTATCATGCCCATTTAGACCATTGAGACAAAATCCAAAGGCCAGACCAAATCTAGATATTCAGTGCCTTGATGGCTGTAGCTTCTGCCAGAGCTCAGACAAGAACTGCTGCTGACTGCCTAACACCTCAGTGAAGGTGCATTTGTCAGGATGCTGTCCCTTAGCCTCTCCAACCCAGAAGTACCCACAAGGCAGTGGGGACTAGGGTTTTGAGGCACCCTATACTCCCCTTACTCTGGAGATTGCAACATCGCAGTATTTTATAGGAGCTACCCTGCCACTAGTAGCTCCACCGTGTTGCCACCAGGCTATCCAGTCAAATGCAATTTACAGTCATATCCCAGGACCAAGCTTTGAACTAGAAAACAGCTTTCAGAGCCACCTCCACCCAACATGAATGGCACGTGCCTCAAGCAGCTGGGGGGAGGTGGGGGGGGGCATAGCTGTGCCGCTGGCAATGGGAGCACAGTGGTGGCTGGAGCTTGGCGGCGGGAAGCGGGGAGCTCCTGCGGACACTACCAGCAC
Organism: Alligator mississippiensis; assembly: GCF_030867095.1. Classification (NCBI taxonomy): domain Eukaryota; kingdom Metazoa; phylum Chordata; order Crocodylia; family Alligatoridae; genus Alligator; species Alligator mississippiensis. Next base: position 251,485,322 of record NC_081824.1, on the reverse strand, counting down.
TGTTGGTGGTGGCAAGTGCCGACCATGGGTCAGCAGCCACCTGCAGGTGCCACTGGCAGTGGTGGCCAGGGGCAATCAGGGACCACCTGCAGACACCACTGGTGGTGCCAGTGCCAGGGTGGTGAGCGGCAACTGCCCACAAGTGCCGCCGGCAGTGTTGGTGGCACCTTTTTGCAGGGGATGCACTGCCACGTGCACTCCCTACATGTCACCCCTGTCACCCAGGACTCCTACTTAGGAGCTGGCAAAAACATCCAAATTCATACTGTGGATCTCTTTCTAGAAGGAAACCCATCTCAAACTCGTACCATTCCTGGCAAGTGTTGCAGAAGCCTGAAGAATCTTCCCCCCCCACCACTTCTTCCTAGTAGCCACACAAAGGCCAGTTTTTTGGAGGCTGCACACTAGCCTGGTCATTTCAAACTCCTCCAGACAGACTGGCTGAAGGGAAGATCCATGTTCTGTGACTAGGCTGCCACATTAGAACTGATTTTGCCAAGTCCACAAAAGAGCTTAGCAAAACAGACATTTGAAGTTGCCCCACTGCCCATTATATATCAGAGTTATCAGTGAGAGGTGTTAGGATAGCTCAGTTTATGAACTGGGCTTATTTAGTCTGCAGAAGAGAAGACTGAGGGGGGATTTAATAGCATTATTCAACTCCCTGAAGGTTGATTCCAAAGAGGATGGAGCTGGACTATTTTCAGTGGTGGCAGATGACAGAATAAGAAGCAGTGGTCTCAAGTTGCAGCAAGGGAGGCTTAGGTTGTATATTAGGAAAAACTTGTTCACTAGAAGGGTGGCAAAGCACTGGAATAGGTTACCTAGAGAGGCGGTGGAATCTCCATCTTTTTCCCCAGCGTGACAAAGCCTTGGCTGTAACAATCTAGTTGGGGCTGGTCCTGCTTTGAGCAGGGGGTTGGAGTAGATGACCTCCCAAGTTCCCTTCCAACCTTAATATTCTATGATTCTGTGAGAAAACACCCCGTTTTCTGCCACAGCCTCTATCAGGGTGTCACTATCTTGTTAGAACACCAGCCATCCTTCAAATGTAATGCCCACTGAGCACCATGGAGCTGGACTGAACTATGTCTGGAACCATTGCCTACCAGTTCCATTCAGACAGCATCCATCCACTATGTTCCACCACTCTACCAGGAATGCCCCATGCCTCTATTCTGGGCATGGTAATATGGAGAAATTCTGAATGCTTATCTTTCTTTGAGAAGGTAGGATAGCTAGTTCTCAAAAGGTTCTCAGTCTGGAGGTCTGGGCTTCCAGCTCCCATTGAACTGAATTGCACTGTTGCAACCATCATCCTCTTCCCAGCATATCACTGATTAATGCAATTTCACTCCAGCAAGATAACCAATTATTGAACATCAGATATGCAGAGGGATTCCTACCTTATCATTGTAGTAGCCAGAGACTCCTAGTTTGCAGCCATCCAAATTGACAGGTATCCCTTGAACATTCATGACACAACACTGGCGTGGCCAAGGGAATTCTGAATCACTGTTAATGTTTCTGAACTTGGACATGTAGTTCTGCCAGTCAGACGGGCCATTCACACCACAGCACTCATGCTGGATTTGAGAGAGAGAGAGAGAGAGAGAGAGAAGTTCTTTGTAAAGATAAGGCTGTGGTATTATACAGGATCTGGGACCCACTCCCAATATTCCACAAAATTGATGCCATCCTATGGGTACTAGCTCACATCACAGGTGATAAATGCATTTGTGGGTGTGGGAATGCAGAGCACTGGCCAGTACTGGAGATACTAAAAGCATTATCTTGGGGACCAGCAAGATTGAAAGGCTGGAGGGATGAGAAAAGACTTCATTTGAGACCGATCCAATTTCAGTTCCTACTGACCTAATGTTACTGAAAGGTTAAAAGCCACAGCCCTAAGCCTTTTCTCATTTGCAGACTCCTAAAAAAATTCAAATGGAGGTGTGGACCCCTCTGAATTGCAAGTGTGGGTATTCACACACTTGATTGATCATAGTCATCTTTTGTGGAGCCCTTACATATAGTCTGTGGAACTCTAGAGGTCTGCAGAACACAGGCTGGAAAAAAAAAATTAAATCAAATCACTGGTCTAGGGGGTAGGTGTGAAATTCTAGAGACACGAGGAGCTTGGATACGGTCTTTCATTGTGAGCTGTTTTTATTTGTTTTTTTTTTTTTTTTAATTACCTGAAGCATGAGGCGGTCCCATGTCCTGGTGACCCCTTCACTCATCCACTTGTCATCATTGTTGAGTGGCTCTGGGTTCTGATACTTCTCCAGCATTTGCTTCAGGAAGAGATTGCGAGTGAACTATAATATAAACAGGGCAGGGTGCATACACCTTATTAGGAGGTTCAGAAAAAAAAAGGGGTGGGGGGTCTTCCCCATTGGAAGCAAGCCACACAATGTTTGGGGCCCAACAAGTCTTTCTAACTTCTAGCATTAGATTGGATTTAAAACACAAAATAAAGTTAAATAAATCTGGCATAACCTCGACAGATCTTGAAGTCTAGCTTTTGAATGCTGTCAAGAGAAATTTCTTGAGAGAAGGCACAGACAGATAATTTGTTGTGATTAATTCCAATGTAGAAGTTAACATAGGCAGTCTTTTCCCCTGCCATCCATTGTGAGAACCCAGTTTTATCCACCCCCCACCCACATCAAGTCATGTCTTCCCTCTGCCCTCTACAACAGCACTGTCAATCTGTGTCTGAAAAATGTCATATGAAAGGCTCCATTAGCATTTGATCCGAACATGCATGAATAGAGCACCTCATTTCCTGGATTGGAGGGATGGTATAAACACTCTAGAGACTGTACCATCCTTCCATTGGTTCAGCCCTTACTAAAGTAACTAGCCCTCCTCGGGTTTCCTTTTCTTCTGCCTGGAACATGTACAGAAGTACCAGAAGCTGTTAACGCTACCCCTCCACCCCTTTCAACTTGCACTCTCTAGCAAAAGTATGCATGGGGAAACAGATACTCACAAAGTCTCGATGAGTTGCTGCTGTGATGCAAGAGGCCGTCTCAAAGGCATATGTGATCAACATCAGGATGATATACTGGAGACACCAAGAGTAGAAGGTACTGTTATCTCTCAGACCCAAGTTACTAGGAAGCAAGTCAAGGGATTGGCAGACTCCCCCAGGGCCAAGTCCAATCCCCTGCTGAATATCCCAAGCTCAATAAGAGAAGGTTCTGTCCTTATGACTCCAGTTTCAGGAGGAACGCCGGGGGGGGGGGGGGGGGGGGGGGGGGGGGCAACAGTATCAGGACATCCTGCTACAGTTCTAGAGGTGGCAGTTGAAACTTTACTCCATGCTCCTACCAAAGGTTACCTAAGCTGACCCACCTGAAAACAGGGCTCAGGTCATTTAAGCTGGACACTCAAAAGGCAGGACCTGATGCTGGCCACAGGACTCCCTTATGTGCCACTGGATGCAGAAACTGGTGGGCCTTAACCAGGGTATCAAATAGGCTTCTAATTCTAAGCAACTAGGACTCTGTTTGGGACAACCTTTTAATGACCACCACTCTGAAGATTAGGGGTTTTCAGTTCATTGATGGCCCTTTTGTTCTTGTGCCAGCCTTAGGCTGGAGGACAGAACTCATTCTCTTTTCTGGTGTTTACCCCCAAGACAGCAATCAGATCCCCTTCTAGCCCATGAGTTTGCCACACTAATCAAGTACTGCTTTAGCCTCCTCTTAGATAAGCTCATCATCCCCCAATCATCCTAGCAACCTCTTCTGTTTCCTTCTCTTCAAACATGGGTGACCAAATCTGCACACAGCATTCCAAAAGGGATCTCACCCCTTTGGGTAATCTCACCATGGCATTAGTGATTCACCATTGTCCTGGAATAGGAAATGATCCTTTCTTGGAGGGGTTTGCCAGAGCCTCTGTATCTGCACTGAGGGAGGGCAGTCCAGCTCCACTTTTTTCCTCTCTGTTCAGCTTTTGAACAAATTTGTTCAAAGGTCCCATTGATTAATAATCTGATAAGCACTACCCGAGAATACTAGTCCATGGCTAGTCCAATAGCTCCAAAGCACCTGCCCTCCAAAGCCTCTGGTTGGGAAAAGGTTCCTTTAAAGTCATATTGACTAGCTGCTATAAAGGAACCGGGTCATTATCTTATGACATCCAATGGAAATTAAGGACATGAGCACTTACTAGGAGTTTACACTAAATGACCGTGCCATGTCAATTCTATTTCTCTAGGACCACGTGAAGCATTTGCACCACATCTGGCAACATGCTGGCATACCAGAAATTAAGGAACAAGGGGCAACCCCACTGTCCAAGAACATGGTCCAGACAGCTGCAAAGCTGCCACAGGATTTTGCATGCAGTGCCTAGAGGTGGAGGAAGGTTGTCCCACCCACCAGATCTTCATCTAACTCCAGTAAAGCTAAGGTAGGGGAGAAGTGGGGAGTCCCTTTGGATGTGAGCACCTCCCCATCTTCAACACCACAGTCATAATAAGTTTCCCTCTTTTGCCCTTTTGGTAGATTGTGGATTTGGTGCCATGGAATCCATCATGGAACCCCTGACCAAGAACCAAATGTAGAAGTGTGCCACTTGTTGGCAGATGAGTCTCTCACTTGCCTCCCATCTCCTGGTAGGGATTCCTTTCTTCCCTCTCACAGCCTAGGATTGCTAACAGCCCCAGGAAGGGGTAGCCTTTGAGTTATAATTGTCAAGGCTATCAGTGACTGAAGGCCAGGCCTTTAATTGCTTTTTATTCATCCATTCAACTAATGTCATCCTTCCCAGTGAAGACTCAGCAGCTCACAATAAGAGGAAAAAAACCCCTGATAGGACAGGAGAGCAACAAAAGAACAAAACCTTTTAAAAGGTTATTAGAATACTTACCAAAAAAGAAAGAAGGGGAACAAAAAAAAATAAAAAAAATAAAAATGAAAGATTCCTCCCCAACCAAACTATCTCAATCTAGCTTTGTTTGCTAAATGCATGCACATATAGGAAGGTCTTACTGTAGGCTCAGGCTAGCAGAGAGAAGATTTAGAGAACACCATATCACACCACTTACCGCCAGTAGCATTGCCCTATTTGACTTAATGACTCCAACGATACCAAGAACAGCCAGATTGAAGAGAGCAAAGCCAACAAATATGCCAATCCAGGCAGCACCATAGATGTCATCATTGTTTGTGGCTTCCAACAGAGGGTACAGAGTCTGCTGATCCGACACAAAGAAGATGCACTCTGCTGTCAGTGCAATGCCACACAACTGAGAACCAGAAATCAGAATCCCATTAGTTCAGGCCAGACCAGCTCAGAAGCCATACCACAACCACTTACAAGGAGAGCCTTTTTCAATCCCCGCCTCTTATGAGCACAGGTTTTATCATAGTGGACTTAGAGACAGGTCTATATTATTCCAGCTGCATGTCTACCAGCATGGCCCCAAGGAAGCTCAGCCTTCTCCTTCCCCTCTGCTCCCACAGATATTCAACTTGGTATACTGGAAGCTCTGAAGTCATCCCCAGGGACTACTTGCAAGCACCTTAGAGACCCAGTCTCGAGTGGACATTCTCTCCTTGCAGTGACCTCACCAGCAAACTTCCAGGTTTAGAACGTGTGCGCGAACAGATGTGTAGGGCTTGCTTAGTAGATTCCAGGTGGACAGCCCTACAGCTGCAATGGAAACATGCCAGAAGTGCTCTCCTATCCCAGACCCCTGTTCCCACAAGTCTTTGGACACTGAGTGTGCATTTTGGATTGGAACAGTTACATTGATGATTTTTTTTTTCCCTTTTAAGGGAAGGCATCTGTCTGGGAAAGCAAAGGGATCAGGCTTAAACAGAATACATGTTTAAGCCTATTCTACTAGACAAGGTACTTGAGCCTTTGCTTCCTCCACAGGTCATATTATCCTCTCTTCTACGAAATATCCATCTGAAACCATTTGCTCACATGGTCTGTTCAGGTTTCTCTGATGTAGTGTTACATTTATCCTTCTTACATTACAAGGTTCATATAAAGAATGAGTCCATTGCTGGGATTTGCCTTGTAAAAAGAGGAACTGCTCTGGAGAACCCTCAAACATCATCACTGTCCCTTACAGCCCTGAGCCACTTACCCCAATAATCACGTTGCCTAGAACTAGCAGACCTTGAAAACAGCGCACACCATTATCGCCTTTTGCCATCTTCAACACTTCATGCAACCTGGAGGGGGAAAAATAATAGCATTCAGAACAAGTCCAACAGGTTTAGACTAGAAAAAGAAATTATCCAGGGAGATTATCAAGGAGAACCAGCCAGGATGCCATCAACTTCCACTTACTTCCTTGCCCTGCCTTGGAGTTATAGGAAGTATTTAGGCAGCAGACTAAATAAAACTATATAATGCAACCCTTCCATATTGGGTCCAACTAAATGTTTACCTAGACTAACAGCAGCAAGTGGCAGAGCAATCCAAGCTTCTTATCCCCAGCTCACAGGGAGTTCACCAGCATTTTGTAGGTTGCTGGTGGCTTGAGCCTAATTTAGAATGAGATTTCCATCATTAACAAGGTACCAGCAACATAATTCCCCTTGCAGAAGGGCTGCTGACACCAGCACAGCTACACCAGTGGCTGGCGTACATGTGTAAACCAGAATAGCAATGCCTGTGTTGGACATACCTTGCCCTTCTGCTTGGAAGCAGTGCGCCCTTAGATCATGCTGTTCAGTCTGTAACCCATTTTCCTTCTTCCCAACTGCATTACACTAGCTTCAATTTCATAGTAACCCACTATATTCCATCACCCGTCCCCATTCCCCTTCCATAAAACTTTGTTCAAAGCAGAAATCTCTGGGCTTTAGTTCATAGTTACCATATACATCCTTGTGATGTCTCTCTTGGCAACTCATCCCCATCTCTACCACTATGAGCCTTTCTCCAACTATGTATACAGAGATGTGGCTGCCATGGTCTCTGGAATTGCCTGTTTTGGAGACCCTAAAGGCTGTAAGCATGGAAAGCCCGACTTCTCCCCGCTTACTGTGGCACACCCCAGGAGTGTATCTTGGTAAGCAGGCAGGAGCTCCCAAGGCTTGCTGATCCAGGAATTCCCAGAGTGCACAGAAATCAGCTCCTCAAGTCCCTGGAGCACCTGCCTGGGGTAGCTGCAGAGCATAGGGAGCTCCAAGCTCCCTTTGGTCTCCTGCCATAAAATGAGTGGATGTCTACCACAATAAAGCAGCACAAATTATTATTACTTTTTGGCATAACCACATATTGTGGTGACAAAGGGTATGGATGACCATTTGCTTTTGCTTTGAGCCACCCCACTTGAGGTCCATTTCCACCCCAAATGTTCTCCTAGCTAGAGGTCAGCTTCAGTTCCCAATGTGAAGCCATGTAGTCACCTGAAACAGGATAGGTGTTCAAGCATGGAGATGCCAAGCCAGCTACGGATGGGACAAGGAAAACAAGCTGGGTAGCATTCCAGCCATGCTTCTCATGACTGTGTCCTCACCCTAGGGCCCGGTACTCCTCATGGAATGCGTGCTCTCCAGAGGCAATGGCCACAGGGCCAACCTCTCTGGAGGAATCCAGCCAAGAGTCCCATATAGAGTCCTTCCGTCAGGGAGCAGGGGTGGACAGGGAAGAACAGAAAAACCACTATGGTTTTATGGAGCTACAGCTGATCCAGGGTGCAAACAAGAGAAGGTGACTCAATCCCTCCTCTCCTAGAGAAATTATGAGAGCTGTCACGTTCTCAGGCTTCCTCACTTCAGGAAACCATCCTGGGAAGTTTTAGAAGCATTAGTACAGACAAGGCCATGATGTCCACTATTAAGAGAGATATAAGGTTATCCTCTTCTCCACAGATGTCCTCAGTGTGGCTGCCAGGAAGTCACAGGAAGTTTTCTGGACAACAGAACACAGAAAGACATCAGGGATAGAGAGTAACTGGTAAGGCTGTGCAAAGCTTCAGATCACGATTCAGATGCGGGAAGCTTTAGGCTTTCCAAATCAATTTGGAAAAGATTCAGCAATTCGGCCATAGGGTATAATGGGGGGAAAAAAAAAAAAAAAAAAAATCAATTAAATATCTGTAACTTTGTTGTCTGTTGGCTGATTCAGCTGAAACTTGCAGGAGTGGTAGCCTCTGCTGAGTGCATGACATGTACCAAGTTTCAAGGTGATAGGTGCAGGGGTTTGTGGGAAACTGCACCCCAAATCCTTACACAAGCACCCATGTCGTGAGTTTTGCCTGACAGCAGCTAGGGGTGCAGGGCTCCAGAACCCCCCTACACTGATCTCCTCAACAGCTAGCAGGCTTCATGGCCTCATCAGGGGCTAGCATGCCTGCAGCTTTCACCCTGCTGCACCTTAACACACAGTGTCACCCATGTTACGAGTTTTGCTTGTCCGCAGCTTGAGGTACAGTTTCCCACAAACCCCTGCATCTATCTCCTTGAAACTTGGCAGGCTCTGTGGCCTCAGCAGGGACTACCATCCCAGCAGTTTTCATCCCCCTGTGCCTTCACCCCCCTCCCCCCCATGAGTTTTGCTTTCAGGACTTTGAGGTGGAGTTTCCCAGAAACCCCTGCACCTATCATCTTGAAACGTGGCATGTATCATGCTTTCAGCAGTGCCTATCACCTCTGCAAGTTTAATCTGAAATTAGCCAAAAGACAACAAAGTTATAGATATTTAATTGATTCCCCATTATACTCTGTGGCCGAACCAGCTCTGAATCTTCTGAAGATTCGGCCGAATAGAATCGGAAAAACGATTCGGATATCCAAATCAAATCTCTGGCATCCAAATCGAATAGTTCCCTATTCACACAGGCCTAGTAACTAGATCTACCAATTTCTGCCCTCTCTACAGCAGCTGCTGTGCTTGCACAACAAATGCAGACATAGCCAGAACACCATACTACTGCAGAAGCCAAAGTGTTAACAAAGAGAGACCTCAAGCATTTTACCATCATCTCATCCAGACTGTATCAGGACCCCTACCACAGCAGTGCTGCAGAACCTGCCAAGCTGATGTTGGACAAGTTTCTACAGTCCTGTGGCTACTGTTAAGGCTGTCATCTGGTGGTAGCACTTTAGGACTCTGAAATTCGCACACTTAATTCCAAAGCCTTGTGCAACATTTCCTTGGCTAATAACAGATTGGGAGACAGAGTGGAAAGGAAATAAATCATCTCCATTAGTGCCTGACCTAAGCTCTTTATGCTTTACAGAGAAGGTACAGGATCAAAAGATGCCATGTCTGGATCAAGCAGGGCCCCAGCCCAAACATATGAAGCTAGGCAGTTATTTAGGGAATTTCACTTACGAAATCTCCTGCATCCTCTCTAGTTAACTAAATTTATTTGGTAAATGCTGGAAATACTGCCAGTAATACCTATACACATGCTGGATACCTGCTCCCACGTGTCAATTGGCATGTGTGGAAACAGACCTGTTTAACTGTGTCTGCTGGAGCATGTTAATTAACATGCTCCAGCAGCCTCCATAACAGGTGTATTCAGTGTCCCTGCACTTCAAAATGGTGGCAGGGGTGCTTTAACCAAAGTCTGTCAAAGGAGCTTTAGTTAAAAGCACCACTGCCACCATTTTAAAGCACTGAGACATTGAATACATGTGACACTGCAAGCACTTTAATTGGAGCAGCTCTTGGAGCCGCTTCAATTTTAAAAAATGCACCCCTCCTGTTTGTGTAAAGATGCCTTCGTGACTAGGCAGATCCTGCTTGCCCCTAACCTGCAAATATTGTACACACAAGCCTATGAGAGTAAAGCAGGGATTTTCATGTGGAAGAAGGGTCAGCTTTTCAAAGGGCTGTATTCAGGACAGGATGAAGATTGAACAGATGGAGTATATCAAAGCTGTAGCAAAGCAGGCATGATATAATGGGCCAGCTCTCCATTCTTTACTAGGAAAAATGTTCTAAAGGAAATTGAAGGCAAGAAAAAATTAAGTAGGCACAGAGAAGAGACCTTTACTAGGAGACCCTGGACTACAGTTACGTGGAGGCAGCATAGTGCAGGGTAGAGGATAAGCTGGATGGTTGGAGGCCTCTTGTTAAATTTTCCATACATCGGTAGTTTGGACAGGTCTTCAGTCTAACTTAATACCTCTTTGAACAGGGGGTGGGGGTGGAGAAGTGGAGCTTTTGGTAGGACAGAAGGCAAATGACAACTTGTAGATTTCATGTGCAAGTCCTACCTGAAAGAGCAGGAAGGCCAACAGCTGGGTTGCCTCAACCTCCAGGGAAATCTAGGCCCTTAGTTTGAATGGAATCAAGCTCTTAGTTAAGGCAAACACCATCCCTGTTATGAGACACTCCTGCTGGACCCTACAGGCACTTTCACATGTACTCTGGGGTTGGGGGGAAAAGGGGTGCTTTAATTAGAGCTGCTTTAATTATAGCACCACAGCATCTCATGTATTAGCACTGCTGAACTTCAACAGTGGTGGGAATGCTTGAACTAAAGCTCATTCAATAAGCTTTAATTCAAAATGGTGGTAGGGGTGCTTGCAGCATACATGAGATGTGGAGGCTGCCTGGAACAGTAATTACCATTCTCCAGCAGACTCAGTTAATTGAGTCTGCTCCACAGCACAGCTACAGGCACCCTAGGGTTTGCCTATTTTAGGGATCCCTCCACAGTTTAGAGCCAAATGCACAGCTCAGACTAGTTCTTCACTGCTGCCACACAACTCACTATACTGTACTCCCCCCACCTGAAGACATCTGGCCACAACCCAGATTGCAGCCAATCTCCTTTCAAGAGAGCAGGCAAGACCATATCAGCCTTTCAGGCTACTGAAAGTGAAATGCCACTGCCCCAAACCTGCCTATCAGCAACTTAGGGATGGGTCTGTTCTTTTTATATTCCTGTAGCCTGTCACGGGATCAGATCAACTTTTCCTGATCAACCTTTGTCCAACCTGTTCTTAAAAGCATCCTGTTAAGACTATTCTACCACTTTCTAGAGAGCCTGATCCACTGTTCTGTTATTCTGATATTTAACCTAGATTATTTTTGCTACAAATTAAAATATTTTCTTCTTGCTCTCCATATCCACAAGGGATAAGTCTATTGGCCATTCTCCTCATGACTCATTTACATACTGGAAGACATTTACCTCTTCTTCCGTCCTGCCTGTCCCCAGGTCTTTTCTTTTCTAGAGAGACAAAGGTCAGTTCTTTCAGCTGTTCTCCTAGGTCCTGTTTCATCAGCTTCTTCTTCTGGTTTCTGTCCTCTAGACTTTCTCCAACCTACATTTGCCACCCATGTGGAAGGCTGACAAATTAAGCCATCCCCACTCAGTTTGGGCAGTGATCTAGATAGCAATGTATTCAACTCTCCCAGAGAGACAGGACCCAGGTGACCCACTAAGTATCAAGACTGTCACAGGTGCCTTTGAGGAGGAACCTGTAGGCAATGAACCTTATCTTTTAAGAAACTCTGCTGTCTTGCATTCTGCAAGCACAGCCAATCAAGGGGGGGTGGGGGGTGTAGAGGGAAGATGCACCTCATCCACTTTCACCCTCAATTAAGCCATTATACTGGTATGCCTTCATAGCAGCTGCTGAACTTATTAAGCACTCCCTTCAGTGTTACTGTACAGGCACTGCATTCTTACTGTATGGGGTAAGTGGTGGGAGACAAGGGAGCCACTTATCTTATTGCTCATTCAAACCCCAGGCATGGATTCCAGATGCTTCAGCAGTTGCCTTAAGAATCAGTCAGGCATAACTAACGAAGCCAAGCCTCACAGCAGTGGAAAGGTTGCAGCTCACCCACCCTATGCTAACTTGCCCTTAGCCCCATTCATTTTGATGTGGCAAGAGACGCACCTTCCTCACCATCTCTGGTGAGCTGAGCCCAGATCACTAAACATGTCCCTTCAAGCACTGGAAAAAACACAGTGCTTAAGTGGGGTGAGAGAGAAAAAAAAAAAGCCAGTCATGTGGAACAAACACTAAGGTGTGGCTCTTCATACTCTCACCCAAGGTAATAGCCATGGGGAGTTGCTGACTTCTCCCTCTGGTCAATGAGAGGGCTCCCAGGCTGAGTAGCTAAGCCTTAGCCCCAACAGGTCAGGGCTCTCAATAGCTTGAAATATGCATTTTTCATTAAAGGGGACTGGGAGTTAAGAGTTAGTGGAAAACAGAAGCCTTGAGGAAGGAAATAGAGAAGCAGTTTCTACTAAAAATATGTAAGGTAACTAGAGCTAGAGAGAGATGCAAGTTTTAAGCCAAAACATAGACTAACACATTGAATTCTGTGAACAGTCCAAGTAGTGCATTTACAAACATTGTTTCATCATGAAAAAGTCATTGATTTAAGTAATGCCCAACACGGTAGCTTCATCCCCCAACCTGCCACCCTGACTCAACTGAAATGCACCCAGCTCCATGGTGAAACAACTTGTTTTAACAGTATTCCAGCATGGGAAGGTTTAGAAGAAGTACAAGAAAGCCAGTCTGTGATTTCAGCAAGGAGACAGACAACCTCAAAGCACAGGTCTTAATACAAAGAACACTATTAAAAAAAAAAGAGAAACTGCTGTGGAATAAATCTCATGAGAACGCTGGAACACCTAATAAGTACATCCTAACAATGAGGGATTTAGGAAATAAAGCTAGAAGGGGAAGAGGGAGAAAAATTTTTCCTCTGATTAGCTCAGTTGAGCCACAACCCCCCTTTAGGCTTTGCCCCCCCCTCCCCTTTCTCTGCAAAACTCACTGCCTCCCTCCCCTGACATGCTTAGCAGCACAGTTAGCTCTTTATCATCTTTTTTTTCCAAAGGAAAGAGAGAAAGACTATCCCTCCAAGGAGCAAAATTAAAATAATGATCTCAAGGAAGCAGCCTGAAGGTAGAAAAGAAATCCTTAATAATCCCCTGCAGTTAACCCCACACAGTCACTAAACTCCTACTCACTTAATAGTGCTTCAGGACTAAAATAAACCATTAAGCATGAAAGCTTCAGTCTTTGTATAACAGATACTTGTAGCTCAAAAACCTCATTAGAGGAAACACAGCAACCAAGGCAATTAACTCACCCTCCTTGCTGTGCTGTTGACTCCAACAAAAATCCACACACACCTGTAAAACACAGCAACTCCCTCCTTTCTCAGCCTGATCTTTAAAGGGCCCAAGGAGCTTGAGAAAAGCAGTTTGTGATTGGTGGGGTGCACATCACATGCAATGGACCTGTTTCTAGCCAAACCTGTTCCTCTCTTGGGATGGGACCACAGTGTCTGTGTGATGCTAGGTTGCGCTGGAATGCTGTTGTACTGAAAATGCCAGCACTGAGGGGTTACTATTTTATGTTCTATCAGGAATGAACAAGTGACTCACTCCTAAGAGATCTTTGAACTTTAAAGATGATGGATAAATTAGTAGCACCTACATATGACTAATAGGTATTGATGAACTGTTACTTTCATTAGTATTTGTGTCTACAGAGAGCATGTTCTAGAAAAGAGGGGAAAGGGATTTTTGAAAAGGGCCTTCACTAAGTGAGGATTGCAAAAGGTAGGGGAAGTAATTCTAATAGCTCTCTGCTCCATTTCTTCATGTTGTATTGAGAAAGCTGGAGGCAAGTTTGCTTGGGGTGGGGTTTTACATTTTTTTTACTTGCTTGTTTTTTGGGTCCCCCCATTCAGGTATCATTTCCCCTAAGAATTCATAGATTGTAAGGCTGGAAGGGACCTCGGAAGATCATTGGGTCCAGTCCCCTGCACCAAGCAGGAAAGACAATTGGGGGGTCAGTTGACCCCGAAAAGGTGACTGTCTAGTCTCCTCTTGAAGACTCCCTGGATGACAGGAGAACTAGTAGTATCAGTGTTATGACTTCACACATTGACCCTGTCTTCTGTAGGCATTTCATTTTGCACACTTGGCCCTAATCACAATGTGGAAAGGTGTGTCAGTCTTTCCAGTCGGGCGCTGAGAACTGGTCAACTGAGAGGGGACAAGACTAAGAAACTTGTGGAACAAAGGCTGTATCTCAACTTCTTTCCCCTGCCCCCATTCCATCCCAATTAAAATTTGTGATCTCCATTATTGATAACTCCAACAGGTCTACTGCAAACTCTTGGGAATATGAGACCTGACCTTCTTCATGCTTTAAGACCAAACAAACAGATACAACACTGGGGGAAGAGGAGACTCTGACCTTTCAGTTCCTTTTTACAAGTCAGGAAGTAATACCCCCATTAAAAAATATTTACTGGCCCCACTTAAAGAGCCTTAGGGAAGTCAATGAGGATTGTGGAAGGTCCAGTATTCTAGAAACCACCCCTTCAGGTATCTGACCAGAGCTGAGAACGTGCCAAAGAAAAGCTGGGCTCCCAGAGAATGTATGCTAGAGTTTACATTGAATGCAATTGCATTCTGGGGAAGGATTTTAGGTTTCATCTGAGTTTGGAGAATCCTTTCTACTGCTGCCACAAGAGCTTGCACTGAGTTGTCATTAAGAGGAGTAGAAGAGGACCTAACTGTACCATAGAGTAACTGTCTCTGTGACACACAGGGTACATTGGGCTGCAGACGGCTGGGGAAAGGGAGGTTTTAGGAAAGAGTATTTGTCATTTGTGGTGTTATGGTGTGAGATGGGCATTTCCTGTTGTGGTTCCAGTGCCTGTTGGAGAAGACAGAGCCTCCACCTCACCAAAGGAAGGTTCCCTGGTAGGAGAACATCTTAAGGGTAGTGGTGAGGCTATGTCCGTCTCAGAACAATTCATCACACTATAGAGGGTATTGACACTCCCTACAGTGATCTGTCCCAAGCCCAGCTAGGTTGGCTTATTTCACTCTTCCAACGTACTAGAAAGAAAATGTGTTTCATGAAGTCTAGTGGGTGTGAGTCTTCGAGGAAGACTTCAAGGGCCGTACACATAAACCGGTTTAAGTGATCAGAAACTGGTTTAAACTTGTAACAGAATAGAGGATCAGTGAACATAAACCAGTTTCAAAATGGCTGAAACTGGTTCAAGATAAACCTGGTTGAATGTAGACTTAATTAGAATGTAGACTGAATTAGACTTAACTGATTTGTGTCAAGCTGGTTTATGAAACTTCTGTCCCAAACCCCTTCCTGGTTCAAGTTAAATCACAGTTTCCCAGCATGCTTTCCAGCCCTGAGCTGGGCTCTACTGTCTGCTCCACAGAGAAGGGGTGGCCCAAGCCTAGCTGGGGATACAGCTCAGTCAACCCCCAACTGGGGTCTGGGGCCAGGGAAGGGGTTAACCACCCATTCCCCCACTCAAATTTACTGCTGGCTGCAAGTCTGGACTACAAATCCCAGAGGCACCTGGAAGCAGTAAGAGGAGGTGATGAGCACCCTTGTAGAGTCCTACTGTTGTGATTGTGGACTGCAAATCCCAGAGCCCTCGGGAAGCAGAAAGAGGAAGCAAACACTTAGCCCATGCTAGCTGCATGCCAGAGAGCTGTACTCTAGTGCCCCCATCTTCTGGCCTGAGCCACTGCAGGCATGTGACTGCATTTCCTGAATCAAAGGTAAATGTCTGCCACTTCTGTTTCAATTTAATCTGTGCAGCTTAGACAAACCTGCAAAGACTGAACTGATTCAGCCAGGGCTTTTTGACTGTCTAAACTTAGTCCAAAAGCCTATGTGTGATCTTCTCAGTTGGCTGTTGAGGAAGCCTAGTGGTGACTAAGGATGCCTAGCTGTAAGTGCCCCACACGAGGCAGTGTATGCAGCAGCAATTGAACATGGGCTTCCATCTGTTGGCTGCCATGGTAAGATGGCTTGCTATAGCCCAAGAGGGGATGCAGGAGAGAAGAGGGTGAGAAATGGAAACTCCATCTCTTTCCAGAATAAGGCACTGTACATTGGAAGTCTATCTGAGAAAAGCAGGTGAGGAAAGAGCCTGTCAAAGAAAAAAGGTGGAGAGGTCAGTTTTTTGGAGTACCTGGGCTTAACCAGCTAGTCACCAGCAGGAAGAGAGGCTTTCAAGAAAGCACCTTCTTGCAGTTGGTATAATCCTATTCCATTCACAAAGTGTCAGGCAGACATTTCCTGGGGTAGAAAAGGGTGCGGAAGGGTGGGGTGGATGGCATTCGCTCCTTTGCTGTCGCAGTGGTTTGCCTAAGATAGAGAAAGCTTTCTGCTGAACTGGCTCAGCAGGCCCATTGATCAGATTAGGAGAGAATGCTGGTGTCAGAAAAGAGGGCGGCAGAATATATTTTTTTAAAGGAAAGCTCAGTGTTTGCTTGAGTGCACATGCATGCAGAGGCATGTACTTGCATAAGGTAAGTCTGTGCTTACAAGCAAATACTTATGCACCTGTAGACCTAGACCTGTACATGCCCATATGTTCACATGAATGCATACAAATACACACCTAGATACACAAGTCTATATGCATGCCCAGACCCATATTTACATGTCCAGATGTAGGGACATACATCCAGACACATAGGTACATGAATTTCCAGGTGCATGCTACAAGCACACACATGCAGACCTATACGTACACATGTCCAGGCCTACACACATGCAGACTCATACACGTGTACAAGCATGTGAATGTGGATACATACATGCTCAGACCCTTTCATACACACACACACACATGCAGACCCACACATTCACTCATGGTCTATGGGCATGCAAGTGCATGCATGTGCATGTACACAAATGCACACACACACAAATCCCTGAATACACACCTGTCCAGATACAACCCAACACACAGGTTATTTACCGGGTGAGGATGTGTGTGTTGGGGGGGGGGGGGGTCATATAAATTTGGAATTAACAATAGTGGTTGAAAAAATAAGAATTAACTAGGTGAAAAATGTTGCAAGTGCTTTCAGTTTTGTGGGGTCCCCTCCATTTTTATGACTTATTTTTCCCATCTTTAAATGTTTTTCTTTGTTTTATAAATGACAGGGAAACAAGGTTATATTCAATTTTAAAGGAGAAAGCCAAAGGGAAGAATTGAGCCAAAAGAAAAGAGGAAAAAGGAAAATAAAAGGAAAAATGAAAATATCTGAAAAACTACTAACTAACTAAATGTTTTTGTTTCTGATTTTCATCTAACAAAATAAAGAGCTTTGAAAAATTATTTAAAAGCCTTTAATAATTAATTGAAATGTTTTTTTTTAAAGCCATTTGTTGTCAAAATAATTTTGGGGGGAAAAATGTCAAGCTGCTCTGTTAACTAAGGCTGCGTGTTACACTGTGAGGAGGGGATGCCAGGGTGTGGGGTGTGTACAATGTATTCCTTATTGGGGGGATGCAGAAGAAAATTCACTGACCTTGGAAATGTCCTGTGGGAGCATTTAGTTACAAGTAAAGGGTGCCCCAGATCATGGCGTTTCCTTGCTTTCTAATGTTTGCATTTGGAAGGACATCAGAGGTTGCTTGCAAGAAAAGGATGATTATAAACACCTCATTCGACCCTGTGGCTAGTACCCCAGAATCTACGCATTTTGAACTACAAAGGGATGAACTCCTCCACACCCTCCTGCTCCCTTTGCTTCCACGCCATGAGATAAGCAGTGATTCAGCATCCAGAGAGAGATTGCACACGAGGAGAACAGACAGCACCAGCCAAACTATCTGGACCTCATGAGTCATTCCTACACCTGCATCCCTTCTATGTCAAAAGAAGATAAAGGCCCTCCTCATTTCCATGCTGTTGACTACACTTTCAGCTTTGCATGGGAAGAAAACAGGTTAAAAATCTCACATGTTAAGGGGACATCACTTGGAGAGAAATCCCAGCCCTCAGACTTCACTGGCTAGGTACACTGTGTTTTATTTTTCTCCATACATTGCATTTGCCTTAGATCAGGGGTGGGCAAAATGTGGGATCTGGTTGGCAGCCGGATTCCATTTCCCAGCAGCCCCTGGTTGCACGGCTGGGGCTGATCTCTATGAAGACCCAAGCCATAGCTGCGCTGTGATAGCACAAGGCTGGGATTGCCACGGAGACCAGCCCCAGCTGTGCTGGAAGCGCAGGGCAGGGGGCTGCTCCAGAGCTGCTGGGATCTTGGAGCGGGTGCAGTTTGGGCCAGGGCCAGGGCAGAGCCACAATCTGGCCAAGGGCTACAGGCTGGAACTCTGCCCTGGCCCTGCAGCATGCAGGCTACAGATCGTGGCTCTGCCCTGGCCCTGGCCCATGCTGTCCCCCCTGCAAGATGCCAGAAGCTCCGTAGCAGCCCTCTACCCTGCCCTGCCACATGCCCTGCCAGCACAGCTGGGGTAGGTCTCTATGGCAACCCCAGCATTGCACTATCACAGTGCAGTTGCGGCTGGGGTCAACATAGACCCAGCCATGCGGGCAGGGGCTGCTGGGAAATGGAGTCCCGCTGCTGGCCGGATCTGGCCTGCAGGCCAGACTTTGCCTGCTCCTGCCTTAGACATTAGTCAATGCAGAAGGCAAGGCACTCAACTTGATAGGCAAATGACTGATAGAAAACTGGAAATCCTATGTTTCTAGGTGTTGTCTGCAAGCAATTATTGCTTAAGTATGTGGGTTCAACTATGCACCCTAACTGATTTTTTTTCCAGGAGCTTTTGTGTTTTCCAGTGGGGTGCTGAACAGAAATCACTTTGGACAGTCTGGCTAAAATCAGCTTAGATCATTTATGAAGGGTGCTATCTTCTTGCTATAAAATCTCCTCCTCTTTCTAGAGGAAGGTCCCACAACTGCCCTGTAAAGGGACTTTAATGTATCTGGAAATGAAGCCCAAAGCTTCTGTCTCCATGTCACCCAAACAAGTTGTGAAAATAGAAGGCTTGGGGACTATGCCAATGGAGTTAATATTTTTTGAGGTGTATCAATGACCTTCCTGAAGGCGTGCAGTTGTGAGGGATTCGGTGCTGTGGGCAGAAGTGTAACAAATAATTTCTGTGCCCTGGGTGGCAGCGGTGGTTGCCAATCTTGTGCCCATCTCTAAATTGGTACTCAGGGTAGGTGCCCTGGTTGCCCGCCCCTAGTTATGCACTAAGCCTAGGGTCTTTCTCCCTAGACATCTCTGCCTCCCATGAAAGAAGGACAGCTGCTCTCAGACCACAGCCCACCCTTCTTCCTCGAGCCAGATTTGTCTTTGAGGCTACATCTTGGGCCTGTCATGTTTGTGTCTTCCAAGTATTGTGGCTGTGAGCCAGTTCTCCTGAGAGGTGAGGAGATTTCTTGCAGCTGCCTTTCCCTCTCTCATTGCATCTGTGTGTTGAGGGTGAGGATGTGGGATTTTCTGAGACAGATGCTTGTTCAACTACTTAGACTTCCAGGTTCACTCTGGTCTGGCCCCAGGTCACCTCTCTGCGATCATATCCACCCACTACCTCCGCTCCTCTGACCTCCAGCTCCCCCCACACTAATAGGAGGCAAGATCATCATTTCACTTGGAAGACCGCTTTCTTTCTGAAGCAATTCCCCCGCCAGTGGTCATTTCTATACCATCTAGCCTTGGAGAAATAACTTCAGGGGACAGACAATATATAAGTGAATGCCACCTAGGGAGATCAGGGGAACTCCATGCCATCCCTTAAAACATTTCCTAAACAATGCTGAGTGCTAAGAGATGAATTGCATATTATTAGCAACAATTCTGACTGAGGCTAATTACAGGGAACTGGAATAAACTGCTGGATCTTCTCACTAACCACTCCATATACATCTTCAAAAATGTGTCACAAAAAGCAGAATTGTCTGTATATATTTAGTGTAATATGGAAGGCAGTAAAACGGTTCTTTCTTCAGATGCCCTGTTGATTAGTGCCTTGGAGAGCTTAGCTTGAGGCATCTCTGTGATGTTGCTGATCCTGGTATTTTGGACCGAATCTGATTTGCATCTTCTTTCCTTAGTATATCTGAAGAAAGGAGATTCAAGGTTTTGGGTTATTTTTTCCTCTGAAAAACATACTTTATGAATTTGTTCTTGTGCAGTTTCCCAGGTGAACAGTGATAGTCATATTTTTTTTGAAGGTTAGGTAAATGCTTTTGCAAGACTTTTATTTTTCCTAATTTTTCTTTTGAATTCTTTTACTCATATTTCCACAAATAATTGTGGCAGCGTGTAACAAAGTGAACTGTCACCATAGAGGAAGCTTAAAAAGTTTACTCCAATTAACTGTGAATCCTTCCCAGAGTTTGCTGGAAGGAGGAGGAACTAGGTACAAGGTACTTTACATAAGGTAGACCCAGGTTATCCTAGAGAGAGGAGAAGACTGCAGCATGGCATAATGTGGGTCAGCCAGAAGGAGATCCGTTCCAGGAAGGACCTGTAGAAGAGAAAAACAGCTTAGGAAAAGGGACTAAGTTAGGGAAGAACTAGTAGTCTAAGCCTGTCTCCATAGAAGGTTTTGTATGACCAGAGAAGTAAGAAGCCTCATTGGAAGCTTCACTGGAAGTGGGCATAGATGTTGCGTGTAGATGATGATAAATGAAATACTCATAGGCTCCTTTTGGAGAGCTACCTCACCTATTCTTGGCTTCCTTCATCTCTCTCTATCCTGCCCCATCCAGGCTGGTGGATGGATCATCCTGGAACATGGGGTAACTGCTTGGTGACAAAAGGTGCTCATTTTTAAGTTAATTTAAGATGTGGAATCAGAAAAAATATATGCCTTAAACTTTGATTATTTTAGTTATAAGATGACATAACCGCTTTGTGTAGAATTGCTGGCTCGGTACAGTAGAACAGATAAGGGCAAGTGTTTGTTCTTTGTAACTCTTCTGCAAATGCTTCGCTCACCGCGGCCTTGAAGGTAAAAAAAAAAAAAAGTATGTACAAAGTAGATTTCCAGGTGCAAGAAGGAGGTTTGTGAACTAACCCTATCTCCCCCATAATTCCCATCCTGATAACAGCAAAGAAATAATGAAGTAATATTATAGCCGCTTTTCATGCTAATTTCACTATATGATCACGTGAGTTGTAAGCGACTGTTAAAAAGTATATAAGCCTCCTGATTTTGCTCTTGGGGGGGGACCCCTTCCAAGTGCTTGGGAAATCCATGTCACTTTGGAACTCCCCCTACAGCTGTAGTTTCTTTTGAATAAAAGCTTCTGCTGACCTGACCCAAAAGTACTCTGTGTGTGTTTCCACGACAAAGACTTCCAACGCCCTAGATAATTTTTTTCTTAGAGGAAAGCAATTAGTAAGGACCCTTTGACAGCAGATCCGAGGACCAGCAACTTGATCCTGCTCCATAAAATCAATGGGAGTGAACCCCAAGTCCTGTACTCATATTAATTGGGACAGGGCTTCCTCTAATACAATGGTCACCAACCAGGCTCTCGGAGCCTCTTGGAGTTGATACAAGGCTGGGATAGGGAGGCTGAGTGCCCGCATGCATGCATGTGCCCAGCCCAGCAGGTCAGTCCGTGGGCATGGGAAGTAGTAGGGACTAGATGGAGGCCCCCACAGTGAGGGACAGTGCTGCAGAGGCAGGAGCAGGGATAAGTTGAGTGGGGTCCCAGCCAGGTGGGACTTACCTCCTGGGCAGGCATGCCTCCAAATCATTGTTTCTCCTTCTGCCTCAATCTGCCCCCCCTTCCCTCCCCACAGACTAACCTGCTGGGCGGGAGAAAAGGATCATGGGGTAAGGGGTGGTGGCCGCACACAGTAAATTTTGGGTTGCTTTTGAATGCCAAAGGTCATCTATTTAAAAAGGTCGAAGACCACTGCTTTAACAGAAGCTTATATTCTACCCCTTGCAGTGAGCTGAGCATATCAGTGGCTTGCATTCTTGGCATCTGAATACTTTAAAATGAGCTGCACTATCATTCATCAGAACTTGCAAATTGCTCTAGGAGCATTCCACTGATGCAAGCTCACAGACATTTACAGCAGCCAAGATTGTGGCTCTCACGTGCTGGGAGAGGCCTGTGGCACACAGCAACAGTATTACAGCCTGAATAAGTACATCTCTTCCAATGAAAGGGCAAGCATCAAAGTGTCCCTTATGGTGGAAGCATACATCTCCTGTCATTGCCTTTGTGCCTCCATAAAAATTTTTATGGAGGCACAAAGGCCAAACAAACAGACATACAGGGTGCTTGTACACGTGATGGGGGTTTAGTCCTTAGGGTTGCATTCTGTGTCCCCAAAATTGAAACAGTGGGTTTTTAATTAAAACCCACCATTTCAATTTAGGGGTTTTTATTTTTCTGTCATGTTATGGCAAGGGGCCTGATCTCTTTTTCTTTTTTTTCCAGCAGAGCCTGCCTTCAGCCGGGGGGTGAGCTGCTGGCAGGCCAAGTCGCCCCTGAGTTACAGGGGCCTGGTCCTTCCCTCCATAGCAGTGGTGTCCCCTGGGGCTGCCTAGGCAGGCTGGTATCAGGCTGGGTGCTGCCCCAGCTTGGATGCAGCACCTGGCCCAACCCCAAGCTGGGGCAGCACCCAGCCCACTAGCAGCCTTCCTGAGTGGCCCCAGGGGTGCGACCACCGTGGAGGGAAGGACCAGGGCTCTCCACAGCTATGGGGCTGCTTGGCCCACTGTAAGCTCATCCCCTGCCTGCAGGAGAAGTGGGCAGGTTCTGCTGGGGAAAAAAAAAGCATTGGGCCCCTCGCTGCTTTTGCCTTCACCAGGTGCTTGCTAAAGGCAGAAGTAGCGAGGGATCTGATCCTTTTTTTCTGTGGAGCCTGCTTGCTTCTCCAGTGGCTGGTTGGTGAGCTGACTAACAGCTGTAGCTGCAATGCACTGTTGCAGACTAAACTACATCAGAATGTAGTTTAGTTTGCAACAATGCTAACTCATTTAAACCCCCCAAAACTCTTGCACATGTACAGTGTGACAACATTAAGCCACACAAAGTGACATTTTTGTCATGTGTATATGGTAATGGCAACACATGTACAAGCACTCGTAAACCCCTTGTTGCATCACAAATAATGCCTGCGATGAAGGTGGTATGAATTTGTGCCGCTAGTTAGGAGTGGGCATCTGTTTACTTTGTGGAGTGAGAGCACAGGCAGCGTGGAGTTGCCTATGCTCCCCAGCTGCCCTTGGCAGGTGCTCTGGAGGTTTATGGGGCCTGATCCTGTGCACCCCAGAAATTCCCATGCAGGTTTGGGCCCCTCAAGCCCTGCCAAGGGAGCACCTGCCAAGGTGTCACTGCTTACAGAAATGATGTGCTCCTGGGACCTCCAGGGCACATCTTGGTAAGCAGGGAAACCCTATGAGATCCCAGGGGTGTGTCTCAGTAAGTGGAGAAAACCAGACTGGCACTCCCAGGGCTTGATGGGCTCAGTCTGGTGTGGGAATTCCTGGAGTGTGCAGGACTGGGACCATCAAGCCCTGAGAGAACGCACCGCCTGGTGTCCTGCAGCATCAACACGTGGGACAACGGGTGACGTGTGTTTCACTCATGACATGGATTGGGTGCACTGGAACACATCCTGGCACATCTGTTTCGTTTCATTTGGCAATGTCTGTTTCTAGCCTTTGTCCCATATAACTCAGCTAGAGAGTCATGAGGCTCATGGTGTAGGCACAGTGGTTGATCTCACTTTGGGTTACTTTTTTAAGGGATGGTCTGGACATGGCTAAGCTGGTACGGGTCCCTCCTTGGAAACAAAGGAAACACAAGTCTGAACTGGATCCACAGGTTTCTGGCATGCCAATGACCCAGCCTGGTGAGTCTGGGTGTCAGTGGCTTTAAAGGCATAAAAGAGGAAAGAATTGTTTCTTGATAAGCAGGGCCCAAATTGGAGACCCAAGAGGATATTGCACAATGCCCGAGTCTAAGCAAGACCTTAAGGGATCTTTGTCAAAGGATCCTGCCCCAAAGACTCTGAAAGGACATGCTAATAGAGGCCTGACACCAGGAATGGCTGGGAGCAGGTGCTCTGGAGAACAGGTTAGTTCACTGTTACTGAGTGCCGGGCCAGGGGGAATTAACAGGAGTCTAGACAGGCACTGCATGAGACTCAGTTATACACAGCACAATTGCTACAACTTAGCCATGGCATCCTGTGAGGCAGCTGGGTGAAGAGAATTGAAGTTCAGTTGGGTCGAAATGGCTCTTGGCCAAACATGACCAAGTATTGGTAGATATGTTGCAAAACAAAGAGCAAAAAAAAAGGGTGAAAAATTAGAAGCAGGTCTTGTACCTATGGCTTAGTTCCTTCCTAAGAGTGGCAGGGAATACAGCAGAGCTGCTGAAGTCTCTCCCTTTGCTCAGTGTTACATGCTGCGGTAAAGCTGTAGCCTCCTTGATGACAAGGGCTTAAGGAGACTGAAGTGTTTCTGGCAGAGACCTATAGCCAGGAAGACGTTCCAGATGTCATATTGTCGTGGAGATGTAGGGTGGTTTGTTGCTGATATTCCAGTTGAGATATATTGTACAGATGAGATTCAAGCTGCAGTAGCCAGCTCTAGTGATTGCCTTATTATAGTTAAAATGTAAATTCTCTGAACAAAATTGCCCATGTGCTTCCCAGTCTGCACTGTTCAGGCAGCACCGTTCACTGTTCATGGTGAAAATTGGACTCTGGCCATGTTGCTTTTTCTCCTGGCTCAGGGGGCGTCAAACACATATTTGCAAATTGTTCCAACTGTTTGTCTTTACCTTGGCAAACAAGTATTTAAACGCTGCTTGGGGATACCTGGTTCCTTCTCATCTTTTCATCTTACCTCCCTTAGCAATAGTTGCTTCCAGGCCCAAAGTTGGTGCCAGAACGGAAGAGGACTGTTGCCAGCTGCATATGCTTGCCTGTCACCATTCAATTTCTGATGCATTTGTTGGAAGTCAAGCGTAGTGAGCATCTGTGCATCTATACTAGGCTCCGTGCCATAGGATCTGAACATCCCTCTTAATAAGCATGGTAAGTGAAGGCTGCAGAATGGGAGGGCAGGGAGGCACATTTTGCCTTGAGGAGAAACTGTTGCTCTCAGCATTGTGGTAATCACGTGCAATAATCATGCCATTTTCATTGGGCTGAAATGATAATGCACCCTCTCTGGCTTCTTGGGTACTGATGAGGGCTTCGTGAAATCTTGTCCCAACAGTGAGCTTGGACAGAGGGTTAGGGACTGCCCATAATACTTTGAATAGAACCACAGGGCAGATGAAACTTCACATTAGGATTTTGGTAACTAATCTGAAACTTGAGCTGGATTTCTGGAGAATTTTTGCAAGGTTTGTGAACTGTGGAGTGAGCCTGGGGCCAGGTTTCAAGTGAGTTCAGGGATTGGTTGTAGTTCCAGGTTGATGACACGTGAAAATGTGGCTTGGCTCGCAAAGCTCCGAACAGACTCATTCCTATGTGTAGCTCGATTAATTTTCAATTTGGCTGAGGGCTTGCAGACAGAAGGCTCTGAAAGGTAATGCTGCCCCTTCGTGGTGACACATGGAAAAGCAAAAGTTTCTCTTGAGAAAAGATGTGTCTTTCACTTTGCTCTGAGCATAGTACAGATAGGGTTCGTTCTTCTTTACATCCACATTAAGATGAAGATATATAAGGAGACCAATGCATGCAAAGATCGTCAACATGAGTTAGGAGAGAGGCACTTTGTCCTGTTTTATTCTCTTTGGAAGCCAGTAGCATTCCCACTCCACTCCAGGGAACATACACAGTGGATTTGGTTCAAACTTACCTGCATACTTAGATTTGACTTTAAGAGCAATATAACATAAATCTCAGCCTAAGCTTTCTTCTGAGCTAAGCTGTTCCAGGGTTTTCCCTGAAAGATCTTTCTGTCTCTGCCCTGGGTTCCTTCTGTTTCAGATAGAGACCAGAATTTATCCATACCATGAGCTGAAGCAAAGAGGACTCCACTGGTATGACAGGGTGCTAGTATCCGACAGCAGGGTGATGCAGCAGACAGCCTGGGAACTCATTTTGGAACACGCTTACTTACCAAACACCTCCTTTTTTTGGTGTTATTCTTGTGAACACTCATAGCAGAACACATTCCCACCAAATGTCCTGAATCTGCAACACATACCAACACTGAGTCCCTCAAACAGCTAATCACATCTGTAAAAGTTAAAAGGCAGCACTCCAGTTTTGGCCCCTCAAGATTCACTACTCCCTAATTCAAGTTTTACAGTGGCATAACTTCTTTGAAATCAACAGATTTACACCAGACCATACCTAGCATTATGCACTGGGGATTCAGATTCAGTGAGTCATTATTAAGTAGCAACATCTCACGCCATACACAGCTGATCCCTTTATACATTCAGCCCCATGTAAAAAGGACAACTAAGGAAGTGAGCGATCTTTGCAAAGGAACTTTAATCAGGAGACTTTTAACACATTTATACACATGATTAAAAACTGTACGCAGATGAGCCTTTAATATTGTTGAGAAGCCCAGTCCATTTTAAGTTGGGTGCAGACATGTTGCTGATCTAAGTCAATTTGAGGCCAACGTGATAACTTCCGGTTACTCCCTACAGATTCTGCCCATGGGTGATTATCATCAGATAGCGACTGGAGCACATGCTATTACCAGGTTATTTGCTGGCTGGACTGAACCTGTGAAAGTCAGTTAGTGAAACTCTTTGCTGTAAAGATGAAGCTCTTCCATGTGGAAGGCAGGCCTTTCTTGGTGTCTAAGACTGCTGGAATGAACAATGGCAAATAATGACCATCCCAAGCCCTACCACCTTCGGCTCCATGGGCAAGGTGCCTGCCTTTGACCTCACCATCTGTACTCCTTCTCCACTATATACATATAGCAACAGGATAGTACAGACAAAAACTAAAACAAAAACAAAGCACCCTGCCAAAAGTATGCACACCACTACATACACATAAAGAACAAAGATGAAAGAACAAACAATATGAGACAGATATTAGTCATGTTGCTCAGCACACTCATGGAAGACACCCAGATGCTACAGGTATCAAGTACGGTATGGGAATGTATATAGGATAGCCTCAGGGAGTGAAATGTGAATCCATGCAGAGCCCTGAGAACAAGATGTTTGCTATTTTGCCATTAAAAATAGGTATGCAGCTTATCTACAGGAAACAATGGCTCTCCAGCTTGGGGGCACATGTGGAAAGTGGACAACCACTCCAGAGTTCAGGCTGAAATTACATTTCCAATTTAAACTCAGCTTGCTTTCTGTCTTCAAAAAAGAAGTTAGTACACCTGAATAGCAGCTCAGCCTCAAAAGTGGTTGGTTAGATGTGGGGCTGAGGTAGAACTTTTTTCAGCAAACCTGGAAGCAAATCAGACAAAGGAAAACACAGTAGCAGTTCATACCATTTTTGGAGGCTTGCAGCTTCATTTTTGTAAAGTGTAAGTCTCTAGCTCTTTTACTTGCAGAGGGTGAGCTGAACATATGGGCTGGTCACTAGAAAAACTGGTCAAAGAGGTAGAAAAGCCTTTTCCATCAAAAGGTTCCCAAGTGACTTCCTCTATTTCTGTTGTTCATTTGAGCGAAGGGACAATGCTCCCTAATCAAAGCCCTGTTTTCAGGCAGTCTGAGGTCTGGAGGAGCAGGAAAGAGGTTTGAACTCTAATTCTACTGTCCTCCAACAACCAGCTCTAGTCCTTCAAACATGAGGCACTTGACAGAGGTGGAAATGCGTTTTTGGCAGGACAGAAGCCTTCAACCTGAGGAATTTCTGAGATTGTAAGAGAGAAGCTTCCTTTATGTGCACTCCACAGAATGAGGGATGGGGACTGATAGCAGGAGATGATGTGGCCAGCACACCAAAAGGATATTCAATTTCCTGAGATTTTTAAAGACTGCAAGATTGAGTCTCCTCTTTTGCAGACCTCAGAGGGTTTGTGGGAACATGAGTCCTATCCAGTTGCCTTCAGAACTGTTTACAAAGAAAAAAACCCCAAGGAAATTCTGCTTACAAAAGATACCCTTAATGTGAATTAAGTTTGCAGACAAATACCAGTCATCTTAGGTCATGTTACAACTCAAGGAGGTCAGAAATTAAAAACACAAAACAGTTAAGTGCCAAAAATGGAGGAAAGTCAGTTATAGCTGTACTCCAGGGCACCCAAAACCCTCCTGATGCTGTTTCCTAGAAGCACCCTAAGCATGAGTCAGAAACAAGTACTAAGTTATCTTTCTTTGGCCAAGCTGCATTTGCTTACTGACCCACAAAGCTAAACTACCTCACCTGACCCTATAGTAATACCACTGTGGCTGCTGCTACTGATGTAATACCTTCCCTAGGAGATTTTTTTCATACACTTTTGATTAAATACCAGAGTTGAAACAATTATGCTTCTTGTTTTGCTAAGGGCCTCAGACTCTCAGGCAACGTGTACACGGGCCTGGTCTCACGTCGGAAAGTGCTGACAGCAGCTATTGCTCTGAATGCCCCTACAGAGCAGCTCTGCCATGAGTATGCAAAGCACACTCTGGGAAAGAGTTGAAGCAGATTATGAGTGCTTAGATAATGATAATTTGAGTTATGTGTTTATGAAGTGTGCTTTAACTCTGAATTTTCAGGGTTTTGAACACTCGTTTTTTAATTCAGCTGTAGCAGTCTTGCACAGCTACAGGCTCAGAAGCCATAGATATGCTCCTGCAAGCTTAACATTCCCTTACAGTTGTCTTTATAGGAACTGAACATGTTGCAACAGCGCAGTACAGAAGGTGAGAGTGATCTTAAGTTAGCAGGGATGGCAGAGAGTCAGATGGAGAAGAGGGGGCTCTTGGTGAGAGAGACACAGAGGTGGTTCCTCCTAGTGTGGAGTTCTAAACTGTTTTAGAAGCAAATGACTACATGATAGATTGTGACAGGTCACCCACCAAAGCAGAACAGAAAAGGCAGGGAAGTGTTGAGGTGTCTGAGGGCTGCTTTGAACTTATGTGCATAAAGCCTGGAAGCTGTGCAGTTTATGCTGGGTCAGGGGGTTTGCATGTACAGAAATGCAAAGTTGATATGAGTCCTAGCTGCGGGATGTGTACACGGGTATATGATGTGTGGTAGATGTGGCAGGAAATGTCCAGGTGGGTGTATACTGATATGTTGGGTAGGTCTGTGTATCCATAATGATATACAGTAATACAGTTTACACGCAGCTGGAAGCCCAGCACCCAGAGTAAAACCAGAAAGTATAAATACCCTCAGGCCTTTTCAAACTTATATCCACATAGTGTGAGCGCACAGTACTGGTTGAAGGCCAGAGCTGACACCTATCTTGGCAGGGCCAGAAGCCACGGCAGGGCCAGAAGCCACAAGGAGTGCTTCCTGCTCTGTAGGTGTCACAGTATTATGTCTAGATCTGGCTCTTCCTCCTTTTCCTCCCCAGAGTCTCCCAGCTGTTGGGCATTCATCATGGACTGTATCTGGGCAGGAGCAAAAAGACAAGGGTCAGTTTGGTGCCACACAGTACCCTAGCAATGGAGCCTGGAGCAGGCCCCAGGATCCCTCCTGCCAGCTCTGTAGACTGAGACACAGGGCAAGGCAAGGCTTCCTTGAAAGCAGAAGAGGGCTTCATAACTAGCTGACAGAAGGATAGCCAAGGAATCCTTTCTTCTCTTCTGTCTTTACCCTAATCCCTTCCCATCTCCTATGATCCACCCACCTTCCCTCCCACTCTCAAATTACTCTAGGTCAGTTGTTCTCAACCTTTTTTCAGTTGCGGACCCCTAAAAAAATTCAAATGGAGGTGCGGACCCCTTTGAATTGTAAGTGTGGGTATTCACATACTTTTGATTGATCATAGTCAGTTTTCATAGACCCATCTGTGGACCCCAAGTTGAAAACCAATGCTCTAGCTTCACAGGCATTTCTTTCCCTGGATTTTAAAACCTTCCTAGTGTAGGGCAGAGGGGATCCAGGTGGGTAAATGAGAGGAGACACAGAAACAGCCCTTAATGTCTACCTATACCCTTCCCTCACCATCCATCCCACACTGTCACCCGGGGACCAACTACCTCACTCTTCTCTGCTCTTTCCATCCCTTCCACACATCATGCCCACCACTCCATGCTTGCATTTGTCATGTCTTTTCCTGTTAGAACACCTTTTCCCTCAGCACTCTCTTCCCCTGCCATATGCCTCTCTTTGCACGTGTTAGCCAGGTTGGGATTGTCGCCAAAGTCTCTGTGATCTCAACAAAATTATCCTACCTGCAGCAACATAAACTGCAAGGGCTCATCAGGCTTCTTGTACACCAGGTTTTCAGTGATCTCCTGAGAGAGAGAGAGAGAGAGAGAGCATGGTGTTGAGTTTCTCTACTCTGACTAGGTAACAGGTACAAGGATATGAACTGCTTTACTGTAGGCAGCAATGCTGTCTTTTTGCAGATATGATTACTGAGAACATGGTAGAAGAAAAAAAAATAGTATTAGAGCAGGAGATTGGGAACTGAAGAACAGAGAGCCTAAGCACTAGCTGCAATAAAACGCTTGGATGCCCAAATTCTGCCTCCTTTAACCACTGGAGGTTATCACCCTTCTCATTCCCATGGTCTTTTCTTGAGGGGGTACAAGGCAAGGAATGGAGAGGGTACCTGGGGAAACAGTTGACTTAATGTTAAGCTTGCAACTTAATTTTAGGCTAAGAGCTCCAAGCAAATACCTGTAAGGAGGAGACGGAAAAGGAAAGTTCACCTGGAATATCTGTAGAATATTATGTTTCTCCATGTACATAAGGGAGACTTCAAAGGGGTCTTCGTACACCATAGGCTGTTCAATCTCAGGAAATTCATCACCTAATGCTTTCAATTCAGCCCCGCCTGCCTGGTCCACGGATGCTCTTAGCATAGCTCTAGGGGACTTGTCCACGGAGGCTTGTGGCATGCTTCCAGACTTGTCCACAGATGCAGTGGCAGCAGGGGACTGGTCTATAGACCCTCGTGTTTCAGCTACGGAGGAATCGTCCACGAATTGTTGTGCTTCAGCCACAGGAAGCTGTTCTACAGATGCTGGCAACTCTACTACATGGGGCTGTTCCACAGATGTAGGCGTTTCAACCTCTGGGGACGGTTTCACAGATGGTGGAAATTCAACTATGGGGGATGGGTCCTCATCTGATGTATCTGTAACAATAGGCTTGGCAGGCTCTTGCACCTCAGTCACCTGCATATCTTTAAGCTCTGGCTATGACATTTAACAAATACAAGTAAAGGAGGTTTTAAATACACTGAATTGTGCATTAGATACATCATCACTATTGAATGCTTTAACAGCTGGCCTTGGATTAGGGTTCCTTTGTACGTAGGGCTCCAACAGCCAGGACTACTCTTCCCTACTGCAGATTCTGGCATGAGGGCTGGGACCTGACTGGGTCTCACCCATTCCTTTGTCAAATGACTAAGCAGGGAAATATGTTTCCTGTTCTCCATTTGCTAGGTCAGGGGTGTCTAACTCATCCAACCCATGTCCTGGAGTGGCTGGAATGGGTGCCCTGCACAGCTGGGTCCTGCTCTGGTTGCTCCATAGCTGTGCTGTATTGCCCTGAAGCCACTACCATCATGGGACTGTGCTGCATGATCCCGAGCCCCGCCACGGGGACTGTGTTGCATGACCCCAGCGTGGCACGCGGCTGCTCTGGGGCTGTGCTGAACATGGCAGCCACTCTGCTGCTCCAGGACATAAGCTGGAGCAGGCACCACGTGTGGTGTTGTCTGGCACATCCTGCATGCTGCTTGTGGATCACTGAGTCCCATGGGCAGCACTGGGGGCCAGATGATATGGCTTCATAGCCTGGATCCGGCTTGTGGACCATACCTTTGACTCCCCTGTGCTAGGTGGTATCCTGGCCCCAGGACATCAGTGAAGACATTCTCACTTGACTTCAGCAAAGCCCAAATTTCACCCTTTCCTCTTCTTCCTGAGAAGGAAGGTCCTGCCACCTATTCTCATCAATTCGCTGTTTTCAGAAGGGCATCACAAACTTGCCTCACTCTGGAGGGAGGTAAGTGAGAGAGGCAAAGAAAAGAGCTGTGACCTGATATCACCAGGATCCACTCCTTCCTTCTGAAACTGTTTGCCAGGTCTGCAGTTGAACACGTAGATCTTGTATTGTCCTCTTTGGTCATCTCCAAACTCACTGATGACTTCCCTATCTACTGGAAGATGGTTATCCTCATATCAAAGAACTGCAGCAGACAGCCACCAACAGGTGTGGATTTTGAAAACCCTACAGCACGTACTTATTTGGAAAGAGGAACATCCCAGGGAAGAAACTGGTACACAAATGGGATGCAGAAGGGCAGTGGTCCTTTTTCATGGAGAGACAAGGGTGCTTTTTTGATATCTTTTATTGGACCAACTATACAGAAAGAAAAAAACAACACTGGACTCTCTGCACAGTTAGCCCAACAAAAGATACCACAAAAATCCTCTGCCTCTCCTAAGCTTCCTGAACCAGTATGGCTACAGCACCACCCCTGTCCTTTCCATCAAGGGTTGCATTGTGGGGACAGACAAGGTTGCCCTTCTCCGTTGCAGAGCGGGGCAACACTAAGTACAGTGATAAGCAACTTCCCTGACTCCCCACCCACCAAGTTGCCACACTACGCCACGCTGCTCCAGTGCCAAAGGTGTCACTACCCTGCCTGGCTGTGCGGTGTGACTTTGTGATTGGGGCTGCATCTGACATGCATGGGCAGCAACAAAACAACAACAGTCACGAGAATAATGACTACAGTCACCCGATTAATAATACTGGTCATTGCATTATTTATCATAATCACATTTTAATTATTTTATGTATTATTACCCTATGCTAACATGAACAATAATAGCAAGAATAGTAACAATGATATTAATAATCAGAGCAATAAGGGCAACAACAGTGATGATAATGATAACAATAACAACAGTAACTATTATATAATATAAAAGTAGAAAAATATAACAATGTATTATATAATAATGATGATAACGATAGCCATAATAATTGCCATATAATAAAATACAATGATATGCGTAATGATGATAATAATGATTATGGCATTATTAAATATTATATTACAAACACATAGTACATAGCATACAGGGTGTTTATAAAGTCCTTGTGCAACTGGAAACTTTAATAAACTTTGGATGCACACATGATACAAACAAACTGTAAATGGCAACCTAAAGCATCATTCATTAAGTTTTGACACAGCATGGCTCAGATTTCTAGACATCAACATAACCGCCAGCTTTCGTGACACATCATTGCTCAACCCAATTTTCCACCTCGGACTGTAGAAAACACGCAACCTGTAGCAAAAATATTCCAGGTGCTGGTGCGCGATGTCACAACCCGCATGTGAGATCCTGCCCCTCCATGCAGCTTATGCGGTGCAAAACTGGAATGAATGATGCTTCCAGTCACCACTTACAGTTTGCTCCTATCATAGGTGCACGTGCAAAGTTACTGAAGTTTCCAGTTGCATGAGGGCTTGATAAACAGCCCGCGTAATGCGTGCGATATCGACTAATAAAATACAACATGTAATTAAGGACATGAGAATAACGACGATGGTCATAATCATTACAATAATGATCATAATTTTAAAAATTGTGGTTATGGTCATTATAACTATTCTAATTAGAATCATAATAATGCAGCAGCACCCCACACCGCTTACATCTCCCAGGCCAGGCCAGGCCAGCCAGGGGGTGGGGGTGGGGAAGCTCGGCCCGCTCCTCCCTGGGTCTCACCTGCGCCTGCCCTTCCATGCTGGAGCGGGAGCGCGTTCCGCCCCACACCCGCCGGAGGCTTTATGACTCTCGGCGAGCCCCGTAGCCGCCAACTAGCGACGGTCGCCATGGGGACGGACGCCACCACGATGCCCCGCCCCCTTGGTCAGCCGGTGGGGGTGAGTATCCAGGGAGAAGCCCAGGCAGGTCACATGACAGCCCCACGCGTCACCCCAGCGGCCATTTTGGAACCGGGCGGAAAGTGGGTGGTGCAAGGAGTGGACTGGCAGGCTCCTGCCACGCGCTGCCTGGGTGCGGGGGCGGAGCTCTGGCCGGAGCCTGGCTGCCAGAATGGTAGCAGCCCCTTGGACTCTGAGGGCGGCTATAGAGGAGCAGGGAGCTGCTGCAACGCTTTGTAATTACGGAGCAGCTGTAATTACAGCGCACTTGCTGCAGCATGGTATAAAAGCCCCGAGTGCCTGCCTGTGCGGGGGCTGCGGGGACCCTGCAGGGACCTAGCAGGAGGTAGCTTAGAGAGAGACGGAAAAACGTACGCGGTGTTTCAAGGCTGGCCAAGTCAGACCTTGACTTCACTTTCATATGTTAGGTTTGGCTGAAATGGCAGCCCCGAGACCCGTGACTCCCGGGTGCTACAATAGTCACGTTCACTGGCACTACGTAGGAGCGGCAATATGGAGCGGATCAGAGGCAGATGCGTTTTCATCTGAACTGGGGTCAAGCAAGGATGTGTATCGCCCCAACTCTCTTCTCCATTTTTCTGACAGTCGTCTTGGTCCTTGTTAAGGACCGCCTTCCTTCTGGCATTGAGCGAGAGCACTGAACAGGTGGAGGGCTCTTCAGTCTGGGATGTTTTCACTCTAAGGCCAAAACACTCAAAACAACCATCCTTGATCTTCAATACCTAGATGTCTGCGCCGTCCTTGCACACACTGAGGACAACCTCCAGACTGCTCTGGATCTTTTTGGAGAAGCCTACCAAACTTGGGGCCTCTCTCTCAACATTGAGAAAACGAAAGAGCGGTATCAGCCTTCCTCAGGCCATGAATGTGACCCCCCCCCCCCCTTTCTAAATTACCATTGAGAGAGAGACCCAGGAGCTAGTTGAGCACTTCGACCTTGATAGCTACCGCTCTCAGAGAGTGAACATTGATGAAGAGATCCACCACAGGATCTGGTGTGCAAGTGCCTCCTTTGGGAAATTGCTTAGGCATGTCTTTATTCATCACAACATCTGGAAAGACACCAAGATCCAGTCGTCATCCCCACTGTCCTCTAAAGATGCGAAACTTGGGTGACCTACTGTTGTCATCTCAAAAGCCTGAAGAGATATCACCAACGATGTCCCTGGAAAATTCTCCACATCAAATGGGAAGATCATTGCACAAATGCTAGCATCTGTGCTGAAGCCAGTATTACCAGCATTGAGTCAGTGATCCTCAAGCACCAATTTGCTGGACCGGACTTTGCATGCAGATGCCTAATTCACGATTCCCAAAACAAGTGCTCTGCTCCCAGCTTAGTAATGGCCTGAGATCTTGTGGTCAGAGGAAATGCTATAAGGACACACTGAAGGCACACTTCAAGAAAACGAATGCCAACATCAAGACTTGGGAGGAGCTGGCTGCTAACCAAATCCAATAGTACAGCAACCTCAACCAAGCATCTTGAGGTAATGTGTCTTGCCCTCAAATCAGTGGAGGAAGGAACAGAGAAATCCTGGTCCCCTGTGGAAAGACCTGCAACTTCTGCGGATGTGTTTGTGGCTCAAGGATTGGATTCTTAAATCACCTCGAGACCCATCAGTGGATCATCCTCTAACTGAAGGATTGCTGCTGCCGATGACAACAATGTACACTGGCACTGCATCTGCTACACCTCCCTCTCAGGGGGCGCAAATGCAGTCTGTACCATGATGTATCAAGGATCAGTGGCCTTGGGGCTTTTCCCTTGTTTGGGCTTCCTGGGGTTTGAGGGTGATTTAGGTAATGCCCACACACTTCACCTGCTCAGAGTCCCAGTAAGTTCCATTAATTCTACATGTCTAGACCTCTTGCCTCCTTTCTCACGGTATCGCCAAACGTTTCAGTGTTATTCCTCCCTCTCCTGCCAATAACTTTATTGCAACTGCTGCTGGGATAAATACCTTGTGAAACATTAACTAGGAGAGTTCTGCTGTGATCCACTGCCTGAAGAATGAACACATTAAATTCCACTCTCAATTTTGTCTGTGTAAACGCAGATTGACTCCTGACTTTCGTGACTTGCTCCAGCTTCCCATTGTTGTGTCCAAAAGCAGAACTTGGCTCGCTGTCTTTGCTGTGAATTGTCCTCTAGATAGTTTTTATTTCATTTTGGATGCTAGAGGGCAAACCAAAGACAAAATAGTGCACAGAGCATGGAAATGGTAGAATTGAGTCTGAAAAGATTGATCGATTGCCTTAATCTATCTTCCTATAATAGTACCTGTCACGCTAGCATCTGCATATCTCTCAGGGGTAAAAAATGGCAGGAATATTCTTTCCCTTCCTTGCTAGCAAGAAAAACTGAGTTTTAAAAAAAAAAAAATTCTTATCAAGTTGGGAGTGTTGGAGTGAGTGACAATTCTGCTGCAGGATAACTAGGGAGAGGAGCTAAAGTTTGCATTAGGTTTGAATACAGTGAAATTTAGTGGCCATTCTTACTCCATCTAGTAGTCTATTCTCAGTCTAAGGTCTCTCAAGTGTCAATCTTCCCTATATAACAATCTTCATTTGTCAACAGTTTCACTGTTTCACACTCAGCTCCTGCCCTGAAAAGCTTGTGCAAAGGACAAGTTAGTTAATGCTTGTCTTTCAAGCTGACTTTTACCCTTATTATTTGCAAGTCTTGCAGTGGACCTTGACAAGGGAGTTGAAGACCCAGAAAGTAGGAGCCCTTATAAATCAAGAAAGAGAAGAGTTTCATGAGTGTGGCAGTGTGGAACAGGCATAAAGATGCTGGTAAAGGAAGAAGGCCAATGAGGCTGGCTAGCATCAGCAGTACAGTGGAACAGATGGGTGTAAAGCGAGAAGCGGGGTGTGTGTACACTTACATGGGAGAGACATGTCCTTTCCCTCCTCTCCTCCCCTGCTATACAAATCCTGACAGTTGGCGCATTGTGCTCTGGACTCCTCAGAAGACACAAATAAACAGATTGCCAGTTTCCCCCAAAGAGCAAATGAAAGGAACAGAGATAAAAGCTGTGCTGTGTTACCACAGTAACTGGCTTTCTGAAGTAGTTCAGTTCACACTTCAGCATGACAGAGCCAAACAGCAGGAGTGTCTAGGGTAGCCATTGGGAGGGAGAGTGAGAGAGACCCAGGGCTTAAAAAGCATGGTAAGCTAAAAGACATAGGTTAGGTTCTGTGCCATTCAGGTTGTATGTGGCTTTCACATGATCAGGCTGACCTTTAAACTCAGAAAGGGTGTGGGTTTTTTCAGAATACTGTGGCCCATCTTAATAACATAGACCCACCAGCCTAGAGCACTGCGCTCCAAACTCACATACAGCTACTCCTTGCTTAACGTCATAGTTATGTTCTTGAAAAATGCGACTTCAAGTGAAACGATGTTAAGCGAATCCAATTATGTCACAGTAGTTACCTACTGGTAGGTGGCGGCCAAACAACGTTATAATCAAACATTGCATGACTTTAAACGAGTTTGTTCTCTAATAGATCAGCGATGTAATAACAAAACAATGGTAACCAGGATGACTTTAAGTGAGGAGTACCTGTACTCTGGTATCCCAGGTCACATTCCAGGCCTTGGTCCTCATGTTCAAAGCCCTTCCCAGGGGAGATTGGCTGATACTGTGTGAGAGGGTCCTCAAACTGTACCATCGTGATATCCTGTGATAGCCATGTTCTAC
Organism: Alligator mississippiensis; assembly: GCF_030867095.1. Lineage (NCBI taxonomy): Eukaryota > Metazoa > Chordata > Crocodylia > Alligatoridae > Alligator > Alligator mississippiensis. The sequence continues at coordinate 251,447,854 of NC_081824.1, read as the reverse complement.
TGAGATAAGGTCAATGTCAACGTACTGCGTGAGATCTGGCATGTGTAGTAGATGGAGTGTTTTCAATGACTCTTGTGAGTCTGGAAGACATTTCTGGAAAAGAGTTGTATGAGCATAAATCTTACCAACCTCAAAGCAAAAGCAAATGTCTTCAGCTGAGCCTCCTCACAAAAACGTACCACATACTTACAAGCCAACCCATGGAACAAGTGGAAGAGCTGGAAAACACACTGCTTGTATTCACTTGGGTAGTCATGGGATTTTCAGTCAGGTCCAAGGGTATTAGGAACCAGCTTGTATTGTATTTCAGTCAGGTTGTGGTGCCTGACTTTTTCAGTCTTCTTTGAAAACCCCATCCTTGGATACTCTGGCGGAGGGTATAAAAGTACCTTGACATGGAAGTGGGCAGGTAGGTCTTAAAATCGAAGCTCTAATTTTTGCTGTGGCTATTAAATATTCCTCTATGCTTTCATTATATTTTCAAGTTAAGCTTCTAACTTGTTTGGTTGCAAAGAAAACTTGCTAAACATGCCTGCTGGTACACTGCAAAGGAAGAAAGATGGCCTGAAACTGCAGTGCTGTGTGTGGTATGAAATGTTCCTTTTTCATAAATTGGGACATTCCCTCTGAAACCTATTGTGAACAATGTAAGTATCCTCATTGTTAGCTGCTGCTTTGATTAATTTTGTCGTAAAGGTGAGGATGTAATTTCCCTGTCACACAATAGGGGCAGCATCTACTACAAAGTAGTGTTCATTTTAGTCCAAGTACATATTTACTCTGGCTTTATAGGCAAAGTGGGCAAGTGTTAGAAGTTAAAAATTTTGTTTCTTCCCCAGGATGACTCCTCATGGAGATTGGTGTTTAGCTCCAGTCTCCTCCTGCCACCCTCGTCTTATGCCGCACTGAACAGATCAGTACTGCCTTGGCAGTCTCAAGCAGCTCTGCTGTGGTATATTTTGAGCACCATGTTGTGTTTTCAGCATCTCCCTTCCTCTGAACCTCATTGGTAAACAGCAGATCTCTTCATTTGTAACATCATGTCTGCTGCTGGGATCTGGCTGCTGGGCCTAGAGACCTGGGATTCTGTACAAGGAAGTAAGATGAATGACTCCATTAAATATACATCACCACTCTGTTTACTCTTTCAAAGGAATAGATTACAAAAAAGCAGAAGATGCGTTTTAAATACATTAACATTCTAAGTAAAATAATGCCTTCCGCACAATGCTCACGTCACATAAATCACGCGGCCTCCTCTGCCCAGGCACACCGAAAGTAAAAATGCATTATTATATTATTATTTATATCACGCCATATGCTAGGCCTGGAACTTAAACATTTTGTGATAAATAAGAAAACACCAGCTGCAGCTCAGCAACGTACTCTTTTATTGGGAGTCACGGTGTTGCCAGAGCCATCATTCCTGCTGTTGAGTTAAAACTTAAATAGATTGTCAGAGAAATAAGATAACCGTTAGAGATTCAGTCTCTCTCCCTCGGGGACACTTCTTTTGCAGCTGCACCAGAGAGCAGATGCTGGTTTTGTCCTGTCTGTGTAGTAAGTCACTGCTAGCATTTGTTCTCCACGTTTTTACGCACACGTCATTTGAGAGAGCTGGCTGCGCTGTTCATTGTAAATAATGCTGGTTACCAATGGAGCCTCTTTTTCGTTGTCAAATAATGCCCAACTCGCTTCTGACTTGCACTGATAGTACTTGTTCTTTGCAAGTATTCAGGGAATATTTTCATGTCCTGTGCATGTTGAATAGTTCTTATTTATTCTAGTTTGGTGTTTGGTGGTATGTGTAAATTCCACATACCATAAGTGCCCATTCCAAATTGCTTTGGAAAATGTTGATATTCATAATAATTTTAATTTAAAAAGTAGGTTGAATTGCTTACAGCCACACAATCTTAAATTAAGCCTGTAAACACACTCAGTCTGGGACATCAAACAGCTCCAGGTGGCTACAGTTCCATCCCCTCTTATATACAGTACTGGAGAAAAAAAGAGCAACTGTGCAGCACGTCCAGATGGTTAAGCAAGACTTTCCTCACTGACCCTATAGAGCCTTTAAGAGGAAAGGCATTTAGAATGGTCTGTCCTGGGATAGGACAGACCTACATTCAAGTCCACATTTTGCCAAAGCCTTCCTGAGTGACCAAATCACTTAGGAAATGCCAACTCTGATACTTAGGCACAACTGTGAGGTTGCCCCTCAATCAGCCAAGGTCATCTTCCTCATCTGCATCGCTTCTTGGAGCCTTCACCAAAATCATATACATGGGGCTGAGATAAACACCAGCAGTGGTTTGTCCCAGGCCAGGTATTTCTGAGTGTCTTCCTACCAACCGGTGCCTGCAGGCATGCTCCAAATCCAGAACTCTATCCTGGGCATCCCTTCATAGTTGTTCCCCAGACCTTGGACTCTGCTGTGGTCGAGAGCAACTTCTGGGGATGACCCTGGAGTGGTTTCACCAGTGTACTGGCATTAGAAGTGGGTGTCAGTGGGCAGGGCATGCTCAGAAACAGCCTGGTGGGAACATGCTGCCAATACAGTGTAGACAAACCTAATATGCTCAAGCTCCTCTTGCAGTGTGGACAACGGGTAGGTGTGGGCTTAAGGATGACCCTGACTATCAATGCAGGCAGAGCCTCTGTCTCTGTTCCCCTTACATCCAGTGGAGATAAGAGCACTGCCTATTTCCCAAGTGTGGGGAAGATTGGAATTGGGTGTTAAAACTTGTGAGGTGCATGGATACTGCAGTACTGGTATCCTATGAGTTCTCTAAGTCATAGACTCCTACAGTTGGGGTAGGGGGAATGTGACCTCAGGGATCATTAGTCCAATCCCTTGTTCCTAACCCGTCCTTAGACAGACACCCACCCAGTCTCTTCTTGCAACTCCAACAAAGGAGATCCCATCCTTCCCCTTTCTTCTTTTCTTTCTTTCGTATGGTTTTAGGAGCAAGAGCTTTGGTCACAGTTTTAATTCCAAATTCCCCAACCAGACCAATGCCCTGCTGGAAAGCAAGTGTAACTCTAGGGTGTTGCCCTCAAACTTGTATCTGGGGCAGGATGTTATTATGGGCTCCATGGTTTAGTCAGGGTTTCCACAGTTGCAGCCAGGCAAGGTTTTTAGGCGCCACTTATACATCAGGTGGCCACACCGGCCATGTTCAGTGTGCATCCTATTAAGGGTTGTCCACATGCCCCGTGGAAGGTTGAAGCCCGGTTGTTGCATTGTTGGGTCAGAAACAAGGTGTTTATTTGGGAAAGTGTTTTCTGCCCAAGCCTTCCTCCAAGATTCTTCAGTGTTGCGGTATAGGAGGTGCTCAGTTTGTGTCCAAAAACGTTTTCGTGAAATCATGTGTTGAGTTGGGAGATCTTGCAGGTCTCTGTGAATGGGAAGGTCTGGATTACTATTGATATGCATTATTTCTTTGTATGTTTCTGCCTTCTGTCAAATAGAGGGAGGAGTAATGTTTGAAAATACAGGTAGCCACTGCACTGGAGTTGATATTGAAGTTCCCGAGATAGTCCTCATTACCGAGTAGAGTTATGTGTCCATGTGTTTGGCATGTCGACTTGAGGCTCAGATGGGTGCACACAGTACTCAGCTGTTGAGAAGACCAGGCGTATAGCAGAAGTGTGGAGGACGATGGCTTTTGCACCCGAGCTTGTGGAGTGGATGGTGACTTGCTGGACCTGGTCCTGGCCACAGGCGATGACCTGGTGAGGGGACTGCAGGTTCTCGACCACCTGGGCAATAGCGATCATTGCCTACTCGAATTCTCCATCCAGTGCAGGGTGTCAAAGGCCTGCAGCAAGGCAGTAGCCCTTGACTTCAGGAGGGCTGATTTCAATGTGTTAAGGAGATTAGTCGGGGAGGTACTGAGGTCCCAGAGGGTAGGGGAGTTGGGAGTCCAAGACGAGTGGTTGTTCCTTAAGGAGACGACACTCCGAGCCCAAAGGGTGATAGTCCTTGCAAATCAAATGGGGCAAGAGTGCTCAAAAGCCCCCATGGCTCACCAAAGGCATTCAGGAACATCTGAAAGCTAAAATGGAGATGCACACCTGATGGAAGGGAGGGGCCATCACCAAGGAGGATTATACCTCCATTGCTTGAGACTGTAGGGGGCAGAGACAGAACTAGGACTAGCGACCAGGATCAAAAATAAGTCCTTTTTTAAATATGTAGGGAGTAAAAAGAAGGCACCGGGTAATGTGGGGCCCTGCAGGACACGCTTGGCAATCTGGTGGTTGCACCAAATGATAAAGCTGACCTCTTTAACAAATTCTTTGCCTCCATTTTTCTGAGCAGGGACTGGGACATCCCCCCCCACCGGGACTTTGGACGGACTCAGGAGAGGCACACCCAGGCCTAGGGTTAGACAGGACCTAGTCAGGGAACTTGTGGAGGGGTGGACGTGTTCAAATCAGCAGGTCCTGACGACCTCCACCCCAGGGTGCTGAGGGAATTGGCAGAGGTCATTGCAGGACCCCTGGCATAGTTTTATGAGCACTCGTGGTGCTCTGGCAAGGTGCCAGAGGACAGGAAAAGGTTCCCATTTTCAAAAAGTGGAGGAAGGAGGACCCGGGAAACTATAGGCCCATTAGTCTTACCTAGGTCCTGGGGAAGCTCTTTGAGGAAATTATCCAGGTGCACATCTGCGAGGAACCAGCAGGGGAGATTATGCTTAGGGGCAACCAGCATGGGTTCATTAGAGGCAGGTCCTGTCAGACCAACCTGGTGGCCTTCTGTGACCAGGTCACAAAAGCCTTAGATGCAGGTGTCACGGTGGACGTAGTCTTTCTGGACTTTAGGAAGGCCTTCGACACTGTCTCTCACCCCATTCTCATTAAAAAATTAGGCAACTCAGGTGTCGATGCCTACACAGTCAGATGGGTTGCTAACTGACTGGAGGGCCGCACCCAGAGAGTGTTGTGGACGGGTCATTTTTGACCTGGAGGGATGTGGGCAGTGGGGTCTCCCAGGGCTTGGTCCTCGGGCCCGCACTGTTCAACATCTTCATCAGCGACTTGGACGATGGGGTGAAAAGCACCTTGTTCAAATTCGTGGATGACACTAAGATGTGGGGAGAAGTGGGCATGCTAGAAGGGAGGGACAGGCTACAACTAGATCTGGACAGGTTACAGGGGTGGGTGGATGAGAATAGGATGGGATTCAGTACTGAGAAGTGCAAGGTGCTGCACCTGGGGAGGAAGAATCAGCAGCATACCTACAGGCTGGGGAACTCCCTTCTTGTCAGCACAGAGGCAGAAAAGGATCTTGGAGTCATTATTGATTCCAAGATGAACATGGGCCGCCAATGTGAGGATGCCGTCAGTAGGGCTAACCGCACCTTGTCATACATCCACAGGAAGGATGTGGACAGCACTGAGAGGCTCCAAAGAAGGGCCACCCGCATGATCAGGGGGCAGCAGGGCAGGCCCTACAAGGACAGGCTATGGGACCTGAACCTGTTCAGTCTCCACAAGAGAAGGCTGAGAGGGGACCTGGTGGCCATCTATAAACTCACCGGGGGGACTAGTGGGGAATGGGAGAGTCCCTGTTGCCCTGAGCGCTACCAGGAGTAACTAGGAATAACAGCCACAAGTTGACTGAGAGTAGGTCAGGCTAGACATCAGGAGGCACTACTTCACTGTTAGTGCGGCTAGGATCTGGAATCAACTTCCAAGGGTGCTCACTCCTACCCTGGGGGCCTTCAAAAGGAGGCTAGATAATCACCTAGCTGGGGCCATTTGACCCCAGCATTCTCTCTTGCCCATGGCAGGGGATCGGACTTGATGATCTGCTCAGGTCCCTTCCGACCCTACCAACTATGAAACTATGTGACAGCCTTCTCATGGCCCACCCTGTTAAACGGTCTCTTGACTTCTTGAATTTCTTGAATTTGTGAATTTTTGAATTCTGGTCCTGCAGCTAATGTCACCGAAACGGCAACCAAAATGCCTTCAACTGGCCTCCCACTTGATGGAGCAAAACTCAAAATTGAAGCCCTCCCCTGAGCAACTTTTCCTATTTTAATCTCAAATGAGCTCATGGAGGGAAAGAGAGAAGAGATTCCCAGGGGAAGAGAAAAGGGAGGAATATGCTGGAAGCAGGGAAAAGGGAAGACATATGAGTAGGGGGCTTCACAGCATAGTAGACCCCTGGATGGTTTGGCAGTCAGCAGGACTGTGAAATGTTTGGATATGTGCTATTCTCTAAAGCTCTTGCACAAGAACAGAGCTGTATGCATTCATGTAGCTTTTTACTGGCTGAGTATCATAGAGGTTGAGTGTGTGTGTAGCCCAAACAACTCCTTTACTAAGTAAAGAAAGTCACTTCCAGTATCTATTCCAGTTCTCCCCTCCAGAGGGCAGCAGAAGATCATCACTGCAGGACGGGACTTGACAATGTATTCTCCACTACTTTTTATAGTTCATTCCTCTACAGAGAAACTTTGCTCAGGTGGCAGGCAGGAATCATACCTCTCAAGAACACTGGCATGTTTAACAAATAACACGTAACAGCAATTAACAAGTAACAAATAAAGAACCAACATGTGCTTGAAATCCAGGGAAGGCAGAGCTAAACTCACAAAAAGCAAACAAAGAAAAAGTCATCTCAACCCTTTGAAACATTGAAAGTCACAGAGAAAGCACCCAAACTACCCTACCTTGAGAATATGGAAATGCCAGCCTCTTAGTTCCTTTGCTTCACAGGCCAAAAGTAGGCGTCCCCAAACATGACTTCTGCAGCCAAGGAAATCCCTGTGGTTTCCAGCAGCGGGAATGTTCTTGGGGGAACTACAGGAGCTTTGCTGGATGGAGAAAGCTGGGAAAAGATAATGGTTCCCTTTGACCCCATCAGTGTCCCTGGGTGACCTTTGAGCATCCACACAGTCTGGTCTACATTGTGGCCCAGGGTGATGAAGCACATACGTATCATTCCTAAACTAAAGCCCCCTTTGACTCCCTTCTTGCCTTGGCTCCCTTCTCCATCCCTAAAGCCCCCCTTGACTCTCACAATGCCTCTCTGTGCTTGTCAGGCCATGTCCCAATTCGGGGACCCCTGCTGACAAACTAAGCCCTGTCATCTTGCTCCAGCTGGAGTGCAGCAGAGAACAGCATCTGGGCCAGTTGGATGTTTGGAGCAGCCCTGAGTAGCTCAAAGTGCCTTTGGCACCGCTCTGCAACTGTCCAAAACAAAGTGTGCTCAGGGCCACTGTAAAATGTCTACTCAACCTAATTGCTGGGCTTTGCTGTACCCAGCGGGAATGAGTACGTGGTGCCTATTTTGGCAGCCTTGGCCACAGGCCAGGAGGGAAGTTGTATAGATCTGCTCTGAGTATGGATTATCCTGATGTCATGGCAGCTGGAGAGAGAGGATGTTTCTTAGCAATACTACTGAAGAGAAAGCTTAAACACAAGAAAGCTTGTGTTTTGAAATGAGTTAAACAACAGTCCTGGGCACTAAATCTAAACTAGGGGAGTCTAGTGAAGCAGATTTCCTCTGTCTCATTTCTGTTTCTCTTGCTTTTTGCTACAAAGGAAGGAAAACATATTAGAGATTTAACATCTCTTCCTTCCAGTTGAGATTCCTAGGCAAAAAAAGACCTTTGGACCCATCTTTAACCTGTCAGCTTGGAGGCCCATCTGTAGCTGTTTAGATTTGGAACCCACATTGGGTTTATGGTAGAAAGTCAACTGCAGTCCTAACTCTGGAGCCACTTCTGTCTTTCCATTATTTTTCCACTCTTGTCGTCAAAGTCCAAAAGCAACGAGGCCCTTCTGTTTTTCCTTGTTGCATCGCCAAGGATGCAGTGCCAGGTCAGACAGCCCTCTTCCAACACTCCTCCCAACTATTCCTTAGAAGTGTAACTAAGGGGGACCGACTGGAGCAGCAGCCATGGGCACACACTTAGGTGGGGGCACCAAAATAATAGCTACCGTAGCTGCCAGCCAGATGCATTGCAATTGGTAGCTAGTTGTGCTGCAGGGAGCCCAAAAGCCACCACTGCCCGATATGTGGCTAATGCGCAGAACTGCACTCTAACAGGGACAGGAGGAAGAGGATGGAGCCACTGCTGGATTCTGCCTTGGCTGTAATGAACCTTCCCCCAAAGTCCCATCCTCAGCCACCAGAGTTGGAATTAAAATAACAAGGAGAAAGATGGCATAATCTGAATTGACCAAAGAAAACAGAAGCCCCAGTAGAAGTCAGGGCTTCTTTGAAGCCTCACAGAGGGGTGCTGAGCTGGGGAGAAAGGGCTTTTCAGCAGTTGGGTAGTGGGAAAAGCCATCGCTAGTTCTATGACGGCACCACTGGGGATGTTACATCTGTGCTCCACTCCTCACGACCCACACCCCCAGCTACTGCCCAGGATGGCAGGCATGGAGGGAGATGGGCCCATGGGAACAGGTAGATGTGGGGCAGGTGAAGGCCTTGAGGACTGTCAGATGCAGAACAGGAAGTGCCCTGGCACCCTTTTTAAGGTTACATTTTGCTTTCTGTATTCCTCAGAAGCCTTGCACCCACTGACTTGCCCAGCACCTGGCACAGATGCTGACCCAAATTGAACACGTGACCTGTGGCACACCAGCCTCAGGGCTACTGGGTTATCCTGGACAGCATTACAATGCTCACTCCAGGTGGGATCTGACCTCTTTTAAGGATGCAAGCGGCGCTTCATCTCTGAATTGCCACCATATATGGGAAAGGTGTAATTAGCTGCCTCTGTTAGCTAGGCCTGTCTGCCTTGCCTTGTTTAACAGAGGCTTTAATTAAAGACCCCCTGATGTTAGAAAGCCACATTAATTATTCATTTGAAAACATTTACATAGAGTCCCCCGTTTCCCTTCTTCAATAAATTATCAACTTCACATCTCCATAATTTATCGAAGTGACTAAAAATACCTTGTCTCAGCCCCCCTTCTTGCTCTGGCTTTGTCTCTTCATAATGTGCTGGGTTCAGTTTCTTAATGGGAAGCTATCCTGTTGCTCTCCAGCAAGAAGGAGGGAAAGGAGGAAGGAGAGAAAGACAGCTAGAGAGGAAGGTTTGTTTCCATGCAGGAGTCATGCAGATGGCTGTTGCTTTTGTTTATTTCTCTCCCACATTTCTGACATGGAGCTGTGATTTGAAGAAGTGCATCAGCCATGTTTGATAAGGAAGAAAAACAGCAAAAGGTGAAGGAAAGGGCATCAGACTTTAAGTCAGGACTAAAAGATGTGGGCTCAGTTCCTGTCTGAAATGCAAAATTCCTGTGTTGCTTTTGATAAGGAATTAAATCTACTCTGTTCCTCAGTTTTCCATCTGTGAAATGGGGAGAAACATTTTCTACTTTGCTGTTTAACTGAGGAGAAGGTCCTTCAATTACCGGGAGATGTACAGCTGCTGTTGTGAGAAAATGTCTAAACAGACAGAAGGTTAGAATCAGGGAAGAGATCTGCATCAGATAATAGGAAGATCTTCACAGATATAACAGAGGGAAGCATTCACAGCAAATCATTTATTCCACACATTTCACTTTGTGATACAGTGAACTGTCACATGGGTGGAAAAAACCTCAAGTCATCTCCAGGCTTATTTACATGGAGAGCTAAGACAAATTAACTAAAGGTGTAAGTGAATGTGCATAAATTGAAGGGCATTAAAACTTTGAGTGGGTGCCGTAAGCCAGAAGTGAAGTGGCCTTAGTTCATTGTCATGAGGATTAAACCCAGGACAGTTTGTTTTTGGATGATATATCCCCTACGCAGCCCAGTGCACGTTAATTTATAAACATTCATTTCACCTCTTCAATTAATTTACCTTAACTGTCCTGCATATCCTCGTATACGCTAGCAGCAATAGATACTGAACTCCTACCCACAGGAAATGAGAAACAGGACACAATCCAGCTGACTCTAATGAACCATTCATATTCGGCAAGGCTACTGGGACAGGCGGAGTCTGGGATCATCATACATTAAGTGGTAAGAGAGTTGTTTTTAAGAAGGGCCTATTCTGTGTCTGGTATCTGGTGGATGCTGGGTGCATCCAGACAGATGAGCAGTTGAGGAGTGGGATGGAACAGAGCACTGGAGAATGAGACATGCTTTTTTTGAAAGGAGGGTACTTAAGCAGGGGTTTGACCCTGATCTGCAATCTGGGTTCCTGGAAGGGAAATAAAGACTTTAATTGTGCTTGAGGAACAAGGAATATGCAGAATGGATCCTGCTACAATAAAAGAGATACTTCTTTTGTTCTAAGAACTGCTATATTCTCTAGATTTTGTTCTTTCTGTCCTGGTTAACCAGGGATTGACCTTCCAACACCTTTATTTGCACTGGGGAGAAGGGGGAGGACTGGGCAGTGTTTGTAGAATTTGCAGAAAACTCATCTTTTGTAGTCAACAAGGACATTTGTGACTGACTCTTGGTCTAGCAGTAGTTTGAATGGTGAATGTTACAGCTGAACATATAGCTGATATTGTTTGTCATCCTTTCAAGTATCTTATATCAGGTAATGGTAGTGTTAGAGTGAAGCTGTAGCTGTGATGGTCCAGGAATTATGTGAGGGGCAAGGATTTTTTGGGGGGTGATATCTTTTATTGGACCAGCTGCCTGGTGGGAATAAAGTTAGACAAGCTTTCCGTTTTTGGCAGGTATTCCACAAGTTGAGCCCTGACCCCCCCCCGAGGGGTGCTCTGATCTCTACCCCTAGAGGTGTACCTTCAAGTTTGTAGCCTGGGGCACTGCAATGGGGCTTGAGCCTCTGGCCCCATGGAGCTAAGTAGGGGCAGGACACTGCTGTGAGATAGATGTCATGGCCAAAAGCCAGGTTAACCCTCCACTGGCCCCACAACCACTTTATATGGCTAGTGAGGATTCAAACTCTTGAATTCAGCAAGCAGCCACAGGGCCAGAGAAGGATTAACCTGGCTCGCGGTGATAACACCAGATCCTTTCACAGTACTGGCCTGCCCCTGCCCACACTCTGCTCAAGGCCCCCCACTTGCATGCCACTTTACTGAGTGCCCAGAGCTTGTCTGCCACACACAGTAGCTGCCTGAGCCATTTATGACACAAGTGTTGTGGGTTAGCCACCCCTGAGGTAAATTAATTACACTGTCCCTAGATTGGGCTTATAAGAGGAGACTTTGGCCCATACATCTTTTACATACTAGCTATATAATTTTGGGCAGCCAGATTCATTGGGATTTACAGTGGGTATGTCTATATTGCAGCGTAGTGTGTTGATATACCAAGGCTAGCTTTAAGTGAGAGAGCCTTAATTTTATGGCGGCTGCAGGGAGGTGATAGTAAGCAAAGTCTGGAGCAGTCAAATTGGAGTATTGGTTTAATTTTAACGTTGAACCCTTCCTTCAACTGAACCTGAAGTTTCATGAGTTGCAATCTGGAAGCCTAAGAGTTAGGTGTGAAAGTGCTGAGTGCTGCTATACTTTGCTCCCTTGTGTACCTGAGGCTTGATTCCTAACTTAGGAGGAGGGGAAGTAATTCAGCTGGTGGATGGCCCTCAGAATTGCCTTTTTTGGTTGACTTTTTGAGGGTTTCCCTGAGTCACTGAGAAGGAGCTGCAGCAAAAGCATCCCTGCTCACCTGTGGACTCAGAGATCCAAGATAGCATTGAGTACACTGGTTTCACAAAGGTTATGGCATTCAAATATCTAATGAGATGATTTAAAATATGTTACCTATAAGATACAGATTGTCACCTGTTGCATCAGACCATATTTATGATCCAGATTATTAAAGGACCTGAATTATCATATTGCAACACACAAGTCAAAGGTAAATTTGTAGGCATTTGGAAGAAACTTGCCCCATGGGCAAGTTAGTCCCTTCCTTCTCTCTATTATGGTATTCCTAGTCAAGGATCATTGTCCCCATCACCTTGACAAAAACTCTGTAACATAGGTTACATTTTTGGGTTCCCATCACTATTACAATAAGTCTGTAACAAAGGTTTCAGTGCTGATACATGTTAAAATTATTAAAAGGGCCCTCTAAGGTAATAGACAGAAATTAGTACTATATTAAGAAACATATAAACTGGAGAATTCATCATCTGATGGTTGCTTGTTTCCAGCACCCATCAGATGTGCCACTCATAGCCAAATATTCATGGCCAAAGATTTTATTGGCCTAACCTGCTTGCACATAAAGTTCTTCATCCCCAAATTGACAATACCTAAAGTTCTGAATGCTAAATTTTTGCCCTTTGAAATATTACACCTTTGTGCCCTGTTGAAGAAGAAAGCAATAGCAGCAAAGAATGCTGATGAGAGCTTCCTTCCTTTCATTTCAGGAGGGCCAAAACAAGCTCTTTTGAAGGTGAGAAATAAGGGGCTCATGTGAGACTATTTTAAATCTCCCACTCATCCCTCCCTAGAGAAACATTTCTCACTCCCATACTGTTGTTACTCACGACAGCTTAAGTCCTGCTTCATCCATGCTGGTGATGCACTTTTTAAAGAAGTAAACAAAGTCCCTTCTCATATATCAATATATTTTTTCCTGAAACAAAACTTGTTTCTGTCATGCCCACTAGCATTGGGGGGGGGGGGGGGGGGAGGGGGGGGAAAGGATCCCAATAGTGCCAGAAGTTTTTACTCCCATTGCAGGGTTCCAGCAAGGGTCAGCTTAGCTCACCTACAACCTATGCTATAGCCTTGTTGACTGAACTGGCTTTGTCTTTGGGGATACCCAGCTGGAAAAGTTCTTTTTTACCAGTATAACTATAAAAGAAAGTATACTTTTGCTATACCTAAGAACACAGGATGGCAAAAGGCATCTAGTCCCCTGCATTTGCTGGCTATTATTAATCCTAGCATCCTAAAATCATCACTACACAGAACTACAAGGCAGAAAATAAGTCTCTTTGGAAGGTCTGTCTAGTTCTGACCAGTTTCTAGAACTCAGAGGAAGGGGATGTCATGAGAAACCTTGGGGGATTAAAGTGGAGTATGAGACCTGATCTGCTGGAGGTAACCAACGTGTGGGGCAGCTAGAACCCCCCTCGCTAATCTGGTTGCAAGTATCCTGAGCCAATGCTTTGTGACTGTAATTACTGTGGGGGTACAGTCATTAGTAAGTATTGTAATGCTGCTATTTAATGGAGGGTTAGTGTTTTGTTATAGTATGGTAGATCATTCATTTAAAGCAGTGCTTCTCATCACTTTTAGACTCGACATACCCCTCCTATGACTCAAGGCACCCCTCCGTTCCTCCTGTGAATTGAGCAGCACCCCACTTCAAAAGCTCATTTATTTATTACAGTGGTTACCTCCTTGCAGAGGAGCAGTGGGGCAGGCAAGTACGAGTCTGAGTCATAGTTATCTCCACATACCTTGTGGTATCTTTCAAAAGATCTTGCAGCCATAGGTGTAATGACTAGGCCAGGTGCTGAGGGCACCTGTCACATGTGAGGGCAGCAGTTACTTCAGGTTGCCACTAACACAGATGCAATTGCATGGTTGTGGCTGCAGCCATTTTTTTCTGCGGCTGCCCTGGTCGTCCCACCCTAAATTACATCACTGCTTGCAGGATCCCAAGGTGTCCTAGCACCCTGGTTGAGAATCACATGTTTATCGTGACTGTATAACTGCTATTGGCTTTTGAATTAATAAAGGCATTTTAGCTGAATTGCTGATGCAATCATTTGAATTCCAGCTGCACCCCAGTCAAAACCCTTTTGCTGTGGCCAACATCCCAATACCTCTAAAGAAGGTGAATCCCCAATCCCAGTCTCCAGAAACTAACACCATTCCTAAGGGGAAAAATTGTGTAATTGTTTCTTCTTGTGGGTGGTTTCTTGCTTTAGAATAAGTGCTTTTTTCTGATTAACAGTAACTCCCTTCCAAAGCGACACAAGAGACCATCGCAAGGAACATTATGGCAGTATAACTACTTAGGTTTTAAATGTCATGTCCTACCTCTTCTAGTCTTCTACAAATGTCATACATAGATAAGCCCATAGACTTTGAGGTTCCAGTGTGTTAAGAAGGTGGGTTTGGGAAGATAAGGATGAATTTGATATAGATAAAAGTAGAAGGGGGTGGAAGGAGAGAAGCAAAATAGCAAATATTAAATAAGCAGGGGCTTATAGATTCATAGATTCATAGATGTTAGGGTCGGAAGGGACCTCAATAGATCATCGAGTCTGACCCCCTGCATAAGCAGGAAAGAGTGCTGGGTCTAGATGACCCCAGCTAGATGCTCGTCTAACCTCCTCTTGAAGACCCCCAGGGTAGGGGAGAGCACCACCTCCCTTGGGAGCCCGTTCCAGACCCTGGCCACTCGAACTGTGAAGAAGTTCTTCCTATTGTCCAATCTAAATCTGCTCTCTGCTAGCTTGTGGCCATTATTTCTTGTAACCCCCGGGGGCGCCTTGGTGAATAAATACTCACCAATTCCTTTCTGTGCCCCCGTGATGAACTTATAGGCAGCCACAAGGTCGCCTCTCAACCTTCTCTTGCGGAGGTTGAAAAGATCCAGTTTCTCTAGTCTCTCCTTGTAGGGCTTGGTCTGTAGGTCCTTAACCATACGAGTGGCCCTTCTCTGGACCCTCTCCAGGTTATCTGCATCCCTCTTGAATTGTGGCGCCCCGAATTGCACGCAGTACTCCAACTGCGGTCTGACCAGCGCCCGATAGAGGGGAAGTATCACCTCCTTGGACCTATTCGTCATGCATCTGCTGATGCACGATAAAGTGCCATTGGCTTTTTTGATGGCTTCGTCACACTGCCGACTCATGTTCATCTTGGAGTCCACTAAGACTCCAAGATCCCTTTCCACTTCCGTGCCACCCAGCAGGTCATTCCCTAGGCAGTAGGTGTGCTGGACATTTTTCCTCCCTAGGTGCAGCACTTTGCATTTCTCCTTGTTGAACTGCATCCTGTTGTTTTCTGCCCACTTGTCCAATCTGTCCAGATCTGCTTGCAGCTGTTCCCTGCCTTCCGGCGTGTCCACATCTCCCCATAGCTTTGTGTCATCTGCAAACTTGGACAGAGTACATTTCACTCCCTCGTCCAAGTCACTGATGAAGACATTAAAGAGTATCAGTCCAAGGACCGAGCCCTGCGGGACCCCACTGCCCACACCCTTCCAGGTCGAAACCGACTCATCCACCACGACTCTCTGGGTGCGACCCTCCAGCCAATTTGCCACCCACCGGACTGTGTAGTCATCCAAGTCACAGCCTCTTAACTTGTTCACCAGTATGGGGTGGGATACCGTATCGAAGGCCTTCCTGAAGTCTAAGTATACGACATCCACCCCTCCTGTGTCCAGGTGTTTCGTAACCTGGTCATAAAAAGAGACTAGATTGGTCAGGCACGATCTGCCTGCCACGAACCTATGCTGATTTCCCCTCAGCATAATTTGTCCTGCTGGGCTCTCACAAATGTGAGCCTTGATAATTTTTTCAAAGACTTAATATGAGCTTAAGGGCTTGTATGAGAAGAAAGCAAAAGTGCCTGATAAAAGTCTGGGCTGACTTTTTATCTCCAGTAAGAGTAGTTCACTTCTGAAGGGCTAGCATGTTCATTCATTTATTCATTATTTCTATGCCACTAATTACGCAGTCCACACTGTTACACCCACACCATTAAATGCAGAAGAACCCCACTGCATTTAGGGAAGTTACTTGGGATCTGAACTGCTGTTGGTGGGCTCAGCATTGAGCACCACTAGATGACTTCTTTTCCAGTTGTGTTGGCTACTTCTGAGGTGGGAGCCGCTTTGATTTTTCCAGTTTCAATTTATTGAAGTGGAACTGTTTTTGAAAGAAAAACACTCTCAGTTCTGCAATGGAAAAGATAGAAAGAGCAGTTTGGCAGGGGGGGTCATAGGAGAAGGGGGTGGGGAGGCAGGAGGGGAGAGAGAGCGGCACACATCTGTCACCAGTTACAGAGGTGTTACTTGTTCGCAGTTCCTCACTCTGTCAGGAGGATCACTTTCACTCTTCTCACTCTGTAGTTGTGGCAAACAGCCAAACAGCCAAACCCAACCCTTCCTCCTTTCTGAGATCTCACACAGGTGCTCAGCTGGCTGAGGGAGACAGATAGCAGCATCATGGTGCTGGCTACTGGGTGCACCCTCTTGGGTATTGCACATGGGGCTACCAGTCTCTTCTTGTCTGTCAGTTGGCTGAGCTGGGGCACTGGAAGTGGGGGCTGTATTCCTGATGAATCTTCATATACTCTTGGTTGAGGTCCAGGGCATTTTTGAAGCACGCCTGATGGCAAAGGAACAGCTTAGACGCGCGAGGAAGTTCTGCCCTGTACTCTTGCATAAATTGCAGTCTACAGATGGCAGGCTTGTAGGGTCACTTCTAGGAGAGCTGTGAAGGTCTTGGAAGAAAGATTTGAGAGAGATGGAGGAGGGGATTGGACTGAGATGAAGGGACAGGTTACATTACGCTGTCCAACTGGCAAATTCTGTTCCCCCCACATGTTATGTTGCCTCGCAGTTGTTAGAACCGTAGCTGGCATAGTGGGGCATGTATGCTGGGCACCCTTGTCAACTCCAAACAGTATCTTTGACCTGACTTCCTCAGACAGCAAATGGCTCAAACTAGAGTTGGTGGTAATGATTCTCTCTGGACTGAATCAGCAAAGGGGGATGGTGATGCAAAGGGATACATTTTGGTATACAGCACCTGAGAAGGGTCATATGACAAGATAAGTATAGCCTCTGCTGGCTCAAACTCCTCAGAGTGACTCAGAATTGCATCTTGAGTGTTTCAAAATGCATTTCAAAAGGCCTTCAGTAGAAATGGGTGGTTCCCTGGCCTCAAAGCTTCAGCCTGTCATTGGGGTTGCTGCCTTCTGTGGTTGGACAGGCCAAGCCTATTTCTGGTAGAAATAAGCCTAAATCATTACGTAAGACTAAATTGCCTTTCGACTCTGGGGGGTTTGGGTCCAGATGTTTACAAGGATTTCAAACCCACCAGCTTATCCCTTCCCTTATTCCTCGTCTCTGTGCACAGGGGACATAAATAACCCATTTTCCCTCCCCAGATCCTTTCTTCTTTTCTCCCCGCCCCTCATCAAACTTTACCGTGGATGATGTGACATCTGTGGAGAACAGCAGGCTGACTCCTTCATGCCCTGCCTGAAGATTCTCTGCATCCTCCATAATGTCAAGGAGCTGGCAACTGGCTGTGACAGATGTGAAAAGGACAAGCGAATGTCACAGACAGCACCAAGAAAGTCCATCCAAGACCCTGTTCTGTATGGGCCGGTGAAAGTCCAGCTGCTAAACTCTTGGAGTAGGCTGGCTCCAAGACTCTGTCGTTGCAGCTCTGTTGCAAGGCAGCAAACCCTGTCTGTCAGATCCTGTGCGCAGGGAGAAATAGCGGGGTAGCAGCATCCCGGAAGAGAGTCTGAGTGCAAAGGAATCTTGTGCGGTTTCTGCTTCTGGTGACTACTGTTGATATTTAGGCAGATTGCAGGTTAGCAGGAGAAGGAAAATGGCTCTTAAATGGTTAGAAGTGGCAGTGCATTAAAGAGTTGTTTGCAATGCTCCTTTGAAGAGAGGAATCAAAGTGATAGCATCCCTATGTGAGAGGCAAACTCCCTAATGATAATGGGTGTTTTCCAGGTGAGACATGGGTAACAACAGAATTAGTAGGTCGAATTCTGCTGTCACTGGTAATTGCCTCCACCATCACAAATGAATTTTATATGGATAACATCCAGTCAGGACAGATCTCTGATTCCCAAATTTTAGACTTCTCCCCATCTAAATTGCCCAGAGCCCGGGGCAATTTTTCTTGCACAACCAAGCTCCTGTGAATTCCATGGAGTGCTTCAGGAAGGCAGAAGCAGCCTGCAGAGTTCACTAGTTGATTGCTCATTCATGCATCCCCAATCCAGCCTTGTGGTATTGGTACACAATGAGGGCTGACTGGCCAGTAAAATGTATCCATTACACTCATCTGCCTTGCAAGGCAACCTTCCCCATTCCATTTGTGTAAGTCATGGTACTGTGGGTGTGGCGCTCCTGGTGGATTGTACTTTTTTTGAAATGGTTGTGATGATTGTGCATTATATTGTTTGTCATGACCACCTGGGTCTTAGACAGTTTTTAAAAGCATAGGACAGCTCTTTAGTGGAGTTACACCAGTAAACTGTGGTGAGAACCTGGCTCAAAAATCAAGCCAGAATACAGGGAAGCAGCTCAAACCAAAGGCACATCGGTAATTACATACATTCAGAATTAGTCGGGATTAAGAGAGAATGAAGGTGACCAGTTCTAGTGTTTAAACATCTGATGTTCACATAACGAGGAAATACACTCATAGGAAAAGAGGTCTGGAAGAGACCATTTTCTTCCAGGAAAACGTAGCTTTCTGAGATGCTATCATATCAAGAACTGGAAGAAGAATGCTGTCTTCTCCACAGAGAAAGCTACCTGAACAACTAGCAGAGGTCAAATGCAGGAGTTTGGTTTCTTACTTCCTGGCCTCCAAGAACTTAGTTTATCAGAAACCATCCCAGCTTCTGTGATTCCCACAAGACTGTCACAGAAATGGCTATAGGCAGCAATTCAAGGGGAGACTTGAATGCCTCTCTCCCATTTTCTGTTTTGGAAGGTGCACGTGAATGTTCTAATCCTGAGAAGGGCTGCTGCCATCCAAACAGGTTTTGCACTAGTTGCTGCAGTGGAAGGTGCTGTGCATCATGCACAGAGTATTTGGTCCAGGCAGAATCAAACTGATGCAAAAGCTGCCTGCATCAAGCCCTTCTCTCTGTTTCAAATCAAGAATCTTCCCCAAGCACTTGGCAAAGTTAATTAGGAACCAGCTAACAGAATATAGTGTCCACATGAATTGTTTCAGGAACTATCATCTTAGAGGTGGCAGTTTTATCTGGGAACAGTGGAAAAGGTACTGACACTGTTCAATGTCAGCCATGAATTTAAACATTAAATCCTCACTCAGAACATGAGCCCCAGTGTATCCGGCTTTCATTGGCACTAATGAGATGTTGCTGAAATTCAAAACGCCTCGCACTGTGATTATGGATAATTCAACAGATTGCACCCAAACTGATCAAAGTCAACATTAAAAACAAACAAACAAATTCTTAAGTCCCATTTTCAGAAGTGACCTGTGACCTCTAGAGTCAAAGTCTCATTCTGGGAAGGACAGTGAACTATCACTGTACAGACATGAGTAGGTATTAGTTTTCCTAGGAATATCTTCACTACAAGCAGATTGTATAGGTGGCATATTGGGTGCCACAGAGTCAATTACACCATCCTACACACATGAGCAATACAATATGCGTTATTCCATTTAGATTACTCTAATTTCAAACTAAGGAGAACAGTGAAAAAATAGCTCCCACAGCAACCCACTGACTACCATTCTGCATTCAGACCAAAATCCCAGAATGGCAGCTGTCTGCAATGCTCCTGCAGATAGACAGAGAAACATTCCTATATTGAAAGGTACAATACTAAATGACCTGATAGCATTTTTCAACTTCCATGGCTGTGCATACTGCTTCAGCCAGAGATGGGTACTGTGTCATTATTGAAAACAATGGATGGAAATGCAGTGGCTTACCAAGCTTGGAAAATAATCCACCAAAACTTGAAGGAGGCATTGGTCAGGCATACATGTCACCTAGCACACAGCTAGCTTGGCAATAGGTAGCTCCCAAGAAAGAAAGTATTGTTTTTTTTCAGGTGGTGTTAGGTTTTGTGTGCTTCTCTGATATCTCAGAAATGTGCTGCAGATCACTACCCTCAGGTGACTGAAAGGTGATGGCTTGATTTTTTTTTTCAAACTTCTGAACAGCATACTCTACTCAGGGCATGCTTTTGTCCTGTACTTTGAATTGCTCTCTAAGCAGCAGTCAAATGGAAATCTTGTATTCCTAAAGTCTTTTCTATCTTCAGTTCATGCACATTGCACCAGACAATCAGTGCGTGTTTGTGAGTCTCCAAAAACAACTGCAGAAGGGTCACCTAACACTTGTAGCCATGTCAGAACATGATGTGTTTCCAATCAGGGCTTGGTATTATAGATTCATAGGTTGTAAGGGGCTGGAAGGGACCTCACAAGATCATTGGGTCCAATCCCCCTGCACTAGGCAGGAAAGGCAATAACCCCAGTGAGGTGACCATGGAGTCTCCTCTTGAAGATTTCCAGGGTAGACGATTGCACCACCTCTGGAGGGAGCTTATTTCACAGTCTGGACACTCTAACTATGAAGAAGTTTTTCCTAGTGTTAAGCCTGAAACAGTCTTCCAAGAGTTTGTGGCCATTACTCCTGGCTTTCCCCAAGGGTGCCCTGGTGAACAGTTGCTCACCGAGCCCTTCATGTACTCCCCTGATATAGCAGTAAGCTGCTACCAAGTCCCCTCTCAGCCTTCTCTTTTTTAAGCTGAAGAGACCCAAGCCCCTCAGCCTTTCCTCATACGACTTGCCTTACAAGTCTCTGGTCATATGGGTGGCTCTTCACTGGAATCTCTCAAGCTTTTCCACGTCCTTGTTGAAGTGCGGCACCCAGAACTGGGCGCAGTACTCCAGCTGCAGTCTCACCAATGCTGAATAAAGTGGAAGAATCACTTTCTTGGTTTTGCTTGAGATGCATTGGTTGATGCATACCAGAGTATTGTTTGCCCAGCATCGCACTGAAGGCTTATGTTCATACTATGGTTTGGTATTACCCCCAGGTCCTTTTCAGTCATGGTGCTAGTCAGTTTGGCACCACTGAGCCTGTAAGTATGTTGGTGATTGTTTATCCCCAGATGGAGCACTTTACACTTCTCAGTGTTGAACTTCATCTGGTTCTGATCCACCCAACTTGCCAGCCTGTCTGGGTGTGCCTGTATCCACACTCCCCCATAACGTGGTGTTGTCTGTGAACTTGGCCAGTGCTAAGAAAATCATTTGCTAGGAGATGGGAACAACTGAGAAAACAGACGGGAAGAAATGGTTAAAGCAGTGACATTTGGAGGATGCTCAGCAATGAATGTGATTAGCATCTTTGTCACAGCCACTGTGTGAGGGAAATCATTGAAAGTCCAGCAGAGTTTACAAAACACTGCTGCTTGATCAGCAAACATCTTGCTGAAACTAATGGTCTGGATAAATGAACAAATTATAGCCAGTGAAAAGGGTCAGGGACTTAGTAAGCATTGGCAGTTACATGATAAGTGTCATTACCCCACAGGAAGTGGAAGTTATAGTAGATCAGTTATCTTTTATTAGGAATAAGTTATCTGCCACTTCCAGTGGGATAAGAGCATACACACAGATAGTTGCCACTGCACTGCTGGCATATGGTAAATCTCTGCTCCCTCTTACCTTACTATAGTTTTCTCACTTGTCTTTATCTTAAAGAATTGATGAAGTCCAGATCCTGATGTGGACTGAGCTGTTCCTCAGTACTGGGAAAAGAATTTGGATTTGTACTCAGTCTTGAATTCTATGAACCACGTGGGAAAAGAAGAGACCTCTAAGCCTTGTTGGCTTTACTGAAATCAGTCATAGACGGGCCAGCAGGGGGCGCTCCTACGCTGAGCCACCCACCTCACTGCACCAGACCAAAAACCAAGCTCAGAGTGCCTCCCCTGGGGTGCCTGCGTCCAACTGACCCCCTTCCTGAAGCACACCTGCAAGCCTGGGATAACTGCTGTCTGCCACCACCTGGACTCAGGTCTCTGTCAGGGTCCTGTGCTGCCTGGGATACACAGGCCCTGTAGACCAGTGGCCTCCAACCTTTTTAAGAGATCACTTTTGGTATTTAAAAGCAACCAAAGATCTACAGTGCACCTCTGTCACCCCCTCCCTCCCCCAACCCAGCAGGTAAATCTATGGGGAGAGAAGGGGGAGGCAGATTGAGGCAGAGGAAGAAAAAATTATTTGGGGGTGCACCTCCCCAGCAGCCAAGTCCCACCTGGCTGAGACCCCACTCAATTTTCCCCTGCTCCTGCCTCTGCAGCACTGTCCCTCACCATGGGGGCCTTGATCTACCCCCTGCCCCTTCCCTCCCCCATGGACTGATCTGCTGAGCTGGGGCACATGTGTGCACGCATGTGGGAACTCAGCCCCCACCCCAGCCTTGCATTGACTCCAGGAGGCTCCGAGATCTACCGGTGGATCGAGATCCATTGGTTGGTGACCACTGTTGTAGACCATGGCATCTTGGAGTGCTTCTATTAGCCTGAAGCATAGAAAATAGCCTCCTTTATTCAGCTGTAAAAAGGGAGCAAAAAGATGTGCCCAAGCCCTCTCAAGCATGTACCACAAGGCTTGCTAATGAATAGCTTTATTGGGTGGAGAGGGCAGGCTTGGGGAGGGGTACAAGTCAGAGAAGTATCAACAAAATAACCATGAGCAAACAGCACTGGCCTGATAGCCATTTGATACCCTTCTAGATTACTGTAAACTACACTTCTAGTTAAGTTTCTGGTAATTTACTCACTTCCTCATCCTGAGAGAAGAAACTAGGGAAATAGAGGGGTCACCTGGATTTTCCCAAATGGAAGGCAGAGGGAGGGGGGATTTCTCCATAATATCAATAACATGCTGTGGGATGAAAGCCATGGCTCTGGTAATAGTAGCAGCATCATGCTCAGAAATGCCTCTACAACCTGCTGAAACTCTTCATTTTAGGAAGTTTGCTCAGTGGTAGGTATTCTCCATCCACTTCAGTCTCAAACTTGGCCTGGATAATGTTACTCCCATCAATTGTTGCAATTCTGTGAGGAAAAGGGAGAGCAGAAAGTCATCACAAGGTCTTTGCTGCAAAGAGTATGACAAAGGCAGTAAATAAGACGAAAGCCTTTTTTACCCTATGTTTTGTGGCATCTATGCAATACAGCTTACATATTTCTGTGCTGGTATTACTCTATAATAGAGGTAATACTCCATAATAGAGCCAAATGACTATTCACAGCAAATAATCCATAGATGATTTAACACCCTTATAGTGTTCTTGAATTTTTGCAACGAATTTCTTTGAATGTATTTGTTCATAAGAAATAATTTTGACAAACAAGTTGTAGGCTGCCAGTAGGCTGTTGGCTGCTATTTGTGCTGTTGCCCTTCTAAAACACATAGCTAATTGCAATTTCTGACTGAATGTCAAGAAGTTCTAAAACAAGGGAATAAATAACAGACTTTGGATGTAAATCTTCTGAACCAACACTTTCATTTTTCCTACTCTGAGGTTCTCCAGTTAGCTACATAAAGCATCATGAACAGCAAATGGGACGCTGGAATCCGATTCATGAATCAGTATTTTTAAGTCAACCAACACTAATGTTTAGGTAATTATGTCATCAATGCAGGCGGTTGTGACATGCTTATGGCCCACTTGCTGCCAATTATTTAGAGCAGTTTCCTGTATTAAAAAAAACATTCTTTCTCCTACTTAAAATATGCGCATAGGCTTGCAAAATGGCCATCTTGCAGATCCAGGGCCAAAGTCGGTGTTGGAGAAAGTGCATGTAACCCCATTAACATCCCTGGGCCTGGACACATTTATGTGTGTGCTAAATTTAAATGACAGATGTTGATTCTTTTCTGTGTGGCCCTGTGTGTGACTGCTGGGAAACTTGTTTTAGCAATGGTACTAATAAATAATATGAAAGAATGAAGAAAATGGTTATTGCCCTAGATAGCAAAAGAGCCATTGAACCTATGTCACTGATGAAACATGGGCTTGGAAGTGCCATGAGATTGCTGACTGCTTGGAACCCAGTCTGACTTCTCAAAGCAGGAGCAACTCGTATGTGTTTCATAGCGTCCCACCTGCTCCCACTAGTGGCCTAGGGACAGAAGTTACACATAAATAGGTTTAAGTGATCAGAAACTGATTTAAACCTGTAACAGAACAGAAGTTCAGTGCACATAAACCAGTTTCAAAAAGGCTGAAACTGGTTTAAGATAAACCTGGTTGAATGTAGTATCAGACTTAACTGATTTAGGTCAAACCGGTTTATGAAACTTTGGTTCCAGACCCCTTCCTGGTTCAAGTTAAATCAGAGTCTCCCAGCATCCCAGAATGCTTTGCAGCCCTGGGCTAGGCTGTGCTGTCCTGTCTGCTCCAGAGAGCAGGGCTGGCCCTGCCCCTCTGCTCCCTAGCTGGAGCAGTGAGGGCTTGCTCAGTGGCCTCTTTGCCCCCCACCCCCTTGGCAAACCTCAGCTGGTGTCTGGGGCCAGGGAGGGGGGTTAAATACTCCTTCCCCCAAGTACAAAGCTGCCTTGCTGGCTGGGACTGTGGGCTACAAATCCCAGAGGCACCTGGAAGCAGGAGAAGGAAGTGATGAGCAACCCTGCAGAGTCCTGCTGCTGTGATTGTGGACTGCAAATCCCAGAGACCTTGGAGGCAGTAGGAAGAGGAAGCAAATACATAGCCCATGCTGGCTATGTACCAGAGAGCCGTGTTCTAGCCTGGCTTCTGGCTTGAGCCACTGCAGGCTTGTGGCTGTATTTTCTGAATTGGAAAGTGAATGTCTGTTCATTTGCTTATTGGTTCAATCTTTGCAGCTTAGCCTAACCTGCAAAGAATGAATCAATTCAGCCTCAGACTTTTTGACTATCTGTACTTAGCTGGCATGACTAGCTCCAGGTTTGGGCAGAGCTGAAAATGGTGTCCCAGTTTTGAAACAAAGCCTTCAAACCCAGAGAAAGGGTCAAGTTCTAATACTACAACAGGGCTGTTCTGTGTCAACCCAGCAGAGCCATCCCTGAGAGGATCATGGCACCTGTGTGGATTGTTCATAGTCAAAGAACTGGCCCCTACAAGGCCCCATGGCCACTGGCACAAGAGAAGGGGGGAGTGGTAGAATATCTCCACACCCTGTGATAGCCAGTGATTGCATGTGCTATGAGTAGCTGGGCTATAGCCAGCTGAGTTCTTGCTTTGGACAGCCACGTACATCCTCGCTCAGGGCTATGCTGGGATTTCTTTAGCTTTAGGTCAGGATCTTGCCCATTATTAGTGACAAATCATCATAGCCTTTAATCTGAAACCCAGTTGATCAGGGGTGTGCTTCACCTTAGAGACTATGTTGCTTAGTTAACAGTATACCCTAGGAAAAACCTCCATATCTTCTCCCCCACTTTCAGTCATTTATAGGGAGGGAAAGAGATTTTAGCTGCAGGCTGCAACCTTTGGGCCATGTATTATAAACGCTGTCTGAGTAGATCACAATATTCATATAAAACCAGCACAAGCAATCTTCGTTGTCTCTTTCCACTGCCGGAGCTGTTTTCTGTTAATTTGGACTCGAGGCTCTTGAATGCGTTCCCTCCATAGGAAGTCCCTCCACCTGTCTCCTTCCCCAGCCTGGGAAGAGCGCCCTGGCTTTTAGGTGGGAGCAGATCACAGCAGATGTATATTCTCTTTTGAGACTCGACCACTATTTGGCTTAATTAGTCCTGACAAGTTGCTGTTCCTATTACGGAAGAAATGTCAGGAGAAATTAGACCAACCGGTAGCATGAAAAGCAGAGAGAGCCAGGGCTGCATTTCACTTTCCTGGAGAAGTTCGCATTGCTAAGCTTTACTGCTATGGCTCTTCTAGCTGGGAAGGAGGGCAGAGGGAAGAAAGAATGTGAGTGTGAGGGGCTGACCTTGGCACAATACTGCTGAGGGCATTATAGGATGGCCACATTCTTAAAATGCCATGGAAACAAACACATAAGTTGTATAAAAGGGGTCTTGGTTCTTGTGAATTTCCAGCCAGTCCATGGTGCAAAGAAAAAAGGGTAACTCTTACTCTAAATAGTCACACATGGATATGGATCCAAATATTGTAAAATATAGGAGGTACTGTATATGTGGAACTAAGGGCTTGGTTCAGGGAGGAGACATTTGTATATTATTTCCAGATCTAAGCCCCAAATCCACTTCTAACTTTTGTTCAACGACCCTTTGAAGACGTAACCTTTTTGGAGGCCCCTTACTGGAAAAGAGAAGTGGTATCCCTGGCCAGTGGGGATGTTCCCTCAAAGTGCACATTTTAGTTTAAAAACAGCATTTTTCCACACACCCCCAGTCGCCTCTCTCCATGATGGTGGAAATTGCTGCCTTTTGGAAATGAGAGGTTTTAAAATAAAAGTTAAACAAAAAAAAAATCCATTTTCCATGATGCAGTTTCCTTGGTAAATATTGACCTGCTACTTCGGCCTTGCAGTTTCTAAATGAGCAGGGATGACATACCAGAAATGAAACACACTGCAAACGGTTGTTTTATAACACAGAAGGAATGTGGAAAATTAAATTTCAAAGGACAACCCTCCCCCCCAAAATGGGGCAGGTAGACTGTATGTCCTCTGGCAGGCATTTCTGAGGGTTCAGGTATCTTGTTTCCAAGCCTCAGCAGGCAGGTGCTTCAGCAGAAAGCCAAGAGAAATTGTGCTGTGGACACCATTTTGTCCAAGAGGGGCAGCATGAATCTTTGAGAGCTGTGGCAGGCAGAGGAGTAAGTGGGATCAGGTAGATGGATTGGCCCAGGAGGAGCAAAGGCAGATCTGTTCACAATGGTGGTGAGCAGATTTGAGCACCTGCAAGCCCAGGGGCAGACTCTGGTAGCTCTTGTACACATGTTGCAATGGCTACTGGGCAGGACCAGCCAGGGTGGATCCAGAGTAGGTGCAGTGGGGGCTGGGCTCAGGTAGGAGCAGTGACAGTGGCAGCAGTGGGAGCAGGCTTGGGAAGGGGAACACCCTCACCCATCATTGCTGCCCCATCAGTGTTCCCAGCTGAGCTCAGCCCCCACACAGCCTGCCTGGGGCAGGGAGGAGCAGCTCTGAAGCTTTTCGGGGACAGAAGGGAAAGCAGCAGTGGCAGGCAGGAGAGGGTGAAGTGGGGAGGGAGAGGGAAGGGAAGATGTGCCTGGGGAAAGGGAGGAGATTCTTACCTGCTTCAAGGTCTTTAAAAAAGTCCCCAGAGGCTCCTTGGTGTAGTCTGTCCAGACTGGGGTGGGGGAGGGAGGGGTGGAAAGCAGGGGGCTGGGAACAAGGTGCAGCCACCCCTACAGTATGGGTGTCTGCTCCCACACTCCCCTTTGCCAAATCTTGGCTCCACCACTGGGCCCAGCCCCTCCTGCCCAACTGGTGATGGTTCCCATGCAGGGCAAAGTCCATGTGCAGAACCAGGCACAAATAAAATTGCATGTGTCTCTCTCTACCCAGGTGCCACTCCATAGTCTCAATAAGGCATTGGGACTTTTCAAAGCCCCATTTCTTTAGCCCTTCCTGTGTGCTACCACCTGCTGTTGAGAAAGTCAAAGGGTGGAACTGAGAGTTGCCCCTTGGTTCTCTAACGTTATGAGGAACAGCAGAACACCAAGCAGCCCTATCTCACTCCACACCTGCCCCCTACTTTACTATACATGGAAGAGGAGGTAAGAGGGGAGAAGAGAATGAGGAAGGGGGAGTAAGGTAGAACTATCACAGGTGTTACCTTCTTCCTTCTCTTGTACTTCAATTATTGCATAAGCATACTTTAGATTTAGTTTTTAATGGCGGGTGTGAATGTTCTCATTGAGCTTCTCATTGTTCAAGATGGTGAGCTTAATAAAGCTCTCTGCGTGTTGTGACAATAGCTGCTGCCCACTCATCTGCAATAAAACAGGATGGCATAGCCACATCAGAACAGATCTAAGAATCTACAACAATCTAGCTACACAATCCACTGAAATGTTGAACCCAGGCACCACGCTACCTAGCATGGAAAATTACCCTTCGATACTTCAGAATAAACATCAACGGTTTGGTCCACTGGTTTATATAGTTCATCAGGGACAAAATATCTCACGTACATTTTGAGTTCCTGCACTGCTAATAATTACAGCTGGCAATGCCAAGCCCTGTAACAAGTCAGTGCAGCACATTACAAGGTATTTTTTTGCAGCTGATGAAGCAGCACATGAGTTAGCAGGTGATTCTGCATTAGAACTGTCATTTGTAGCATTAACCTGAGCATATATGGCATCCTTATATGTGGCAGCAGTCTCCCTTGACCCAAGGCCCAAATTGTATACGGGAGCACTTTCTGACTGCATGAATTAGCAAAGAAGCCCATCAGCATCTAAGTTCTATGTCAGGTGAAAATACCTCTAGCTTTGCAGACATTATGCAGGGTGCAGAATGCCAAAAGCATATATACAGCATTTGCTACATTGGCATCCCAACAGCTTTGGAAGCAGCGCCATCTTGTCTTCAGCCTTCCAAACACACACCCTGCCACCGCTCTGAAATTGCAAAGATGGTAATGGAAGGTTCTGTGAAGCCCCATGAAGTCTGAGCATGGCTGTGTAAGCACGGCGTTAGTGGATAGACAGGATCTCCCCTGCCAAAAAAACATTTAATGTGTAGGCACGCACACCCCACTGAGAACAGTATTATTGGAAGGGAATAACATTCCAGTTTGCCCAGGCATGCAAATGCCAAGTCTCTTTAGAACCCTGGTATTCTGTAGTTTGCAGGGATTCCCACGCTGATGCATGTACATCTTCTTCTGTGGTCCCCTGAACTCAGAAGAATAGAGAAGCAGTAGAACTTGTAATGAACCAAGTCACTGACTCCCACAGTTGTGCCATCAGCATCCCCCATGCAGAGGGGAAACCCCATTCTCTGAAAGTTATTATTTCTGGTGCATTTCTGCTACTGATTACCTGTGGGAAAATGATTTTTTATATTAGCTTCAGAACTCCCATCATGAACACAAGCTCAAGAACCGACTTAATCCAAACTGGTTAGCCAAGATCTGATAGCTATCTAGAGTAACGTGTTTCCAGGTAGTGACAGAAGCCCACTTCTGTACCATATATGGCATCCTTTCCAAGCATACATTTCCTTAGTTAGGTGCTCTGGGAACAGAGGATGGGACAAGCTTTTTGCCTTGCTCCATTAAGGTCATTTTCCTTATGTGAATGTCCTGGAGACACTGCTGGAGATCCCGTGTCTGCAGGGCAATATGCCACCACCCATTGATGCCAATTCACCTGCTCCAGAAATGTTGGTGTGCACTTGGAGGAAGGGCACCAGTCACATGAGGCAGTGGTTCATCCAGCTCTGTCAGATGTGTTTTTGTAGCAGGGGACCAATTCCTCTGCTACTGGAGAAAAGAGAGAGCAGTGTTGCAGAAGGCAGGCTGGGGGGAGGGAGGTTACAGAAAGTGGAGTGGCAGGGCTTTGACTGTGAGGTTCAGGATGGCTTAAAGGGTTGGAGGAGGCCATGAACAGGTGCCTGAGGGAGGATGCTGTTACAGAGGGTGCCAGTAAGGTGCCCTGCATTTTGGAGCTGTTGTCCAAGGGCGCAGCACAGTGAGGCAGGGCCAGGGACCCAGTGCAGAGAAAAGGAGAGAGTGGTGAAGACCAGACACACACACACAGGCATCTTAAGTTGTGGACTCAGGGGTCTGACATGTTCAGTCTGGCCTGCGGCCTGGAGTATTGAATCAGTCTAATATCCACACCTTGTCTGGGACAGGCAAAAGGAGGAGGCCTAGAGTGGTAAGTGCCCCAAAAGGTGGCAAAGGGGTAGTGAGGCTGAGGGGCCACCCAGGTAAAGGAGGGTTGAGGCCAGGGGGCTGATGCCCAAGCATGGTGACCAGAACTAGAGGAAGAACTGTAAGGTTCAGGGTAGCTTAAAAGAGAAGTGGGGGCCACAGGCGTAGTGCTTGGGAGATATTTCGTGTACTAAAGTCTAGACAGAGCCCTGCCAGCATCCTGGACACAGTGGGCTGAGAGGATCTAAAGTGTAGGGAGAATGGCCAAAGCCAAGTGGGATGACATATGTAGTGGGGCCACCAGGGGGTGCTATGACGACCCTGGAGGCGTGCCACCCATTACAACTTCTAAATGACTTCTACCACTTTGCCACTCTCTGCACCTTCTAGTTTTGCAGATTTTGTAGCTTCCAAAAGGTCTTCCCATACCTCTGCATGGCTGCCTCCTGGCATTGTCCCAGGGGGATGACAAGAGAGGGGAGGAATACCCCTCCCGTGGTGTGGGTTGCAGTGGGGACAGCCCGCTACAATGCCAAGGAAAAAAACCCCAGTAACTGGGCAAAATCCCCCCCAACAGGGACAGCTAGGCCAGACGAGCAATGGAGAGAAGAAACCCCGTGTGGTTTGTCAGCCACTTTTCTATGCAGCTGTAGCTGGCATGAAAGAGTGACATTATTGGTGAATGCCACCTGGCTGGGATAAAAGCTGGCGGTGAGGAAACAGCTTGGGGAACACAGCAGGGAAGGAGCTGCAGGATCTTTCCCCATGCCAACCAGGGGCCTCCCGACCACTGCAGGAAGAGGCCGGCGAGGGACCCAGCGGAGGGGTCTAGGTCCAATTAAAGGGGCCCACCACAGACTGGCGAAGGAGCCAGATCACCAGAGCATGCCGAGCGATAACGGAGTCTCTGGAAGCAGGACACATGAGTGGGGAGGAGGCTTAGGACCCTCTCTGGAGTTTCTGTTTTTTCATTCTGTTTTGGTTTCCTTTTTTTAGGTTCCGGAGGCCAGGCAAAAAGACTACCAAACTTACATCGAGGGCTGAGTGTCCCAGGGCCTCTCAGAGACTTTCAATGTGGACAGCTAAACCCATCACTGGGGTCACCTTTCCGTCCCATGTACCCCGTGAGATGAGATGTCAGAACTGTAACTAAGTCATGGCCTATAGGCCACAGGCTGCAGCCCTCAAGAAGAAAGCAAGCAGAGTTGACACGCTGACAGGACACTGAGGGCCAGAGACAGGAGATTGGGATGTGATGCTTAAGCCGGGTTGGACGCCCATCATCTGGCCATCCCAGCAGGCTGGCGCATGGCTGGCATGTAGGGAAGGTGGAGCCCCAGGAGCATCCACTGGTGATGACACCCAGTGCGTTCCCTGCTGCAGAAGGGAACCCCACTACTGAACACAACACCCAAGACATGGCAGGAGAGTATCAGGGCATCCCTTGGGGAGAATGCGATCCAACAGCGCAACAACTGGGGCCACCTCCACGGCAGACTCCGAGCTCCTGCTCCAGAGCTGCACGAGAGAGGCTCCACAAAGCCAGGTGGGTGCAGGCACGAACACTTGTGAAGCTATCATGAGGAGCTAATGGGTCCAGTACAAATATCCTTACTGAGTAGCATGCTGAGCCAACAGTAGGCTGAAACATCTTTCACTCTGCAGGGACACTAAGGAAAGACAAACAGATTCCTAGAAGATTTCCTCTCTGTCTGGTACTAGGAAACCTGGAATAGGCTTTGTACCCTGTAGATGTGGGATGGCTTCCAAGAAGCACAGGGTAGATGGGAATAAGCAGGGATTGGCATTGTATTACCAATGACAAATAAGTGTGGTTTGTAAGTATGAAGCTCACAAACAGGGCCAAGGAGCCTGGAGATAACTTTCAGGATAGGCTTAAGCAAAGTTTCAGCTTGTCAGTCCCTTATAGACTTAAGCTACATCAACACAGCCTTTTCTAAGAATGGCCAGGCAGAGGCCTATACCACTCTAAATAACGTAATGTGAATCAGAATGACCTTGTATGTAGGCAAAACAACATGAGTTGTGAATATTCATATGAGCTCTAGAGAAAAATATAAGATGGGAAGAACCACCATCTAATAATTTCTAATCAAGAATGCAAGTGATGAAACTGCCACTGATCCACATGGTCCATGAGCAGAGATACTAAGTTCATCAAACCAAATATTCATGCTACATTATTCACTTAGTTGCAGCCCCATCATCAGGGAGACTGAAATAGAATGGGCTGGAACCGCAGGAACCAAAACAAAAGCTTTAATAGAGCCAAGTGGCTTTTCTTGTCTTCTTGATGGGTATTGTACCATTAAACTCACTGACTCTTATGGGACATGGTCTTCTTGAAACTGGAGGATACCTTTACTGTAGGATTGTAGCTCTCCCATTGACAGCGGGAGGTAAACTGGGTTAGAACCTGTGTGAGTTGGATGGAGGTGTGAGGGCCATTTGATATATATATAAACTGATGATCCTGAATGTATTAACAGTCAGATGCACACACCTGTCTGGCATGTAGGGGTTAAAAGTGAATTGGTGACAAGATCACTGCTGTGGGGTGTTAGGGTTGACCTTTAACCTTTGACATCAGAAGTTATCAGTGATCTTTATTCACTCATGTTAGGACTCTCTAAAATTCCATAGGAATTAGAAACCCAAATCCCTATGAATAATAAGAGACTTGGGATGCCTTTGAAAACTCCTGCCTTAACTACATACCCTCCAAAATCCCCACAGAGCTGTTGCACATTTGCTGCAGTGTTATTAATTTACCAGGATATGTTCAATTAAGAGAGTTCATTGGTTGGTAAAATTTTACTTATTTACAGTGCTTCTTGGACGGGGCCCTTCTCCAAGTGTGATGATGATAAGCTTAGGCACTGCAAATCCTCTTGCTGCTTTTGTCAAGATGCAGGCTGAGAGCATTAATCAGAGAGAGACACTTCCCAGCTGTGGCTGCACTCCAGTTTCTCACTGCTGGGCACAATCCTGCGAGGCCTGGATTTTCTATTGAAGTCAGTGGGAGATCTGTGTAAGGAGAGTATGCAGAATATGATCTGGTGTTTTCTAGGGGTGAAACTCTGTATGAAATGACAGTAGTAAATTAGGAGGGTCATCATTAATCACTAGGTAAAGAACAGGCAATGCGGCTGCAGTCTTTGCCTCAAAACAATGCACTGTCTTTAAAGCATGAATGTCAGCCCCAGACACATCACTTGTACAGTATAAATTCTCCTGCATTAATTTTCAATGGGGATGTATGGTAATACACTTGGATATGATACCACACTCTAAAAGCACTTTCCATTTAGGGATCCCAGAGGCTTTTAAAAATGTAGGCTCATATTGCCTGTGACAAGGAGATCATTTCACGGATGGGGAAACTGAGGCATGAAGCAGGAAGATGAGTTGTGAGGTCACCGTTACAGAGCTGGAGAGGCTAGCTCTCATGACATCCAGGCCTGTGTCTTAACAATCCTATACATGCTCTCCTCTCCTGATCGTTCATGAAAATGCCGTGCAAATGGATTTTGCTTGCATTATCATTTTATTGGCATGTGTTAGTAACATGCCTAACACGGGCCTGCCAGTACCAGTGGTATGACCTGCCTGGGAGATGTTAGCGGACTGTTCCTGGTGGAATCAGTTAATGATGTGCTGAACTGGTACAATTTCCCCTATCTACCTGCGACTGTTGCTTTATTGCTACATCACAGAAAATCCTTGACCAAAAATTCTCCTCCTTCCTTCTGACTGCTGAGGGTTTTCCTTGGGCATCTGGTAAACCCTTTCCTCTCTGCTGGGCAGATGCCACTATGCACAGGCAGCACTGTTTGCACATTTAGGATGCTGTAATATTTAATAGACCTGCGGTTTGCCCAGGCAGCAACAATGAAACTGGGTTTGGTGTAATGGAAGTAGTTCCATTATTTCTCTACTGGTTTGGGTCAGAGGGGCCATGCTAATGGAGACAAGAGCAATAAAAGAGACCCAGAGGATTCTCCTTGGAATTGCTTTGCAGAGAGCTGAATTGCTGCTCCTTGTGACAATACTACCCCTCACCCCCACCCCCAGCTCCTTTCAAAACAGCAATATATATACTCAAAGTTTTGCCTCTTTCTCTCTACAGAACCACCAGCCCTGGGGGTGCCATGCAGAGCTGCAAGGATCCCAGAAACGGTTTTTCAACCTCTTCTCAAGGAACAAGAAAAGGAGGCACAAGATGGTGGCAAACAGAAAGAGAAGGAGTGCAGGTTGAGGTATTCCGAAGTCCAGGAAACACTGGGAGTGACATTTCATAATCTAACTCCTTGCACAGCATAGCTCTGCAGTTTATTCCATCAGCGAGAGCCCTCCAATCTCCCAAAAATGGGCAAAAGAAAGTTGGCAATGGCAAATGTCTCCACACCCTTTCCTGCCTTGAAAGAATTGTCTCTGGGTTTTCAAACTCGTAATTCAGAAGGAAAAGTTTTGCAGCCTTTCACTCTGGGTGATTATTCCACAGCTATCTGTACTAGCACTAATAGGTGTTAGTGTGCACGCAATGATGTTGCTAGGAAACTTGTGTGAGCTAAATGAAGAGATGCTGCTAATAGAGCTGGTGACAAAGCCTAAAAAATAGAAGTTTACGAGTCTTCTATATGTGGTTGTGGCTGTTCTATATGTGGCGCTTGAGTAAAGGGAAAGGGAAGGCGCGTGGGGAGGACCATCTGGGATCTGCATGAGGTCCTTTTTGGTGCCAGCCTAACCTGCTACAAATATCGGAGTCCACAGATCACATGGGTTTGGGTTTCTGCTCCCTTCCCATCTCTTCTTATAAATTTCTACTCCAGCTGTGTCATTGCCCTCACCCACGCCCCTGACTTCAGGGGAGGGCAAGTGACTACCTTCACTCTGGATTGCCTAGTAGGGACTGTGTTGCCTCATTCCACTGTAAACTTAATCTCCACTCAACAGTGCTGGGGACCTCAAAGGAGGTGGCTGTGTCCAAACTCTCTTGTGAAATGTGGGTTGTTTTTACAGCTATCTTCACATGCTCCAGACCTGGTGTAAGTTAGAGGCTTTTCTCTTCCTAGAGGGACAAGGCTAGTCCCAGGTGGTTGATCTTCATTAGATTTTGAATTTGAAGAAGTGACAAGTTGTGCTGATAAGATACTTCCAGGGGAAACTTAGTGGACTACTTGCTAGGCTAGAGTTTCTGAAACTCTTGAAACCTGAGGCCTCCTTCAGGAAAAAGAAACCAGCTATGACTGCCATGTGGTATGCAAGGCCTCTACATTTTAAACTATGTGCTCGTTCATAACACCTCCTTCATGCCTTACCATATCCTCCCAACAGGCATATCCCTTACTTTGGCTAACAGTGCCATTGCCTCCTCTTCCTGCTGATGCCTGCTAGCACATAGTTAGAGAGCCCAGGAATTTCCATCTTCTGGATGCAACATAAATCTTAGGTCATCTTAAATTCCATCTTTTTTGCAGAAGTAAGGGCTTCAGCCGTGGAGTATGGGCTTTCTTCCAACATGAGTGAATAGCTTTTGCCTTCTGGAAATTCCCACAGAATTTTCAGTGAGGTGCAGTATCCTTTTTTGCTGAGAGTGTCTTTTTACTCCATGCTAAAATGGCCTGAAAAACTCAGAAGACTTAAACTTCAACCATATTTTTATTTGAGAATTATGGTTTGGCTTTCATACCTGCTCTTTCGTACACTGCTTCACAAGGGGTTGTACTTCAGCTGTGGCTGAAATGATCCATTGTGCAAATAGATCAAGGTCAGTAGTTCAGCAGGTCAAGGTAAATGGTAATACCCCTGAACCTGCATGGCCCATCAGGCTAGTGTGGTTCAGACATACCGGCTTCTGTAGACAACAGCAAATAAAGAACTGATGAAGCTAGTATCAGAGTGGGCCACTTTTGACCCTACAGCCCCAGTGACCAGGTACCAGTTTACAGCTGGGTAAACTTGCCCTCAGTGAAACTCTGGAATAAGGCTGGAATACACATACATCTGGACACATATCAGGGCATCTTAATTGTTCTGCCAAAATCAGAGTTGTA
Organism: Alligator mississippiensis; assembly: GCF_030867095.1. NCBI lineage: Eukaryota > Metazoa > Chordata > Crocodylia > Alligatoridae > Alligator > Alligator mississippiensis. Next base: position 251,412,276 of record NC_081824.1, on the reverse strand, counting down.
TAAATATGTTGTTAGTGTGAGTTTCTGATGGTCACATTACTAATGCATGGTAAAGCCATGAGTCAGTTATGCAGCTCATCCCAAAGGAGTGATGATAAATCCCTATCCCAGCCATTCTGTGTATGCCATATGTTATCAAAACCACTTCCAGAATGTTTGAGAGAGCTTAAAAAGTTTATTGGGATTTTTTTTTTTTGCATTACTCTGTCTGTAAACCCAGAGGCCTTGGTTTCCATGAATCTAACAATGCAATCTCAAAAGGAGCTGTGAAGTTCTAAAATTTCTGAAAATGTATAAAAATGTCATTGTTCTAAAGTCTGTTATTGTGGGTCCTTCCAGGGCCAGAAGAAAATGCTGCCTGCATTTTGTGCAGCCTTTCTCCAACAGCATCCAATTTCTGTCCCTTGATGGCCATGAGACTTTTGACATGGAAGCTGAGTGGGTTTTTTTTTAATGTTTTTGCTGGAAAAGCTCCAGTAGCCCAAGGCTACTCTTAGTCTTGGAAGAAATTCCTTTGAAGCTGCTCAGTTATTTGCAACATTAAAATCCATCTCAGGAAAGATGGATTAATAGGTGGAGAGCAATAGAGGTGCTAAAAGGTCCATGTATGTCAATTACAATGCAGCTGTGTAATTTATCACAAGGGTTGCACCTTCCCCCATTCTAGAAGATCTGCATCACTGAATATTGGTTTATATGTACTGCAGCAGACAGTAGGATTACCAGTTCATAAATCAGGGTCTTGTTGTGTTAGGCAACATACAAGCAGAAAGAAAGAAGTAGAGATCACTCCTTAAGAAAGCTAAGATCATTTTGGATGATGGGGTGTTTTGCTATGGGACATTCTATCTTTGGATCTCCCATGCTTGAAGTCTTCTTTATTTTGCATTGTATACGTTTGCATGAGGGTTCCCACTGGCCATCTTCTGAGCTGGCCTCCTGTGGTGATCAAATTTGGTTCCAAGAACAAATAAGAAGTAACCAAGAAAGAAGATTTAAAACAGTGAGGGTGATGGCCAGTAACATTCTTGATGACAGTCGACTCCTGCTGTGGTAGTTGGCTGCAAGGGTTTTCCACAGGATGTTGGCTTTACTCACATATGGTTTATGTATGTATTCACACACACACACACACACACACACACACACACACACACACACACACACACACACACACTTCTGAGCATCTGTTAACCAACTATTAATCTTGTTTACTGTGGCAAGGCCCTTGTCTCTTCTGCTTTTCCTTATAGCATGTTATAGGCTGTTCTTGGTGTTTCTGGTATTGTGTCTTATAGTTGTGTGGGAGTTGCAAGTGGTGATTTTGAGATTCCTTGAGACAATGGTTGCCTGTGAATGCAGGGGACTGGACTTTGTAACCCAGAAGGCCATTTCCAGTTCTATGTTCCTACTTTTTGGTCATGAGAAATGCCTGGTTTCCTTCCATCTAATGAGTCTAAATTGAAATCTTAGTCATATGTATTGGAAAATGAATTTGCCTGTGGAGGAAACCACCTTTCTCAATGAGGAAGAGACCAGCATCCTTAACTCAGGTGGTGTGACAACATTTAAGCCATCTCTTTGTAACTTTTACACTTTTAGCTGTGCCACTTAGCAGCTACACCTTTTCCTTGGCTCTTGTGGGATCTCCATATTTCACCTCTGGGTACACAGGCTGTTATTCACTGAACAGCTTGTGCTCCCCTTGTTAGTTATTTAGGAAGTATCACTGCATAAATCAGTATGTGGGGAGGTAACTTAGTGCTCTGTCAGGTGTTTGTTTCCCAATAGGCTTCCCTGACATTTCAGCCTGTATTGGTACTCAATGCAGAGGACTGTAGTGCTCTAAGTGGAGTGCAGACTTTGGCCTATTGTATTTGCATTATAGCCACAGTATTGACTCCAAGTGATGAGGCTTAATATCTGAGCTCACATTCACAGCCGGCTGCTGCTTGATCCTAAGGCGCAGGATTACGATTTTACTATGGATAGAACTGGAATGAAAAATGGGGTTGTGGGGAGAGAGCTGACAAGCAAATCTCATTTGTGTGAGCAGGGCTGGAGCCTGCTCTGTTGTTTCGGAATCATAGTGATGTCCCTGGGGTCAGGCGTGGCACTATGGTCTCTTTCCAATGTCAGCCTTCCTCTTTGCGAGGGGCTTGTGAAAAGCTTGGTTTGTACATCATTGATCTTGTCTGCCTGGGGGAGCCAAACTGCTTTGTTTCAGCTCAGAAGATGCTTGCAGTAGAAGGATTCTTTCACAGCCCCCTTAGGCTATTATACAATGCAGCATCTCTGCCAACTAGAATTGATCCACCCCTATGTTTAAAAGAAGGAATTTGGGACATTTAAAACTGGGAGTCAGCAGGAAGGATGGTGTATTGTAATGGTGGAAAATGGACTCACAAGTTACACACCTATATGAGCTTTAGATGCATGCATTTGACTTAAGTCTTGGCAGAGCAGTGGCCTTAGGCTGTGTGTAGACGAAATGAAGGGCATGTGTGCACGACACCTTAAAGCGGGCTAAATGCTTTTGTGCCACTTTAATGGTGTTGGTGTTTGCATGCCTCAGCGGCATATTGCTCATTAATTCTAGTCGCTGTAGGAAATTTGGCAGCATAAAGCACCTTAAATGACTTGGGGCACAGCAAACTAAAATTCCTCCAAGGAGTTTTAATTTGCTGTGCCTACAGCCGCAGAGCAAAGCACTGGGCTCCATGCAGCTTCACAGCTCTGCAGGAATCCCTGCAGGCAGCCTGGCAGCAGCCTGGGAAGGCAGGCTCTGCCCAAGAAAAGCAGCGAGCCTGATCTTCCCCACCCCCACCCCCTGGAGACTGCCTGCCTGCCTGCCTGCCTGAGCTGCGTGGGGGCTTGGTGCTTCCCTCCACAGCTGTGGTGCCCCCTGGGACTGCCTGGACTGGGTGCCTGCAGGTGGACGCCGCCGGAGGGGGGGACTCTGCTGCTGCCGCTGGAAGGAAGCACCAGCCCCCCCGCAGTCCAGGGGCCGCTCCACCCACCGGCAGCTCATCCTCCACTCCCCACTACTGGAGAAGCAGGTAAGTCAGCAGGGTTTGTGCAGAACATGGGGGTTTAATAGGTGGTGTTTTTAAAAACACACCACTTCAATTTAGGGCCCCTGTTTCATCTACACATGCCCTAGTGACTTACCAGACAGCAATGCTGTTACAGAACTATGATTCTCCCCTCCTGATGCTTCTATATATTGTCTATACATGGAAAAATTGTCCTAGTTCACTTAAATCAGCACAACTCCTTTCTGCAAGGATTCTTAAAGTGGTTTATGAGTGCCCTACACTAATATTAGAATAGACTGATTCTTTAGCAACTTAAATCAAACTGCAGGCCTTTTGAAACAATTTAAAAGTGGCCATGCCAGGGACTTATAATCAATAAATTCAATTAGTTTATAAGCCAATTTAATTGAATAGATGCATCTTGAATGTTTTGTTGACCTTTGTGTTGAGCTAGAATTCTTTTAGCTTGCATTATGGTAACTTTAGTTAAGTTAACTGTGTTAACTTTAAGTAAGACCAAGTGAGCATAAGTAAAGTTAAGGGAACTGGAACTGAATCACAGGCAAGAGAAACTCTTTGAAGACTATTCCGTCTTAGGACAACTTAACTTGATAAATGGATTGGGTCAATGTATAACATCTTGACTAATAGAAAGACATAATGGCATCTTTTTGTTACCATATTTGTCAAAGTTTCTATCAAGTAGTGTTGTAATCCTTTGTTTGAGAAAGGGGCTCCGTGCTCTGGAGGTGGTTCCTCTGGCATCCTTTGCTGAGGTTCCTGTCTGCAGACATAATGAAGCTCCAACGTTTCTTAGAAGTTAGTTCTCCTATGTGGGTAAGATCTGCCTACCAGGCTGGCCACCTTTTAGCAACTCTTAAGATTTTAAGGTGTAGTGATTCCAAATTGTAAAATTGCTTATTTATGCCTTGATTATGAAAGTATATCTAGATATGTATTGTGTTATTCTTTATTTCCTAGTAATATTCAGAATTGGAAATTCTAATAACAATTGCTTATATATTCAGTCTATTGAAGGACTCTTTTTACATGACGACAGGGGCTAGCAAAAGAAATCTTCAAACTTTCAAATCTACCCTAGGGGTCAACAATGTGTAGACAGGACCTAATTTTTTTTTAAGTTTCTGCAATTCTTATTCTTATGTTTTTGCATTTTTTGGGGGAAAATAATTTGAAAGTTCTCTGTTGCCATTTAAAATTTAAAAAATAGGACAATGTTAAGATATTCATTAATTTAGTTATGCTATGGAATACATGCTTAAAAAGTTAAAATGTTAGCAAATTCATTTTTTTAAACTTTCTTGTTTTACAAAGAGTAAAATTCTTTGTCCCATTTAGGAGATTTTTGGAGCAGTGAACATTTGCAATTCATGTAATAGTTGAGAGTTCTGAAATGAATTAGCAATAATATTTAGTATTTGATATTTATATTACAGAACTAGTCAGAAGTCTCAGTGGAATTCAGGGCCTCATTATGCTAGGCACAGCCCAAACATATAAAAAAAACTTACCCTATGCCTCAAACACTGTGCAGTGTAAGAAGCAGTGTAAGAGACTAATATAACTATGACAAAATAGGGCACTCCAATTAGTTCTAGAAGAGCTGCCCTGTCATAATTCTTTGGCAGGGAATCAAGTTAGATATGTTAAATCTTCAGAACAAGCTCTCACTAGTTGATCTTACTATTCCAGGATGCTGTTACTTCACCTCTTCTGGGAGCAGCCAGCTTTTTAAAATCAGCTTTTCTGGTCATTACATGCACTGACTCATGCTTTTATACATAGAAATACTAGACACTGGACAATAAAAAGGATGCCACACTGGAAGGAGAGACTAGAACCAAGGTTTTCCTAGTTCTTTATGGTCTTGGAAAAGAGCCCTTCTCTTCAAAGTATGTCCTTTAGTACCCCAAAACTGCAATGTACCAGACTATCTGAACTCAGCAACATTCTATAGGGTAATCAACAGGTACTAGATGCACCAGCCTGAACCTCTAAAACTGATGTCCCAACAAAGGGCAAGACAATCAGTACAGAGGGAAGGTATAACACTTAAGGCATAAGAATGTTATGGAGTTTTGGAAATAAAAGCACCTACTAATTCAGGGTCAGGCAAAATACGGCCCATGGGCCGGATCTGTCCCACCAGGCCATTCTATCCAGCCTGTGGGGCTCCTAAAAATTTTAGAAAAGTAATTTTTATCTGCCCCTGGCTGCCTGTCAAAGGTGACAGGCAGCCAGGGGCAGCAGGATCCAGGGGGAGTCAGCGGCAGGACCCAGCGGCTGAGCAGCAAAGCCTGTCTGGCTCTACCCTGCCCCCAGCTAGTTAGAAATGAGGTGCATACTAGGCCTGTGTGAAGCAGCAATTATTCACTTTGGATACAGATTCAGCTGATTTGGAGGGACAGTGATTTGATTCAGAGATTCAAATCACTGTCCTGATTCGATTTGGATGAATCAAATCCGAAGATTTGGTGCCACTTTGGAGATTCAGCTATAGACTAAACAGGCAGTAGTTCTCACCATGCTGGACACAGCTTCCTCAAGCTGGTAAGTCTATTGTGTTGGTTGGAGAGGGGAGGGAAAGAGTATGGGGGAAGGAGGGATTGGGGCTTGGACAAACTGTCTAGCTGGGGAAGTGGGTCATGGAATGTGGGTGCGACAGTACTCGGAGTGGGGGCTCTGCCCTGCTGTTGCCTACCCAGCCGGGACGAGGGGTGGGGGTCTCACTCTGGGCAGAAGGGGGTAAGCAGCAGCAGTGCCTGGTCCCCCGCATCTCCCCACCCCAGCTGGGTAAGCAGTGGCAGGGCAGAGCCCCCACTCCCAGCGCTGATGCTTGCCCAGATGGGGCAGGGAGAGGGGTGCGATGCAGGCGCAGCTAGCTCTGGGTGGAAGGGGGCAAGCAGCAGCAAGGCATTGCCCCCACTCTGAGCACTATCATGCCCACATCCTCCCTGAGTCCCATGCCACCCACCCCAGATTGGCAGCTTGTCCCAGCCCCAGCCCCAGCCCCAATCCCTCCCTCCCCTCCCCCCCCCACTCACCACAACAGACTTACCAGCTGGAGGCAGCTGTGCCCAGCGTGGTAGGGACTGCTGCCTGTTTAGTTTATGGCGGAATTGGTGAATCGGATGAATCTTTTCCGAATCAATTCACAGGCTTCCAATTCGATTCAGAGCTTTTAATTGGTCTCCCTATTTGATTCGGATTCAGAGATTTGGTCACTGAATTGGGCCACATCTCCTCCGAATTGAATCAGCTACCAAAGCTTCACACACCCCTAGTGCATACTTCTTCTATATGTCTGTTTGCTTTAACCTTGCTCTTTTTTTGACAATGTATGTTTCAGACCTAGTGTCAGATAAAGAGCCCTGGAGATTCAACTCTGTACCCTCAAACAATGGCAATGCTATCTGTCCAAAGTCCTGTAAGCCTGGAGGACCATCTGATGATGAGAAAAACTTCAGTCTACATGGCCCCTTGAGCCCTTGACATTTTCTGCTGCATTCCTGCTAAGACTGACAAGAAGGATGTCCATTACACCAATGGGTTTTGTAATGTGGATGCTTATCCTAGATATGGCACTGAGCCCACTTCACTCATCTCTTAGAAAGTAACCATATTCTTGTTGGAAACATCCATTGTCTTTCACCTCCAGTTGTTCAATTTACATCATTAATTTTCTAACAGGATTTCAGAATTGGCTCTTCTAGCTTTCCAGTTTAAAATATCTTACTGTGTTTTTAAATATGCAGACGATGCTGTTAGATAGAACGAGATGTTCTTTTGGGTTACCATAGAGACATTCAGGGGCTATGAATATTCCCTGTTCAAAATCAGATTATTAAGAGGGGGCTGCTGCTTAGTTGTACAGGTTTGGGAAGAAGAGTCAAAGACTTGACCAACTATTTGAATAAATCCATTTGGTCTGGAAGTAATGAATATGCACTCTTGACCCATTTACTAACAGAGAGGCTTTCTCAACACTTGCAATACCTGTCTGTCCTAACTGGCCCTTTATTGGCAAACCCAGAAGAAAGAGTAAGGACTGACTAGGCCATGGGGAGTGACTTTGCATTAAAATATTCACTGAATCCATTGCTTTAAAAAATGGAGAAAATCTTCTCCCTTTTTTCTTTCTTTTCTTTCTTCACTGTTTCTTCCCTGTCCTGCCCACCTTGCCCCCATCTCCAAAAAAAAAAAAAAAAAAGAATTCTACTACTAATTATAAAAATGGAAGATTTCCATTTGCACTCAGGTGAACTTTACATTTTTAAGCACCACTAAATTAAGTTATTGGCATTTAAAGGTGCTGTATTGACAGCCCTGTTCCTGAAAGTGCTACCTTAAATCCATCTTTAGAAGCATGGCATTGGAGCCCATAGGCTCTCTCTCAAACCTAACCCAGGGAAGTCAACTCTTGGAGAGAGAAGAAAGTACAGTCTCTGGCCATATTGAATCTTTAGCTTTTGTGCTGTGATTGCAAGCAATAATGATATATTTTTCTGAAGGGGAGGGGGAAAAGTCTGTAAATAAAGGAAATAAAAGGAAAATCAAATAATAAGAAACAGAATATTAACAGTTGAGACTAAGTTGACAGTAGGTTTTAGCAATAATGGTCTTTTAATAGGGTTAGAGCTATCTTTATTTTAGACTATAATCTTTGAGTTCTTACCAGGATAAAATGCATATATTTAAAACCTTTTTGTTAACCCATTTTAAAAGGCGAAGTTGTTCTCTAACATGTCTCAGCTGACATGGCCTTCTAGGCTGCATGCAGGATTCATGTTAACCAGTCCATATGAGCTAAAATCTAAATGATTATCCTAAATGCTGTTTTAAAAAGTAAGCCTGTGTATTTTGAGAATAAACTTTATGCTCTGATGTGGGCTCACCTGGAGGTTCAGTACCACTCCATAGAGGGACAGAATTATCTGTATTCAACATGCTTGGACTAATTGTACCCTGATAGTAGGAAAACTTGCACCACATCAGTGCCGGCTGTTTCCTCAAACTGGGGAGGAGAGGAAATTGGTTTCCCTGGAGTCAGCCCATCCTGTTGTCTGTTCTGGCTTCAGTCTCTGCCTTTATGAGCCTCCCTGTAAACTATTACTTTACCTGGTCAGCATGGTAAACTCTCTAGATGGGATAGTACAGGAAATTAATTTTCTTTCTGTCTAATTAAAATGTAGAATATGCACACCCCATTAATAAAACTTGGGTATGAACCCACAGTGTGCTGGATGCTGGTCCAGACAACAGGCTATTTGTCAATATTTCTTTGTCTTTTAATGTTAAGAGATAAGGCGCTTGGTTAATCACGTACCATGATTTGAATTTTGTTAATTTTTAAGTAGATTCTTGAATACCCAAAATGTTACTGGCTCACTGGAGTTTACCATCTCTTTTAGAATGCCTGTGTATCAATAAATAACAGCAGGTCATAGTGTCCTTAAGAACTGGGGTATTAATTGTCTGTTAGTTCATATTCATCTGATGGACTGTAACAGCTCCAGGATTAAGCATTCAGTGTTGATTAGTAGATCCAGCCATTAGTACATCCAGGTAATGCCAAACTTTAGCATATTTTTTCCCAAATTGTTGAATAACAAATTTTCAGTTACAGTTGCATGTAATAAATTCTTTCAGCTCTTCTGAATAAATTGAGGCAATAACTGACTTCTGTTTTCAGACCATTATGGTACTCTGTTATAAGATAGGTCACTACCATCATTTCTGGTGTTTAGGGGAAAATGAAATACACTTAGGCATGGACATATGTAATATTTGAAGTGCTCCAAGTGCCTTTAAAGTGCTGCAAAAAGTGTGGGTGCAGACATACACACCTAGTGAAAGGCTTATGTAGCCCAGGTAACTTGGGTATATACTCTCCTTCTCCAATTGAAGGGAATTGTTAACTGGCAGGTGTGCTGTGGGGTGGGAACTGCAGACCGTTCAGTTTCCCTTCGTCCCTATAGAACCAGGCCAGGACAGGCAGGGGACTTAACTATATACACATTTATTTACATTAACTTATCACAAGGGAAAGGAACACGGATACAAACATATGTACAATGTATATATATATTTATAAGATATCTAAGCCAGTAACATAAACAATACCCTCTGGATAAATGACATAAAACCTTATATTAGTGCTCTAGATACAGGTAAGTCACAGGTAAGTATCTGTTCTGAAACAGATAAACCCCAAAGATAAACTCAATCCCGAGGGGAAACCCCAATGCCCTTGCTCTTTTCCCAAGCTCTACAAAGAAGCTGGTAACTTCAGGGGAGCCCTCTCAGTGGGTCCTCCCCTTTCAGAAGCCCTTAACTTACCAGGTGGGGACTCCCCTCCCCTGTGGGAATCCTCTTTTTCCTGCAAGGCATGGCTCCCAGGCCTGGAGGGTTGTCCTCATCCTCTGCGCCAAGCTGCTGTCTCGCCTGCAGTGGGCTTCTGGGGGGTCGCTGTCCCCTGGAACAGGGCTCTGCTATGCAGGGCTTCTGGGGCCTCTGGTTTGGCCCTGTTGGCTGGCTCAGTAGCCCAATCACTGTCTGGCTTTCTGGACTCAACCTTTTGCTATGGGTCAGTGGCCTGGGCTGCCTCATGCAGCACCAGGCTCAGTCCACTCCTGGACCCTCCGTGCAGTGCCTCCTGCACCGACCTCCCAGCCTCATTCCGGGGGTTGAGGACCTGAGCCGCCCAAGTGCTCTAAAGGTCCTACTCCATGCACTGGCCTGTGCACCGTGTCTCTGGCTGCATGCCAAAGATGGCAGACCTGAGCTGCCTCACGCAGCTCTCAGGTTCTGGACACCATGTGCCGTGCTGCACACTGACAGCCTAGCTGCTGGAACCGTCCGCTACTCCCTGGTGATGGAAGTCTTCAGGAGCGCTTCAGGGCTACTGCTTTGCCCTGCTGACAGCTCTCCTCAGCTCTTCTAAGCCCTGCTCTTCTTTCTTCTCTGTCCCAGATGAGTTCCCCTCATGCTGGGCACCCAGCTCCTTTTATACGCTCCAGGGCTCTGCCCCCAAAGTCTTCCGGACCTGAGTGTTGCAGTCTTCAATCAGGTCCAGGGGGCGGAGGGGGAACTCCTCTCCCCCTCCCCTCAGGAAAGGGGTGTGACTGAACTCCTCTTGCTGCCTCCTGATTGGGGGATGAGCTCCACCAATCAAAACAACAAGATTTCAAGCCTGGGACTCAACCCAAGCTGCAAAAGGCAAGCCTGCTACACTTAAAAAAATGTCCATTCCACATCAAAAATAACTTCAGAAAAAAATGCAAATATCTTTGACATGTTTCACTTCATGGCATTTCATGTTATATTGGCACTCTCCACTACTGGGCTTTTTGTGATCTGCTTATTCCTAGCTTATGAATTCTGGCTGACAGAAAGCTAACTGGGGGTCAGGTGACCCCAGCAAGGTGACTGTCTAGTCACCTCTTGAAGATTTCCAAGGTAGGTGATTGCACCACCTCTGGAGGGAGCTTATTCCACAGTCTGGGCACCCTGATTGTGAAAAAGTTTTTCCTAAAAGATGGCTGTAACATGGAAAGCTTGTATATGGATGTTGAATTCACCATTTGCTGACAACAGGTCTAGTGCACCTCTACTGTTGGACAGTGAATCATTGCTAATTGTCATGTATGTGCTATGACTGAACACTGCATTAGTGGAAACCATGGAGAACCTGTTTGCTTCAAAAATCTCTGAAGTGGGGGGTTGTGGAGAATAGAAATTTTCCAAACGTTACAAAGAAAAGCGACCTTAGTAGGAGGACATCAGCTGAAATACAGAGCCAAACAGCAGCATAGGTCCAGGAAGCAGAAAGGGAAGACAAGGCTTTCATAGGGAAGGGGAATCCAGTTGAACTCCAGGCCACCCAAGGTCATAGAAAATAGAATGACCTAGAAATACTGTAGGTTTTTTAAGAGAAACCATTCACTATAGGAGAAAGATCCTGGACACCACAGCAGATAATGACCGCTGTCTAGGAGTGATCCAGAATGGTGAGATAACTGCAGCAGGGAAATGTGTTCAGGGTTTATTACTTTGTGCACATCTGTATGGTTCTCATGTTGCCAAAGCAAAGACTTCTTTTAATACGCTATGCAGTATCTGTGACTGCTGTGTCCTACACCCATCATATGTCCCTGGAGAGTTAAACTATGAACCCAGAGTGTCTGCAAGGGTGAAATTCTGGGGAAGGGATGAACAATCTGAAGAGCCAGTGCTGTTCCTGGGGACCTGGCTGCACCCCATTTCTGTGAATGGGTAGCAGGCTGACAACTTGTGCTCAGGAAATGGCCAGGTAGGCCAGAAAGAGAAACCATGATAAGCATGCTTCCGCCAAAGAAATCCTTGCAGCAGCCTGATAGGTGGGATTCTTGGTAGGGGGAATTTTACCAGAAATAGTGACACTTACTAATTCCAGTATAAATATTTTTTGTGGGGGAGAACAAGCTTTATATTCTGTGAGAGATCCTTTGCACATCTTACATTGATATTTCTGCAGGAAAAAAATTACATGGGACAGGTTAGCTGACAGTTGGTGGCATCTCCAGCATTTGCTATGGTTTGCTAAATTGGTTTCATATCAACACTGTGATGTCCAGTAGAAACTGTTTAAGTCTTCTAAATTTCTTTTTTCTCCCTTGGAAAAAAACTATAAAGATAGTTAATTGGATGTATTCTGATGTTCTGTCATATTTCTTCTCAAACAGAATTAAAGCAGAGCAAGCTGCCAACTCCATTTCTTCTAACCCTAGGAGATAACCAAGTTTTAGTCGACGCTGAAGTTATTAATGATCAAGTCAGTATATCTTATCAATCTCTTTAGACCACAGAGGGCACTTTGATGAAGCTGATTTTGATCACTTTGTGAGCAATGTCACCTTTCATAAATTATCCTCTGACAATGGGTAACCCAATAATAACTTGAGAGATGGAAAAGTCAATTCAGGACTTGGCACTTGAGAGACCTCCTGGAACCTGTTGATGATGAGATGCTTATTTTTTTATAAGGCATATCAGAAAAAGGTAGCACTCATCCAAGAATGGTTGTTCCTTAAAATGTTTTGAACAGGTTCCCCAACACACAAGAGACTGATTTATTTAGCATAAGTCTTTTAAAAGTTCAGGCTGGTTATAAGCGCAGAACCTCTTCAGGTTTAACAAAAGACTCAGAGGTTTTCACTCTGAGTCTTTTGCTGAACATAGCACATAAGATGTTGGCAAAGATATTGGCTATTAGACTTAATGGTCTTATGCCTATTCTAATACTCAGGTGACAGGAAGGCTTGCAGCAGTCAGCTACTGATGGCTGGAGAATTTGCTTTCATAACTTTTCCATACATGGTTGCTGTTCCATCTGCATCACTGGTAAGTTGTAGGCACTCACTGGGTGCATCTACATGTGAAATTAATGTAACACAATAAACTATGGAGCAGTTCAAGCTGGAGTCAGCTGCTCCAAAGGCACAGCATCTACATGTTCACTCAGGACAACAGCAGTTTGAGCTGGGGCAGAGCAGCCCCAGGCTGGCAGCAGGCTCAGAGGGGTCAGCCCCAAGATCCGGGTGGTGGCATCAGGCAGCACAGGGGCTGGCTGGGGCATGAAAGTGCTAAAGTGTGGAGCCGTGTGGCAGGCAATCCCTGCACTTTAGCACCTTGTACCCCAGCCAACCCCTGTCACCATCTACACATGCGTTTTGTTGCACGTAATTACTCTGCTGTAAGATAGTACTGCCCCTGAGTTAATTAATTTACTGTGCCCTAATACCCACACACATGTAGACAGTGATGGTTTACTGTGGAGCTAATTAGTCAACTTTGCAGTAAAGCTCACGTGTAAATGCACCCACTGACAGTGAAATGGATGCTGAGTGGTAGTCAATGTGTAGTCCACAGTCAATTGCTGCTCTTTCTTGTTGAGGCATCTTTTTTGCAGACTTGACTTGATTACATCATTCTCATCAAATGAGTGGCTAGAGCATACTAATGATTTTGCAGAAAATTAGGGGGTTATTGGAGAGGAAATTTAGAGTTCCAAGAACAAGGGCACATCTCCAAGTCAGCAATTTCAAAGCTATTTTTGAAGGTAGAAGGGAGGGATGAAGGGGAAGGTTATTTCTGAATCTCCAGCCACTTTTTCCCTGTAGCAGCTACAGAACCAGACAGCATGGATGCTGAGTAATCAGTTTTTTTAGCTGCTGAAAGAACTAGTTAAAGTTACTTGAGATACCACTTTGCTTTTTTGACATGTTGTGGTGGCCATAGTAGGCATAGTTTCTACCCACTTGACTAGGACAAGGAAGAAGAGGAGAAAGCTGATTTTGGGTTAGTTGGTTGAAATGTTTCCCTCAGACAATGAGGATTCCAATTCAATACAAGAAGTGGATTGAATTAGTCATCTCATAATGGGCCTGTTCTAGTGGTTTATCCACCAATAAATGTACAGCAAGGTCTAAGAGAAAAACCAAAACAATGAGACATTTTCAGGGCCCTGTTTTTAAACAAACATGTCTTAGGAGGCTAAGGTAGCTTCCACATTGCATCAGATCAGAAGAGCATTTCAGCAGCACGATCTAGGAACCAACAATTTGTGGGGTTTGTCTGTGGGAACATCTCTAATGGCCTCAACCATGAAGCACCTAGATGTTCTCCAGAAGAAGTCAGAGCAAAGTCAGCCCCCAAATCAGGGAACTCTCTTTTCCACCCTGTTTGCATTCTGCACAAGTTTGCTCAAAACTTTGTTTCTGGTGAAAAATTTCAGCCAGATATTCTTTCACCATCATGAGACCAAGAAACATGAGCATATATATCCAATCCCATGAATTATGTTGGCTATTAGAGGCCCATGAAACCAGCTGTCATTGCCTCAGAGGGGAGAGTTGTGCCCATCTGACCCTTACTTATGAACTAATTTGGAGAATGAATAGGAGAGAAGCAGTAACAGTAGTCTATCAGGACATGAGAAAAACAGCCAGATCCCTACATTCCATGATGCTGTCATTGCTAATGCTGGCAGGGAATGGGGAAAGAAAAACTGGCAGCTCTTTGGAAGTTGACTGTCAACATATTTGTTGATTTACTGCTACAACCTTCCCTTGATAGCCTTCTCAACAGTGCTAGATTCCCTACCGGGTGGACTTGTACAGAAACACGACTGTTGCATAATGCCTTAATGTAGCTGGATGACAGTTCAACCTGCTCTTCAGTGGTAGGGCTCTAGCACGTTAAGAACATGCAGCCCTTTGTCTTCTCTACCTGGCAGTCAGTTGAGTAATCCAGTAGATTTCCTGAGAAAGAGGAAATCTGTCAGGGAGCTACCCTGTAGTCCATGAAAGTGTTGTTCTGCCATGACAGCTGACTAAGTGAAATGGCCCCTTCTTTCTCCACAGTCCTGCTCCCAGCCTGCACCAAAATCAAAGTGGTGGACTCTAGTGTCCAAAATAAATATTTATAGTTTTCATGTCTACAATATTAAGCCTACTGTGCCAGCATTAATAAGAGGCAGGAAACTGAATTCTAATGCTTCCTGTGTATTACTGGCAGAATCAACTCTTGCTAATCAATTATATGCAAACCCTTTGAAGACTAGTTTTCCACAGGTATAACTAAGTGGCCTAAGTTTCCTGTTACAACTTTGGTTAGTGTGGGTGATGTGTAAGGTGGAAAGAGCCCAGTTTGCCCTTCAGATCTCCCAGATCTTATAATCACCACTAGAGAGGATCTAGAAGGGAATGACAGAGATGAAGAAGGGGTTGCAATGCAAGCTGTATGTAGGAAGGTTGAGAGAGATATGTTTAGTCAGGTGACAAAAGGGAGGACATGGTAGCAGTTCTCAAATATTTGAAAGGCTGCCACAAAGAAGAGTCAGAACAACCATTCTTCCTTGCTACAGAGGTCAGGGGACAAAGCAATGGGTTTACAGCATAGTGTAGTAGATTTCGATTAAATCCTAGGGAAAAATCTTTTTCCTCTCAAAAGAGTAGGATGGTGAAATAAGATGCCCAGGGAACTTGTGAAATCTTCTTTACTAGAGATGTTCAAGAAAGGGCAAGATAAGCATGATTCTGAGATGATTTGGGAACAAGTAATCCTTCATTTGGGCAGGGAGTTTGATTGGATGACATCTGGGGTCTTTTCCAACCCTCAGATCCCAAGAGTCTATGTTCTAAACAAGCTAAATTAAGGCTTGATGAGGAAACAGATGCACAAAGAGATGATGTGATCTGTAGACAAGAAGGAACACAGAACTAGAAAACTTTCTGGAATATCAAGCCTAGTTCCCTGCTACAGCAGGCACCATGTCATATAATCACTTTCCATAAATTTAGTTAGATGCACCAAGGTAGACTGGAGCCTTGATCTCCTGAACACTGATGTTTGAAATGAAGGAAAGCCTGGCCTCATTGAAGTCAACAGGAGTTTTGCTATTCAGTGGGTCCAGAATTTCATTTACTGCTTGTTGTACACCGAGTAGATTTGCTCTGGAAGTGTTGAGGAAGAATAATAATAAGTTGCTGTTCTTACACAGCACTTTATAAGGCAGTGAAAGACCAAGACCTTGAAGGAAATTCAGATACAGAGCCAGAGTTGAACATGGACATCTGGAGAGGCATATTGTCTTTGACAGCTATCTTACCATACAGCCATATTTCTGGGTATTATCTCTTTTGGTCTGATCCACAAAATAAACCAAGATGTGAACCCTTTTCCTCCTACCTTAATTTGTTGTATTTTGATTTATTTACTTTATGTTTCCTGATAACAGCACAGATTTCTATTTCTCATGCATCTAACTCTAACTGACACAAATTTTAGGTGGTTCCTATTTTGCACAGGGTGGCTGGTCCCTCATACCAAGAATATGATTACTGCTTTCTGTAATATCCTGTCTGATTTTCAGAGGTCCTGGCCATTTGACTTCCATAATCTAGATTGGAGTGGTGGGTGCGTGATACCTCTAAAATGATGCTTGTGGTATTTATGGCAGTGACACTTGGCACTAAAGAGATGACTGGTTTAAATAGAGCAACCATAGACTCTCAACAGTTACAAAGAAACCAGTCAACTCTTGTCCTTCTTTAGTAGAGAGAAACAAGCCTTGGAGAGATGCTAAATCGCAGCCGGCAAATATCCTTTCAGAACTGCGCAGAGGTTGTAAAGAGTGAGATACTGCATTGCTAGCTAGGATTATCAACACTGACTGCAACCTCTGCTTAAGGAAACACTGTAAGCTGGGAACTCATATGCCTGTGGGGATGCAAATGGGGCTCTGGAGGCTGGAATACTGAGCTACTTGCTGATGGACTTCACTTTAACATGGACCATCACTGTTGGAACTGACAGTATTTGGGGTGCCTGTGTATTTGGTGTTTTTTAATGTGAGTGTAAGTCTTGCTGCCTGCAATCACAGGAGACTGGAACCAATGAATTGCATGGTCTCTTCCAGTTCTCCATTTCTTTGTTCTCATGGGCACACCTGCTCCATGGCATGGAGAGGTACCAGGGAGCAGATGCTTCCCACTCACTCCCACTCAGCATGTGCTAAATTGTCAAAATAAGGTGATGTGGCTTTCTCACAGCAGCCCTAAGCAGTGGTGCAAGTCAGGCTGTGAGAGATAGAGTGCTTGAGTGCAATGCTGTGGGGCATACCCGGGGCACTCTCAGATGCCCCATTTCTGCAAACAGGTGTGTGCAGAGCAGGAGTGACCATCTTTGGTGGCACTTGCCAGCATGGCACGAAGGTGGTCCAGACTGATCCTAGGCTGCTGTGTCTCAAGCCTAGTCAGGTACGGAGGCAATGTGGAAACAGGCAAAACAACCTGTTGTGGGGGGGAGACCTCTGCTAGGCACTGGGGTCAGAACCGGGCATGAAAATCATAGAATCATAGAGAGGTAGGGCTGGAAGTGACCTCCGGAGGTCATCTAGTCCAGCCCCAAGCCTGAGGCAGGATCATCCCTATCCAAACCATCCTCTACAATAATCTAAACTCAACATCAGACTACTTGAAACCACACTGACCTACCACCCTCACCTGCCAGAGGTAAGGCAGGGGAACTACAGCAATCAATGTCCTGCTTCTACAAAATGTTGTCAATATACACTCAAGAGATCCTGGGGAAAGGGCCATGCCCCAGCTACAGAGGAAGGCAAAAACTACCACAGTCCATACCAATGTGACCCCAGGTAAAATTCCTTCAAATGCCTCAGATCTGGGCAGAGCCCAGCTTCCCTACCCAGCAAAATAGTGGACACATGGCTGAATCCCTGGGGTGCCATGTCTCTGTGGGATACTGCCTCTGCCCCATTCCTTGGCCTCTAGGCCTTTTGGGCTCCTGGCCAGCTTCCACAGCCAGGGTCACAGGTTGGATTCCTGCACTCAGGTTTCTTTTTTCCTGCTAGCCAGGGAAGGGAGCTCTTGGCTTTTAGGGCAGGGCATAGGGCTAGGAAGGAATTGACCAGGGACAATACAGGGTCCTTCACAGGGGAGTATATAGGGTTCTACACAGGAAGATATATAGTGTCCTAAAAATGGGACATACAGGGTCCTACAGAGGGGAATATACAGGGTCCTACAGAAGGGACCTATAGGGTGCATTTACACATGATGTTACATCTGCATAGTGACATAGTAGGGCAATGTAGCATCCGTGGATGTCTACACGTGACCAGCAGCTACTTCGCCGTAGTGGTGCACTCCCCTGTTATAGCATGCTGCTACAGTGAAGTAACTGCTAAAAATAACCGTGCACCGTGCAGACAATGCAGAACAGGCAGTTACTGCGCTGTGCTTTAGTACTTCCAAAAGAAAGTACTAAAGCACAGTGCAGTAACAATGTTGCTGTAGGGCAATGTGTAGATGTGCCCATAGGGTCTTACATAGCGGGCAATACAGGGTCCAGCACAGGAGAGTATATAGTGTTCTACACAGGGTGATATACAGGGTCCTACAAATGGGATGTATGGAGTGCTATGCAAAGGGGACATACAGGGTCCTATACAGGGGAATATACAGGGTCCTATAGAGGGAACAAATAGGCTCCTACATGGGGGGAATACAAGGTCCAACACAGGAGAGAATATAGGGTTGTACACAGGGAGATATACAGGGTCCTACAAATGGGATGAACAGGGTGCTACACCAAGGGGACATACAGGGTCCTACAGAGGGAAATATACAGGGTCCTATATAGGGCCTACACAGGAGTCCAACTGTATAGGGTCTACATACAGGGTCCAACACAGGAGAGTATATAGGGTTCTACACAGGGAGATAGACAGGGCCCTACAAATGGGACATGCAGGGAGGATCCTATACAGAGGGGACATACAGGGTCCTACAGAGGGGAATATACAGCGCCCTATAGAGGGGACAAATACAGTCCTACATAGGGGGAAATACAGGGTCCAGCACAGGAGAGAATATAGGATTGTACACTACACAGGGTCCTACAAATGGGATGAACAGGGTGCTACACAGAGGGGACATGCAGGGTCCTATAGAGGGGACCTATAGGGTCCTATGTAGGGGTAATACAGGGACCAGCACAGGAGAGAATACAGGGTCCTACACAGGAAGATATTCAGGGTAGGACACATGGGATGAACTGGTGTGCTACACAGAGGGGACATACAGGGTCCTACAGAGGGGAATGTACAGGGTCCTATACAGGGTCCTATAGACCAGGTCCAACACAGGGCAGAATATCGGGTTGTACACAGGGAGATAGACAGGGTCCTACAAATGGGGTGAACCGGTGTGCTACACAGAGGGGACATAGAGGGTCCTGCGGGGGGGACCTTTATGGGGCAATCCTGGCTGCAGCACAGAGGGCGTGTAGGGTTGTGCCCGGGTCCCACGAAGGGGAGGACGCAGGTGGCGGGCCGGCGCGGCGCGGCGCGGCGCGGCACGGGGAGGCGGAGGCGGAGCGGGCGGCGGCGGCGGTGCTGCGGCGCGGCTCGGCCGGCAGGCTGCGCTCGGGGGCCGGCCGGCGCGGGGCGCATCCCCGGGCTGCCGGAGCGGCAGAGCCGGGCCGGAGCCGGCGGCGCGAGGCGGGCGGTCCCGGGACAGCGCAGCGCAGCGGAGCCGCGGCGGGGCCCCCTGCCCTGCCCGAGCCCGGCATGAGCCCGCGGGGCGCCGGCGGCGGGGGGCTGTGGGCCGCCCCCTTGGCCGCGCTGCTGTCTCTGCCAGGTGAGTGCCCGCCGCGGCGGCGCCCAACTTTGCGCGCGGGGGAGCGGGGCGCAGCCAGCCCGCAACTCGGGCGGGTCCCGCCGCGAACAGGTGCGGTGCTGCCCCGCCTCGGGCACGTCTTGCGCGCCCCCTCCTCTGCTGGGGCCCCCGGGCACCTGTTTGCACCCCCACCCCTTGGCTTCCTCCTCTGCTGGGGCCCGGCGGCTGGGAAAGTTGCGGGGCGCAGAGGCGAGTGGGGCTGGCTCAGCTGAGGCACAGGGCGCAAGGGAAGTTTCTGCCAGGAGGGGACAGCGTCGTGGGGCAGCTTGACTGGGGGTTGCTTGAAGGGCTGGAGAAGCCACTCTGACCCCCCTCCCCTCAGCCTCCCCTGCTAACGCGAGGCATGGGTCTTGGAAGGCTGCTGCTGCCTCTGCACAGGCTCCAAACACCCTTTGAGAGGCAAGCCTGTCGCCACCAAACCCTGCTTTTGGGCAGTGTCCTCTGGGTCCTGGGAGTCATTCCCGTGGGCGCTGTCCAGTGCGGTCTGCTCGGCGTCCCCTTTCGGATCCCTTGTTTTGCACCTCTGGTCTCGCTCCCTTCCCTGCTTTCCTTTTACTTTGTCCCAAGGAATTAGTTGCTACTTTCTCACTAGCCTCCCCTCTTAAGGGAGGTTTACAGTTTTTCTTGGTGGGCATTGGCCCACAGTACCTTAAAGTCGCAAATTGGGCTTGTCACCACAGAAGGCCGCTTCGCACACAGGGCGCTTCCTGTGGGGCAAGGACAGGAGGGACAGCATGGCGCCGCCGACAGAGGCAAAACGCACTGCTGGAAAGCACTCAGGGCCGAGGCCAAGGAGGGCCACAGGAGAAGCCGTGTGGAGCAGAGTCTTCAGACACATCTGTTGATGGGCTAGGTCTGCCCTTCTGTCAGCTGCAGCTGTGCTTTGGGGCCTGGCTTCCCCGAGGTGGCCAGTGTTAAGAGTTAAGACTCGCAAAGACGCAGATCTTTTAAAGCATTGGGTTTGTATTCAGCAGTACCTAAATGGCGTGGGCTCCCGAGGTCCATTTTTAAAGCCCAGGCCACTGGGTTCTCTTGAGAAAGTAGGCTCTCAACTTCAACATGGTGGATGGTTCAAATATATTTCCCAGCCTTTTTTCACTCATTCAGCACTGTCATGTCTGGGTTTCCTCTCTCTGGTCCATTCACATCTCCAGGCAGTGTCCACTGGCTCCTTGGACTCAATCAAGGGCCAGTGGGCGCTGTCCAGTGTACTCCGTTTGGTGTCCCCCCTTGGTGCACTCATTTTGAACCTGCGGCCCACTCTCCCATCCCTGTTTTCTTCTTTAGTTGTCCCCGGTAATCACTTGATGTGCACTTAGTGGCCTCTCAGGTTAAGGGGGGGATTTTAGCTTTACTTGGTGGGCAACCGTCCATGCTCCCCATGCACATCAAATAGGCCTGTCATGTCTGGGTTGCTAACCATTCAAAAGCACGCTCGTTTCAAAAATAACATTTTCTATCACAATTGCCAGTGGGTGGAAATGATGAAAACATTCCAGAGGATGTGAAATTTTTCTAAAAGTTTATTACAAAACTCCAATTTTAGAACAGATTGGAGATGATGTTTTACTGTCCCAAGGCATGGTTAATGGTCTAACCAATTTTTCTTTTGAGGTTTGGGTTTTCATTTATTTATTTATTTATTTTTGTATTATGTTGGCAGATGCTATTTGGCACATAACAAATTTACCTCTAAATAAACTATGTCAATTTACACTACAGTAATTGTTTCCCTGCATCTTCCTCCTCAATATTTAAAGATACACAAGACTGAACTGCTCCACAATTTTGTTTCTTTTTTTTGTAATGACTTTGGAAAATGCTTAGAAGCTAGTGGAAGGTAAAAGTAATAGTGGTGCAGGTAGTCATGTTATAATATGTAGCAGAGTTATAATTTTTTGTTACTTTGTAGCTAAGCAATCTGGTGATGGTATGAGTGTTGGATGCTTAGTTTGACTTCTGATGCCTTAGAATATATTTAGGTGGTTTTGTATCCATATAACATTTGGAGGAGATCCACAGGTGTTTTCCACTTGGAGTTCAACATTTGGGTAGGGGCTGTGGACTTTTTATTTTGCTACTGATGCCAAAGTATTTAAAGATGGCATTACATGCAAGATGATATTTAAAGAAAGGGTGGAACCTTTTGAAAAAATGCTGCAGACTCTTTGGAAGCCAAGGAACGTGTATTCAATTTAAGTGCTTAAAACCAAGCAGAAAAAAATATAACAAGGTACAGTCAGACTGTACTGAATTGTCCGAGAGGAACTCGGTATGGTGTTGTGGTATTTTTTTGGTTGTGAAGTGCTAGTGATTCTTTCACACAAGAGCTAATTTGCTGATTTGGTTAGGTTTTTAATGCCCATGTTGCATACTCTTGAGCTCAGGGGTAATGTCTTTATTTCTCTTGCAAAGCATTATGGACAGTTTATGCAAAATTGAAGAATAGCCATCCCCTGCCCTCCTGATGAGTACATGAAAAGTGGGGAAGGAATTATGCTTAAAGCTGTGAAACCTAACCTATCATTGCAAATCAATCCTGCAGTGTTGCCAGCAATAGCATATTGCAAATGTTCAAACGTGTTAGAAATCGCACATTGGGAACAGCTAAACTGAAGAGTTTTTAACAAACTGCTGTTTGGATCCTGTGAGGTAGTGTCACCACAGGTGATGTGTTTGTGCATAACCATCCACATGCAATTTGGGGCAGGGGAGACAGAAGTGCTCACAGCCCTTCACTGATCCAGCCTGAGTCCCAGCAGCTGCTTTGCAACTTCTCAGGAAGCACTTGAGTCCTGATCTGAAGCACCCCCAGCTGCTTCATTCCAGGCCAAGGCTCCTTTTACACAGTATGCCTCAGTCCTGCCATGCAGCACCTCCATCTGTTCCAGATCTGTCCCTTCTTCCTCCCAACTCTGCTGTAGCTCCTCAGCCATAGCAAGAGGCTTGTAGCATCACTGGCTCGGCTGTGCTGAGGCATCTTCCAAACAGATTGCCATTTGTGTCAAGCTGTGTGGTTTCATGACATGTAGATCAATCATTTCACTTGTGACCTTACTTTAGTCTCCAGTGGTAAAGCACACATGACTCTTGGATTTCTACTGCGGGCTTCTTTCTTTTAGAAAATGGGCATATCTGATTCTCTATTTCTTTTGCCCTCAGTACTCTTCAAGTGGTTTTTTTTTTTCCTGTACAAGATTCCTGCCATGGTGGGATTTCAGAAAGATCTCTGGCACAGTAAAAATTTAGCTTCTTTGAAACAGTGGCATAGGTAGCCCCAGTGCTGCCTAAACAGCACATTAAGACCCTTACAATTTCTTGTTGCTTTCTTAAAAGGTGAGCCACTATTATTCTACCAGTGGTACAAGTGTAGAAACTGAGGCCTCAAGTCATTTACTCAAGGTCGGTGGTAGAGGCATGACCAGAGTCCAGTAGTTCTAGCTCCACTACTCCAAGTTCCAACTGCTGGAAAACATATAAATTCATGTGGCAGGATAAGCAATATTCCTAATGGTACTCTTCAGGGATGTTCACTACTAAATTGTGGTGAGTCATCTATATTTAGCAGGATGCTACTATCATCATGCTTTTTAGAGTAAAGTGCTTTTAACACAGTTTATTTCAAGGAGAAATGCACATGCTGAGAATCTATTCTTTGGCATTTTCTCCTTGTTGAGCATTAATGCTCCTTTCTTTTTATAAAAGTTTAGAGTGAAATTTAGCTTCTGAATGTAAGCAAGGACAGGTATAAGGAGGTTACTTACCTCATCATTTAATACCACAGTGGTTTTTCATTAAGTAAAGAACACTCCTGAAATGTTTGTTTGATAGGACAGAAAGCATTGCCCCACCACCTCCAACTTCCTTATGGGGCAGGGAATCTGAAGTGTAGAGGGGGGCTTTGGCTTGGCTGGTGCTGTATAGAGTATTCTCTCAGCTCTGCATCCAAACTCAGAATTGCTTTGCTTACAGTCATGTTCTTAGACTATTTTCTTTTTCTGGAAGTCTCATGCTCTTCAGTGCTGTGGTAAGGGTTTACCATTATTAGTTATTTACAGTGGACTGATTTTTCCATGTAAATTATTATCTGCTTAGTTCTAGTGGTCCATCACATTCATTCTGGGTTCAGATTTCAGTCATTTGCAGAGCTATGCTGAGGACAAAATTCTGTTGCACAAACGATTTTAAAGTTAGACTTCATTCTGAATTGAAGTGAAAACTAAAACTTTGAGAGTCTCCAAGGGAACACTGTGAAAGACATTTCATTTCTGGCCAATCAAAATACTTTATTTCCACCTTAATTTTTTGTAATATTTAATGCAAAATAAAGCATCCTAAATAAGACATCATTTCAAAAGGCAAAATGTAAATGGTTCATTCCAGAAACATGAAAATATTGAACCTTCTTTCCTGGTTTTTTTCTCCTCGGAAACAAAATTCTGGTGAAGCTGTATCCAATTTTGTCAGAATACAATCTGGTTTCTGCTAAAGTTTCTCTAGGCAACACTAGTTTTTTTTTGTTTCTGAAGGAGGTGATAGGATTAAAAATGATTAAAACTCCAACTCCTCATGACCAGTAATATTTGGAAACATTGTTTTGCTTTAATAAATATTGATCTTCCCATCCTTCCTCCTCATCTTCTGTTCTGACTGCTGCATGTAAACACCTCATGTACAGATGCTATGCTGCTTGTGTCCTTCCTTATCCATGTCTAGGGAGAGTCCAGTTTGCACCAAAATGAGCTGATGGTGTAACATGAAATAAGATGATTTTCAATCAGCAAAATACAATTTAAAAAAGCTACTAATCTGTGTTTCACCTTCTGCAGCAGTTGTTGGAAGAGAATAAAAACAGAGCTGATAGATTTGACACAGCCATTTTATTACTTGTGCATATGCAACATCATGCCTTCTGTCTGGATATGCACACTCATTTGCCTCTATTCATGCAGTTCTATCCAAGTGCAATTCCTGTAGTAGAGAAGCCAGAGTGCTCATTTAGGAATTAAAAGCAGTATATCATTATTTCTGCCTCTGGTCTTCCTGAGTTAACACAGCTCTAAGAGTGTGAGCTGCAGTCTGTCTTCTTGTATGTTGGCAGCAGAAAGTTAGTGTCTAGGTTCTAGGCTGTGACATTTGTACACTGGTTGTCTTCAAAACATAAAGGCTAAAGAAATAAATTTTAAGGGAGGCAAGGGTTAAAGAGCGGAAAGCTTACTTTCCATGGTACAATTCTGCAACATTGAACACATGAGTTGCCAGACCAGTGGTTTTGTGGAGTCCAGAGCCCAGTGCCAGATGCTTCAAAGGAAGGTACAAGAAAACCTATGGAGACAAATTAATTAATAAAATGTATTTAGCTAATAGGCCCCCAGTGCTGTGCTGGAATGAAAGTGTAGTAAGGTCTACTAGTTACTTTGCCATAGATAGATAATTTTAATTTGCTGGTGTTCTGATTTTTTATCAGTGCCCCACTCCCTTCTCTCCCCCCCCCCCATGTTATCAACTCCTGATAATTAGTTACTGCTGGATAATTTGATAAATTAGTCGTTGGTTATATGCTTTCTCTTAGGAGTGGTGAATTAACCAAAGTTTACCAGAGCAATTCAGGTGTAGTGCCTAAAACTCTTCTGCATTCCCACACCCACATTGTCTTCCTGCAACTGCCTGTTACCTTGAGAGAGATTTTTGAGCCAAACAGACCAGCTGTATTCTTTTGCCTCAGAATGAAGCTAAACAGTGATCTCCAAAGTCCTTAATGTACCACTTCAAAAATCAGTCACAGGAACAGAAAACAAACAGGCAACCTCTTCTATTAACCTAACCACAGTTTTCCTTCCTACTCTTCCTGTTTAAGTGAGCTGCAGGTGAGCTGTCCAGCTTCAGCTGTTCTTCGCCTGCTTTATTAACATTTGCCTTTTCACAGAATCCTTCCATCAGGACTCAGTGGGTGGGGGTGGTTTTTTTATTAGGCTTCGCTATCTATGGATATTCTCATTATCATTATAAATGTGTAAGCTTTTGTGAATCCTGCTAAGCTCTTGGTTTTAATGATAACCTGTGGTAATCAATTCCTCAGGTTAATTATGCTTTGTGTTTAAAAAAACAAAAACAAAAAAGAATGAAGTATTTCTTTGCATTCATTTTCATTTCTTCTTTTCAGTTATATTGAACATCCCTTTCTCCTGTTTAATCAAAGAGGAAACGAAGGCACCTGATTTGTTTTAACCATTCAGTACTTCCCAAATCTTCTCTGGAAATCTCTGTATTAATTGGCAAATTACTCCTGGCCTATAAGCATTTCTTTGGTTGTCTGCTTTTGAAACTGTTCTGTTTTACTATGTTTTGAAAGAAGGTGTCCAGAAGCAACCACAGTAACTGAGGATGTGATATCAGTTTTAATAATGCCATTTTTTACTGTTTTCAGATTTATTTTTATCTCATTTTTAGACATCTTGTTTGCGTGTTTGGTGACCACTGTTGTGCACTGAACAGATGTTTTCATAGAACTGCCCACGGGGATACTGGAATATTTACACTGAGCAATTACATTAAAGTTGCAATTTACATATATTTACAATTATTCCCTCAAGTATGCTTTACTTTCCTTTTGCTAATACTAGATTTCATCTTCCATTGTACTGCCTATTTTCCAGCTTGATTAGATCCCACAGAAGTTTATCCCAATCTTTTTTTTGTCTTGGCTAACCTACATCATTTTATTAGATGCACATTTTCCACCTCACCATTTTTTGAATTCTTTCCAGATCACTAAGAAATATGTTCAACCATGCTGATAGCATATAAATCATTGGGCACCCATTACAGATGCTCTCCTGGTTTGTCCCCTATCATGTTCATTTAAGTATTTTGTAACTTGAGCTTTAGTTATTGTTTCAACCTATTTACCTGGTGTTGCTGCACGTTCTTAAAAGTTAGGTACTCTACAATATTTGCTGTCCTCCAATTGCAGCTAACTACAGCTATAGGTTGTATATATTTTGCTAGCAGCACAGCTACTTTATTCTCAGATTTTTTCAGACCTTTTGGCTACATGCCATTCTAGTGACAAACAACTTATCAGTTTATTCCATTGTTGTCTTTTCTGATGCTCTGAAAAGAGTAGTCATGCAGTGGGATTCTCCTTTGAATCTTCTGCAGTGATAACCAAAGCTTGAGAAATCATTTAGTTTCTCTGCAATGTTGTTCTCCTTTTGCCTCCTTTCTCACTATGAGGGTAATTAAGCTTTGGAACAGAATACTTAGAGCAGTTGTGGAATCCCCATCTTTGGAGATCCAGCCTTGGTTAGATACACAGTTGACTGAGATGGCTTAGTTGGCTAAATCAGCTGCCTTGAGCAGCGGTTTGGGCTACATGACCTCATGAGGTCCCTTCCAACATTACTGTTCTATAATTCTAGGATTCAAGGATTTTATTTCACTGCTTCTTACACCCTCCATTTGTCTATCAGACCCTGCTCCTAATAAGTATAAAGACATATTTGATATTAACTTTTTCAGTTTACTGCTCAGATTCCTCCTCAGTCATCCTCCTTGCCATCTTTTGAAGCTTTGTTTTTATTGAGTAATTTCTTGTCCCTTGTCATTTAGTGATACAGTGTATGTGTTTGCCCTCCCCTGTCCTTTTTGCTTAGGGGCAGTGCATACCTCTTGTGACTCTGCTGCGCTTGCTTGAAGTATTCTCCAGCTTGAGTGTAAAAGACTTTAATTTTCTTGTTTTTTGAAGATGGGATCCTTTCTGACCACTTTCTTCATTATTATTAATAGTAGTAATATTATAATCTTCCTTTTTAAAGTGCAAAAGGCACACTGCCAGTTGATGGTGTACTATCTCTCACAAGAATGTTGATCTTAATTGTACAGTCACTACTATTACTTCGTGCCTTAGACTTTTTTACTTCTTGAATTGAATTCTCAGTGTTACTAGAACTCGAGAGTAGACTCTAACAAACCACAGAACCTGCTATGCCATAGAGTACTATTAAAGATGCTGAGAAACTGTTTTTTATAAGTCTTGTTAGGTTGTGACATAGGAACCCAGGACTGGCAGGAGTCTCTTGGACCACTGAGTCCAGTCCTCTGCATCTGCAGGCAGTTGTTAACCCAAGAATTCCCCAAAACCATGACTTCAAACCCTCACACACCACAGGTACAAGGAACAACATGAGAAACACTAAGATTGCTCTATAATTTCCACTAGGTAAAAGCAGAGGAGATGAAGGAATTGTCTATGTCCTTCCACTGTAAATGGAAACAAGTAGTTGGTTAATAAATACATGCTTCGAGGAACCTGGGAAGAGGATCAAGCTCCTTACTACACATGGTATTTAATCAGTTCAGATGCAGGTAGCTGAAGTTGCTTGTTATTACTGTTTTATCAGTTATGTCACTTGTATATTTAATATCCCTATCCAGAAGCCACTAATAGAGCCCAGGGCTAATATACTTAAGTTTGTATAGCTTGGAATTGTATCCATACAGGATCTATTCTGTGCTACTGTCCACCTACAAATTTGATCTCATTACATTCTGGGGATTCTCTCAGCTATCATGCTGTTATTCCCAATCTGTTCTTCCTGTATTGTTTGCTTATAGTAGTCAAGTGTGTATGTGGTGCCATTCCAGCATGTATCAGCAAGGCTGGCTTAGCCAAAGCCCTCTTCCATCACAAGGTGTTCCTGTTCTTCCCAGGTAGGTTGGGAGTTTCTCATGTTGGTACTGAATATAGATTTGTATCACAATTATTTTAATATGCAATGTGCCTTTTTACTCAATTTAATCCTGCCCTAATACACTGTCACTGCTTCAGTGCCACCTTGACTAGATGCAGATACCTGTGTGTTACTGACATGGCAAGTGGATGTCTTTGTCTGGCTAGAGTGTTCCCCCATGCTTTCCAGATGGGACTGTACTCTGGTGAATTCTGTAGTGCTGGGACCATGGAATATGCTCTGTACTGGTCATGCACATCTGGGATAAATGCATTTGTCCAACTAAACCATACTAAACACTGCATAAATAAGTAGTGGTATCACCCTGGAGTGAGTGGTTCAGAGCAGGTCAAGGCATCAAATGTTGGAGTCATAGGAATCACTGATTTTGACACCTGGATGCTGTATATGGACTTTCACCCTTTGTGAAGTAGATGGATGGAGTTCCGTGTGTATTGACCTGTGGGCTGAGATCTTGAAAGCTAAGGCAAGCCCTGTCTGCTTGCTTGTTTGCTCAAGGTACCAGGACACTATAAAACTACAGGAGTTTACTGGGTGCTCTTGTTCTGCTCCTGTCCCCAGGCATCATGCTTTCTGTCCAGGAGTGCCTTCCTCTGTGTCCTGCTATGTGTGAATGCTATCTGAAGTCTCTGGGATCCTTCAAGAAAAGAGAGAGGTTTTTTTTATCCTGTTAAAGCCTGCAGTAATTTGTTTTATGGAAGCCCCTTCTGAGAGGCTGTGCCAAGGGCTTCTGATACGGGCTGCGGGACGGGACTCCTGCAGCTCAGTCTGCTCAATGGCTCTAATGCCGAGGTGTAACTTGAAATGTTGGTGCTTTGGGCAGCACAGAGGGTGTGGTGAAAGAACTGAAGCAAGCCCTTACCTCCTGGCACATGGACTGTGGCAACACAGGCTGCTGCTGCCTCATTGTAAGATTTGCTGCAGTAGCCGGGGGTAATATGAGCTCCCTGGAGCTGCCACTCTGATACCCTGTTTGCCCCCCACAACTTATGCTACTGAACTTAATGCACATCTGTTGCCTCAGTAGCCAAAGGGGTAGCCACATTCCCCTACCTTTTAAGTCATGGAGCATGAAGAAACAGTTTTCGGGGTGCTGCAGTGGAAGCTGGTAGCTAGGATTGAGCATGGAAAGCTTGGCTAGTTGTCACAGGGACAGAATGGCGTTGAGTCCCTGTGCTGTGAAAGCACCCCTGGCTCCCTTTGCCCCTGGAACAGCTGGTGTGCCTGGAGCCCTCCTTTGCCATCAGGCCGTTCTATGCCCATGCTGCTTATGGCTCCGGTACAAATCATTGGCCTGTCTGCCTCAGCTGTGCAGCACTGAGGCAATGCTGTACTTAACAGGGCTTTTGCTTATACCCCTGGGGCACATGCTGGGTTTTTGTTTTTTCTTGTGGGTCCTTTCTCTCTTGTCTGCCTCTTCCCTTCTTGTTCTGGCTTCTCATTTCTGTTCCCAGTCCCAGGTGAAGTGTCTGCCGTGCAAAATAGACAGTGATTCTTTATCCATGGAGCAAGGGCAGCAGCTGGGGGAGGAAGGAGAAACCTGCCCAGCCAGCCCCTTAGTTTTGCCCTGCCTGCATGCTGTGCCCCTGCTCTGGAGGGGTGACCTCTATGGGCAATGGGAGGGGAGTTCAGTCTCCATGCCTTCCCGCTCCATCCTTGTTGGAACTGCCTTCCCTTCTGGAGTCAGCAGTTTCTTGAAGTAATTGACAAGAGGTGCCGTGGAGTTGCTGAGTCAGGGAGAGCTCTGCTTGCCAAGTGACTGCAGCAGAAGGAGGCTGTTGCTAGTCTCCAGTGGAGGGAAGCCAGCCTATGGTGGGCTCTCCGTCTGCCTTTGGGCCCCCTTTCCTTTGCTTGTGCAGTCAGAGATGCACCAGCAGCAGCAGCGATGCTGTGTGTGAGGGGACTGCATCGGTGGGGGGATGAGGGGAGGGCTAGGGATGGCTGTTCTTTTGGCACAGGACCAGGAGCTGGGAGGCCTGGGCTCCATTCCCTGACTGCTACCACTGAGGCGATGTGCATTGCTTCAGTTCTGTGATGGCAGCAATGGGGGGCTGCAGACTACACATTGTGGGGAAAGGGCAAAAAGACATAATCTTGCAGCAGTGGGAGCCAGTGAGGGCATGAGGAGTGAACACGATCCCTGTCTGTGGGGAAGAAGCCTATAGCTGAAAGGATGCCTTACATTCCTGAGCCTTGCTTTTGTAGGGAAGTCCTACCATTTATGTACATAATTTTTAACATGGTGCCCAAAGTGGATGGGAGGCAAATTCCAGGTACAAAAGGATAGATCCCTCTCCATCTGCATCAGTGTATAGCTGCTGCCCCATTTAAAGTGTTCCTGAAATTCAGGGCCGAGGTGGGGTTTGCTATTTACTTCACTGGGCACAGGACTGACTTCCTCATGTGTGACTAACACAAGTGTTTACCTCACAGCTGGATTTGCCCCAGAGATTTCCAGGGGGAGCTGCAGCTGCTCCTACCAGTTTTGCTCCCAGTTGAATTTGTCTTGGTTTGTCTCTGCAGCTGTAATACGAGGTAACACCTTCCTATTGTGCCCTGCACTGCATCATTGTTATACAGCATTCAGAGTACTATAAAATATAATTTGCCTTTAGAATGGGGCTTTCTCCCCCAAGAGATTTGTGTGAGGACTTGTGAACTGGAGCTTTGGTAAAAGGCGTAGGGAATATTTTGTTGTCCGCAACAGCCTTGGGGTAAGAGGAAGAATGTTAGAGACAAAAGGTCCCACATGTTCTTGAAAAGTTTCCTCACATCTGTATGGTAAACCCCATTGTGCTTTAATACCACAGAGAAAATGGGATGCTTCCTTACCTCTGAGGTACCATTTTACAGATGGATATGTGAAGGGCACAAGCACTGTGTTATTGGCCATCTCAGTGAACAGGATGCCTAGCAGAGACACTTTCACACATCTTATGGATGAAGACAGGAGCCAATCCAAAGAAGTATGGGGGTGCAGCCATACCCCACTTCAGCTGTGTTGTGCATGTGCAGTCAGCTCACCAACTCATTAACATGGCTCCTGCCAGACCCTGTGTTGCTGCAGCTCTGAAACCCAGGGGGTAAACCCTGCTGCCATTTGCCCCCATCTTTTTCCCCTGCTACTGAATTTGGCAGTCGGTAAAGGGGCAGCAGGGGGCAAGCAGAAGTGACATTCAGCTCCTGGGTCCCAGAGGCATGCCAGTGCCAGCTCTGATAGAAGCTGTGCTGACAACCCAGTGAGCTCAGAAAGCTCATTGCACGTGTGGAACATAGGGCTGTGCAAAGCTTCATATCATGATTCAGAGATGATTTGGAGGCCAAATCTATGAATCCAAATCAAATCGCTGGAAGCTTTAGGCTTCCCAAATCAATTTGGAGCTTCTGAATCACTTCAGAAAAGATTCGGAGCCGATTCAGCCATAGGGTATAATGGAGAATAAATGAAATATCTATAACTTTGTTGTTTTTTGTCTTATGTGGAGGAAACTTGCAGGAGTGGTAGCCTCTGTTGAGAGCATGAAGCCTACCAAGTTTCAAGAAGATCAGTGTAGGGGTTTGGGGGGAACTGCATCCCAAATTCTTGAAAGCAAAACTCATGTCACGTGTATGTGTTACACCACAGGGGGTGAAAACTGCAGAGGTGGTGCCCCCTGGTGAGGCCACAAAGCCTGCCAAGTTTCAAGATCAGTGCAGAGGTTTGGGGGGAACTGCACCTCAAGCTGTGGACAAGCAAAACTTGTGACATGGGTGGCACTGTGTGTGTTAAGTCGCAGCGGGGTGAAAGCTAAAGGGATGGTGGCTCCTGCTGTGGCCATGAAGCCTGCCAGCTGTGGAGGAGATCAGTGCAGGGGGGTTCTGGGGCCCTGCACCCCTGGCTGCTGCTGACAGACAAAACTCATGACATAGGTGCTTGTGCAACTGTGTCTGTCTCTGTCTTGGGGCAGTTGATTGTATTGATTATTTCCTCTCCTTAGTCTGTGTTTTTGTAGGTGTTAATTGTTGCTAATTAACTGGCTACATTAGCTAGCTACTGTGAATTGAGCTGGTCCCTGAGTGAATCATGATTGATTGGTCACTGGTAACACAGTAGCTTAGCAGCCAGGCCTGCAGTAGTGTCTCCCATGCCCCACCCCACCTCCCAAGACCGACATCTACTACACACCACAGCTTGGTGTCATCTGCAAACTTGCTGAGAGTGCATTCCATCCCTTTTTCCAGGTTGTTGATGAAGATATTGAACAAAACCCACTACTGACCCCTGGGGCACTCCACTTGAGACCAGCTACCAACTAGACATCATGCAGTTGATTACTGCCTTCTGTGCCTGATGATCCAGCCGGTTTTCTATCCACTTTACAGTCCATATATCCAACCCAGACTTCCTTAGTTTTTTTGCAAGACCATATTAAAAGCCTTGCTAAAGTCAAGGCATATCCACTGGTCTTCCCACATCTACAGAGCCAGTCATCTCATCATAGAAGGCAATCAGTTTGATCAGGCATTCCTTGCCCTTGGTGAATCCATGCTGACTGTTCCTCATAACCTTCTCCAAGTGCTTAGAAATGGATTACTTGAGGACCTGCTCTATGGTTTTTCCAGGGACTGAGGTGAGGCTGAGGTGAGGCTGACCAGTCTGTAGTTTTCTTTCTGCATTTTTCTTCTACCCTTTTGTAAAGATGGGCGCTATATTTACCTTTTTACAATCATCCAGTACCTCTCCCAGTCACTATGAGTTTTCAGAGATAATGGCCAGTGGTTCTGCAATCTCATCGGTCAACTCCCTCAGCACCCTCAGGTGCATTGCATCAGGCCCCACGGACTTGTACACATTCAGCTTTTCTAAATAATCCCTAACCTGTTCTTTTGCCACTGTTGGCTGGTCACCTTCTCGCCAAACTGTGCTGTCAGGTGTACTCTGGGAGCCCACCTTGCCTCTGAAGACTGAGTTGAAAAAGGCATTGAGTATTTCAGCCTCTTCTGCATCATCTGTCACTACATTGCCTCTCCTTTTAGTAAGGGACTCACACTTGCCTGATCTTCCTCCTGTTGGTGACATGTAGAAACCCTTCTTGTTATCCTTCATGTCCCTTGCTACCTCCAACTCCAATTGTGCTTTGGCTTTTCTGATTTCATCCCTGCATGCCCAAGCAATACTCTTATACTCCTCTATATAGTTGTTGGTCCAAGTTTCCACTTTTTATAAGTTTCCTTTTCGTGTTTTTGGTCACGGAAGAGTTCCCTCCTAAGCCAAGCTGGTCTTCTGCTGTACTTGCTAGTCTTCCTATGCATCAGGATGGTTTGTTCCCGAACCCTCAGTAAGGCTTCTTTAAAATAGAATCAGCTGTTCTGGACTCCTTTCCCCCTTAGATGAGCCTCCCAGGGGATCCTGCCCATTAGTTCCCTGAGTGAGTCAAAGTCTCCTTTTCTGAAGTTCAGTCCTTACTCTGCTGCTTCCCTTCCTTCCTTTCCTCAGGATCATGAAGTCCATCATCTTGTGGTCACTGTTTCAATCATCTGGCCATATCCATGAAGCCCAGCATGCTCTTGTGCCCTGGGTCCCTCACATGTCACTTTAAAGCCACGTTGAATGAACTAAAAGCATCAGCATACTTCCCAAATAAATTATTCCTTGCAATGTTCTGTCACCAAGTAAAATGAGGCACAGAGTAGGAAAGTGACATGCTCTAGGTCACACAGGATGCCTGTGGCATAGGGCTTGCATCTCCTGACTCCCAGCCCCATGCTTTGATCAGAAGAGCTAGCTGCCTTCATAGTGATTTACTTCATCAGCAACACACTTAATTCCTTCCCTCTTTGAGTTTAATGGCAACATCTAGTAGATAGTTTATTGATTTTTGGTATTTATAGAAAACCTGCAGTGGCTAAATCAAATCCTGCCATTTTCTCTCTTTTACCCGTGCTCTTGTTGCTGCCAGGCTGCCTTACTGCAGTGGCCCTTATTCAGGGCCATCTGCTGAGGCTGTCTTTGGAAGGGGACATGGTCAGTCTTTGACACTTGTGCTCCATTTCATTGGCTAGAGAACCAGTGGCATTCTCTCTTCAGGTGCTATTCAAGGTACTAAATGCTACCTTTCAAGCCATCCTTGGCCTTAAGGCATAGGTATTTAAGAGAGAGCATTTTTCCTTGGGTTTCCCTTGGCCAATGAAGAGCTGTTTGGGGTAGATGAGCCTCTGTGGCTCAGGGGGTGCATGTCCCCTAGGGAGATACTCTCTCCCCTGCCTTTGGGACTCTGTTTCCCATGCCTTTGCATCACACTGGGAAACAACTGTGTGCAGCCAAGTGTTTGGTTGAGTATCATTTGGTTTCTGCTCTAGTTTTAGTGGGAAGTCCAGTGTAGCTGGTTGTTATGGAAGGCAAAGACTTTTCTGAGGTATTCTTTGCTTGCTTTTGTATCTTCAGTAATTAACATACAGCAGGGCTGTTCTTCATTGCCTTGTGCTCCATCTGACTTCCCTCTCTTTTTTCCACATCTCCTTCTGAACCTCTTTCTAAAGTTCACTGCTTTGCCCAGACTGTGGTGCACCTGTGCTATCCGTACTCCATTCCATCTCTTCCATGTCTTCAATCCATAAAACCTCTTGTATATTAAATGGAGGAATATCTAGGGTGTTGGCACTCAATTTCCAGCTTCCAACCCCCTTGACTCCTTTGAAAAGTCTAGATTCAGTTTATTCATTTAAAAATATTACTAAAAGGCAGGCAAGCCATTTTTTTTCACTTTTCAGAATCTTCTAAGGGGCCTAAGTCCCATTTTCAAAAGTCATAGTGCATCCTAGTCTGCTGAAAGTCAGTGGAGTTTGTGCTCCTAATTCACTTACTGTTTTTGAGAATACCACCCCTTGTCTTTATTGTTTGAAAAAACCCTGACTGTGGTACCATAGAAATATTACAGATTGATAGTACATTGCCTAGTTTTTCTTGTTATGCATAATAAGACTTGACAAATGCCTCTGACACTGCTAGCCCATGAACTAAGCTTATTAGCCAGGGTGCTGATGATATGTGAAACCCAGACCACTGCCATTTCAAAGCAGTAAAAAACTTGTGTACTGCTGACCATGTACAGTGGTTAATTGTAACATACCATCACAGCAGCAGTGAAATTCACTCCAGTCACATTCAGAAGATGGTTCTTGCAACTCCAAGAGCCAGAATCTTTTTTTTTTTTTGCTAGGGGCTGGGGGCAGGGTGTGAGGGAGGGGGGAGGAGGGAAGGAGAGCAGTTTAGCTTGTGCAGATTTTAAAGATACTTGCTCAGGAAAGTGTCTTGGCCTTGTGAGTGGATAGATAAGCCCAGCAATATCAGGCAATAAGATGGGCTTTTTAAAGGCTTTCAGTGTTAGTCTTACCTTATTGTTGAAGGCAGTGAGGGCTTTTCTTCATTGCAGGGTTGCTACCACTATGCCTAGTAGAAAATGACATGTGCTGACAGAAAGGCTTTTTCTGTTGGCATAGTTGTGTTGGCCTCCCAAACAACAGAAGCTAAGCCAACAGGAGCCTTCTTCTGTTGACATTAACTTCATTTTTCCCAGGGAGTTTGCTGGCGTCAGTCAGACCTGCAGTCTTTTCACATCTCGGGCTGACATAGTTATGCTGGCAGAACTTTATAGTGTAGATCAGACCTGTGAATTGGTCAACACCCAATGGCTTCCCTGGGAGCAGAGTTAGAGCAATACCAATGAAAATTCTCTCCTAACTAAGTGAACAGTGAATGTGCTGCTTTTCCACAAACATAGAAGTTCAGTCATGATTTTCCTTTTTCCCATCAAAGGTGAACAAAACCACTGTTTAATAAAAAGACAGTGTTCAGAAGCCCAACAAGTGACAGAATATGTTTATTAATGTGAAATACATTTTAAAAGAAAAAGTATGAAAAACTTTACATCTTTCTCACACACACACACACACACACACACACACACACACAAACACACACACACAGAGTTTAGGATTCTGTTCTGTTTCCTTGGCTAAAAATAATAATAGAAAATAGTTTAGATGTATGTCTATAGTGTCTTCCTGTGGCTCTTGACCAACATGTTACAAACCTTCAGGGCTTATGCCTCACTCCCTTTCCTCACATAAATCAATATTCTTATCCTTATTTTACAGATAGGGAAGGTGAGGCACAGAAGAATGAAGTGGCTTGTCAGGGGTCCTACAGTGAGTCAGTGTGACAGGTAGGAGCAGGACCTGGAACTGCTGACTTTCACGCCATCTTCCCTTTTGTGAAGGTACAACTAACACCTGAGGCTCTCTCCCTTTTTGAAATTCATGGAATCATTCAGATTTTCACTAGCTGGTCTTGTGCCCTGCATTTCCGTAAAGGGTCCTTGGAGACTCCTTAGTGTGTTTCTATTACTATGTGGTGACAAAGGGGTGAAGCAAAAATGTAGTGTTCTGATGTGTTGATAGAAATGTATAGTTTGTCCAGGTAGCTGCAAGAAGGTGACACTAATGTGATATCCAAAACAATGAAGGCAGCAGCTCCCTGGTTGGGGTTTATGTGTTGGTGATACCCTTAGCAGATTATATCTATAACCTTGAAATTGGGTCTTGAGGCAGAAAGCAACTAGCACCATGATTCCAAACCTTTTTTGGCTGCATACAGGATGGATTTGACCCTTGATTTATATGTCAAACCAGAGGGGAGCACTCTTATATTTTGTCTGTGGCCATGACCTTCTGTAAATGGGCCCAAATTGTAGAAATCTCATTAAATCAGCCAATTACACAAGATTCCCATTATTTTTCTTTTAAGCATCTTGAGAATGGCTTGTGATACTTCAGCATTTTTTAATTTGGGATATTATTCACCCCTTAAGCTTCAAAACAAACCACAGCCTCAAACCAAGACAATTGTGCATGCTGTCTTCTCATCATAGCTTTTGAAATGGAGAGAAGGTATAAAACTCAGAAGTAGATTCCAAGTAGGAAAACTATGTTAGTGCAATATTGTATCTGCATGGTTAAAAGCGTGCAGTCCTAGGAACTGCAGAAGTTAACAATACGACATATACTGCATTATGTATCCTGTTCATTTTTATAGGATGTATTTTATGGTCTAAATGATAGTAAGATTAGAGATGGGTGAATAATTCATGGCAAATAATTTATGTAATGAATTCCTCCTCTATTTCTGTTTGCAAATTGTTTGGGAACAGCTTGTGGTTTCCTCACATTTATGTATTTGAAATGACTTGCTGAATAACTTCTACAAATAATGTTGGAACTGCAGTTTGTTTATGAGCAGTTTCTTGCAAGCATGCAAAATTTAGACTGGGTCAGTCAGCATTGATTTGGAGGCAGAATCACATGGGAGTGTTCTTATTTCCTAACTGTGTAAAAGTAACCCTTTGAATGGATCCTTAGAACAGCAACTTATCTTTTCTGAGTATCATCAGCACCAACCTCTTCTTGGACATCACCACTAACAAACCATCAAGATCATTATCACATTCATGTTACCAGTTTGGATAACCAAATTCAACATTTTTTTCTTTGCAAATGTTGGTATATGCTTAAAATATGCCATTT
This sequence comes from Alligator mississippiensis, assembly GCF_030867095.1. Lineage (NCBI taxonomy): Eukaryota > Metazoa > Chordata > Crocodylia > Alligatoridae > Alligator > Alligator mississippiensis. The sequence goes on along the minus strand of NC_081824.1, from coordinate 251,374,662 downwards.
CTATGACTGTTGGTGACACAAACTAGGATATATCTTGGAAGTGAACAAAAAAAGAAGCAAGGTCCCTACTCAGTAAGCATTTTGCATGTACTTAATGTTTGGCGTGTTCATAGGATCATAGGGAAGTAGGGCTGGAAAGGACTTTGAGGTCATCCAGTCTAGCTCCCTGCTTGAGTCAGGATCATACCTGACTAAACTATCATGGCCAAGCATCTGTCCAATCTGCTCTTTAGGATTTCTAGGGCTGGTGATCTCACTGCACCTACATAGTTAGAAAGTTCTTCCTATTCTCCAAACTAAAGTTCTTCTGCTACATTTTTATGCCATTGCTCCTAGCCCTGCCCCCTACAGCCACAGAGAAATGGCTGTCTCCATCCTTATAATCGCCCTTCAGGCATTAGAAGATTGTAATCAAATCCCCCACTCAGTCTTCTCTTCTTCAGACTAAGTCTAAGTTCTTTTAGCCGTTCCTTATGTCATGTTTCCAAGGCCTCTAATCATTTTTGTCATTCTCTATTGGATTCTTTCCAATTTGTCTGCATCTTTCTTGAAGTGTAGGACTCAAAATTGACACTGTACTCCAAGTGAGACCTCACCAGTGCTGAATAGAACGAAATAATCACTTCCCTTGATCTCTGAGAGATGCTCCTGTTAATAGAGTATGCTGTTGGCTTTTTCGTAGCAAGAACACACTGTTTGTTCATATTCAGCCTATGATCCATTGTAACCCCTTGGACCTTCTCTGCAGTACTGCAGCCTAGCCAATCTTTCCTGTCCATATTTGTGCATGCAATTATTCTGTCCCAACTTCAGGACTTTGCACTTGCCCTTGCTGAATTTCATCTGATTTATTTCAGACCGTTTCTCCATTTTATCTAAGTCATTTTGGATCTTAGACCTGCTCTCCAGAATATTTATTTCATTGGTCCTAAAAACATGCTTGCAGTTGAGTGTGTGCTCAAATGCTCAGTTAAATAGGTCTGGGCATAAACACGTGCTTAAATGCTTTGCTGAGGTGAGCCCCAAAGTACAAGTCAGGCAAATTAATCATTTATGCAGGTGAATATATGGATGTATTTGCTTACCAATAATTATGAAGGGGTGCTAGTCTTTCTGAGTTAAGAAGTAAACTCGCTTCCTCTAAGACATCACTTTCGGAAGTTTGATTTATTACATTTTGAATTTCACCAAAACCTAAGCAATACACCTGAATTTCACACCCTATCTCTTGCCTGTTGGTTAGTAATTTTTCTTGGAAGTTGGGGCCAATAACCTGAGGGATACGAGAGAGACATGGGACTGTTTTTTTAACTATTCATTGTTTATAATTTGTTGCTTTAATTTTCCCCCATTGTTTGTTCCTCTTTTTTTTTTTTTTGCTCACTGTAGCTCTGAACCAAATCCCTAGAAAAATGTCACAAGGCTGCAAAGACCTTTCTCAGGTTTGGAGAGCTAGGTAGCATTTAAAGGGGCTCTTACATTAATACAGGCCTGGGAAGTGTCCAAATGTTTGTGTATACCTCTTGGAGGTTATAGATTATGTAAATACTTGTCCTGAATTATAGCATAGAATCCAAACCACTGTACTTCAGTCAGCCCCATGTGGTTTCTGCAGTGCAGTTTCTTTCCTTCTCTCCAAAATCTGTGAAGAGTCTTGTTCCTTTTTGATCAGGAAATCTCTTGCTATTTGCAAGATCTTCAAAAAAAATCTCTTTACTAAACCTCCTTCTGTGGTAACAAAGTACTTTAAAATGAAGTATTTTTTTTAGCTATGGATAGAGGTACCTTTTAGCTGCTTCACAAGAGGAGGGGGAGTTGGGTGGTTGCATCAGCTGTTACGCTGTAATTGTTCCCTTGCATGCTCCTGTGAAGATACTGATGAGCTAAATCTCTTGTTAATTTAAACTTGAATGAAACAGGGCTAAAGTTGTAACAGTTTTGCTCCCTTTATCTTCATGCTTTCATAGCCATAAATAATAGCTACATTCTTTAGTTACTGATCAACTACATGCTGGCATAACTGCACTGGGGTTGGTCCCAGCTAGTGCAATGCTTTGCATTTTTCTGTATAGGGTCCACACACATCACTTTCATAATGCAGACACCCAAATGGGTGTCTGCATTGCCAAACAGATCTGGGTCAATACACTTTTGAAAAATAGTGAGTGGATGGGATTTTGATGGGCATGATGGAGAACTGGCCTGTGGGGAACCTCCTAGGACACAGACTGGTCAGGAGGACTCCGAGAAAGGAAGTCATTAGGGCTGTGCAAAGCTTCAGTCCCTGATTTGATTCGGCGGAGATTCGGCCCAAATCAGTGGCTGAATCTCCAAATCCAGATCGAATCAGAGGACTCTTTAATCTTTCCAAATTGAATTGGAACCCTCGGAATCGATTCAGAGAGATTCAGCAATTCGGACATAGACAGCTTTAAATGTTTTTTCTACATACCTCTAGGTTGCAAGGGCTCATGAGTGCTGCAGTCCTGGGGCACATGGAGCATCCTACAGAAGCACAGGGGGCTCCCCAGCATGCTCAGCAGCAGACCTGGAAGTGGACCAGAAGAACTTCCAGTCCACTTCCGGGTTCACCGCTCAGACTCCTGTGAGACCCTCCGTGTGTCCCAGCATCGCAGCGATCATGAGCCGTGCTGCTACCTCAAAGTATGTAGAAAAAACTTTCAAAGCTGTGTCTACGTCCGAATCGCTGACTCTCCAAATCAGCATTGAATCTTCAGATTTGGATTCAGATGAATCAAATCAGGGACAGTGATTCAAATCAACAGATCAAATCACTGTCCCTGATTCAGGCCAAATCCAAATCTGAATCAAATAGGGCCTGCTTTGCACACCCCTAGAAGCCATATGTTGGGTAAGAAAAACTGGTGGCAGGAAGTCAGAGGTGTAGGCAGATGACATTTGTGGGAGGGAAAGATGGGAAGAACTAGGAATATTTAGTGCCTTCAAGAGAAGACCAAGGGGAAACTTCATAAAAGTCTTCAAATACTTGCAGGTAGTTATAAGGAGCACACTAACAGACTATTCTTTGTGACTGCAGGGGACAGGACACAAAGTAACAGTCTTAACTTGCAATTCAGGAAATTTAGGATGGATATTTGGAAGAACTTTCTCACTCTGAGGGTGGTTAAGATTTGGAACAGGCTAACTAGAGAGGTTGTGGCATCTCCATCTGTCAAATGGGTCACTAGTTGGCTGGAGGGCCGCACCCAGAGAGTGGTGGTGGATGGGTTATTTTCGACCTGGAGGGATGTGGGCAGTGGGGTTCCGCAGGGCTTGGTCCTTGAGCTCGCACTGCTCAATTTCTTCATCAGCGACTTGGGCGAGGGTGTAAAAAGCACCCTGTTCAAATTCGCAGATGACACTAAGATGTGGGGAGAAGTGGGCACACCAGAAGGGAGGAATAGGCTGCAATCAGACCTAGACAGGTTACAGGGGTGGGCGGATGGGAACAGGATGGGTTTCAACACGGACGAGTGCAAGTTGTTGCACCTGGGGAGGAAGAACCAGCAGTATACCTACAGGCTGGGGAACTCCCTTCTCGTCAGTACAGAGGCAGAAAAGGATCTTGGAGTCATTATTGATGCCAAAATGAACATGGGCCGACAGTGTGGGGATGCGGTCAGGAAGGCCAACCGTACCTTGTCATGCATCCACAGATGCATCTTGAGGTGGTCCAAGGAGGTGATCCTCCCCCTCTATGCAGCACTGGTCAGGCCACAGTTGGAGTACTGTGTTCAGTTCTGGATGCTGCACTTCAGGAGGGATGTGGACAACATGGAGAGGGTTCAGAGGAGGGCCACCCACAGGATCAGGGGGCAGCAGGGCAGGCCCTACGAGGAGAGGCTACGGGACCTGAACCTGTTCAGCCTCCACAAGAGAAGGCTGAGGGGGGGATCTAGTGGCCTGTTACAAACTGGTCGGGGGGACCAGCAGGCAATGGGAGAGTCCCTGTTCCCCCAAGCTCTACCAGGAGTGACAAGAAATAACGGTCACGAGCTGGCAGAGGGTAGATTCAGACTAGATACAGGAGGCGCTACTTCACTGTCAGGGTGGCTAGGATCTGGAACCAACTTCCAAGGGAAGTGGTGCTTGCTCCTACCCTGGGGGTCTTTAAAAGGAGGTTGGATGAACACCTTGCCAGGATTGTTTGACCCCAGTACTCTTTCCTGCCACGGCAGGGGGTCGGACTTGATGATCTGCTCAGGTCCCTTCCGACCCTACCAACTATGAAACTATGAAACCTATATTTTTGTGACTACTGTGGTGGGTAGGTTAAACTAGCTGAGGGGAGAGATAGTACCACACAACTAACATGGCTGGTAACTTTATTGTTCTGAATAGGGACCCAGAACTACAAGCAAACATACAGTGCCTGAGGAAGCACACAAAGTAACAGTGCTTAAAAAAACCGCACCACATACAATGGCTAATAGATCATCCCATCTTTGCATGTTTCTGGAATAGAATTGGATAAGTCCCTCTCCAATGCTCCAAAGCAGTTCTTCTCAAACTGCAAACCCCCCAGACTCTTCTTGGAGTGGGAGGGGGATTCCTCTTCTCAGCATCTCACAATGTGTGGACTACCTGGATGCTGCCAGTATAATGAGAAAACCTGATGGCCCAGGATGTTCACATGGTTTCTTTATACTTTCTGCCTGTCTCTTGTCTTGTACTAAGATTGTAAATACTTTGGGGCAGGAACTGTCATTTATGTGTTATATTTGTACAGTACCTAGCATACCAGGGTTCTGGTCTGTGGCTTGAGCTGCTCGATGCTGTGATAATAAGAGAGTTGATAATATGGTGCTACAAAATTATATAAAATTTTAGGAGATTTTAGGGCAGGAGTGAGGGGCACTGGCAGAGTTGTGTAGGGAACCCAGGGCTGGACTAGCAAGGGTGAGGCAGAGAAGGAGTGAGGAGCTGTGGTCTAATCCATTTCTATTTGCATATGCCCTCTATGACCTCTAAGTTTTCCTCTTAGCATCCCCACTCCAATGCTGTGAAAAGATTTAAAGGGAACCTGTAAATGGGATTTAGAATTATTCCCACTGCTGAAATTTCTAACAGAAGTCTCCCTTCCCCTGTCTTTCTTAGTCCCTTAGCACCCTAATTAGATAAGATATACTCAAGTTTTCTTTTGATTACTGGCTCCTGTACAGCCCCTACATTGCTCATTGTGAAACAAAAAAGAAATCACACACATATAAAATAGGAAAAAAACAGCAAATAGTCCCGGGACTTTCTCAAGTTACTTTGCATTGTCAGGAGAGTAGGAGGAGGTGCATCGGGTGCTCCACAGGAAGTGACCCCAAACCACTTCAGTGCCGCAGAAACCCCTAAGTGTAGGAAGAGTAGGATTCTAAGGTTGATCTGAGGCAATGACTTTCTCCTCCAGGTGACCGGAGACTCTCTAGTTTGAGGAAGTCACTTAGTAGTCCATGCCTTAATTTTGGGCAGCCAGAGCCTGGTTCTGAATTGGACTGGTTCATTTTCTTTGAGCCTCTTGACTGGACAAGAAAAACTCTTTCGACAAGATATGCTATCCTGTCTCCATCCAGGGGCTTGTGGCCCTGTTGGTAGTTTGAGGCCCATTGAAATACAGCCACTAGGCAGCATTCCTATTAGAGGGTCTGTCTGCCAGTTAATGTTGAGGAAGGGAGCAGGAATGAGGCAGGGTTTGCTCTCTTCTTCCTAAACCCAAGGCCTGGAGGAAGAGGCCTGTGATGCAGGCCACAGTGTTCTGCTCTGTTGCCCATGCACTCTCAGTATGTGCTTAATGCAGCTATGTTAAAGCATGTTTTACTGTACTGTGAGAAAGATCCCATCAGTTTTCTGAGTTGCCTGGTTCTGTGACAGCTCCTATGGGATTGTGGGCCATTTTATACCTAAATTGCTACTGCTGTATATTGGGCTCCCTGATTGTCTGTCATAGTCAACCAGGACAAGAGGAAACAGACAAGGGGAATTAAACCCCCCCCCCTGAATTTCCACATCCACAGCAGCTGGAGCGAACGTCAAACAGATGGGCTCTTCCACCCCGATTATCCTAACCTCCTAAATATAGAAATATGGGCTTTTTTTTTTTTTTCAAAATAAATTTAAATTACCCGAGGGGGTGGTGTTAGCACACGCTAGGGCAGTGCTAACGAGTGCAAATAGAAGTCATCTGCTGACAGAGTCAGATTGCGGCTCCTGCTCATGACTCTCTCGCTGTTTCTCTTGCATGCTCTTTCTTTCCTTTAGAGAGTATATCAACTCAGCAGAGGTTGAAGCTATCTTTTCTCCAGGCGGGTAAAATCTGTAAGAGCAGGCTTTCGTTTTGAATCATGTCTGTGGTTACGCGCACAGAGTCAGTAAGTACTAAAGAAAATAGGTAAAAGGGTTGGGGTTTTTTTTTGTGGGTTTTTTTTGTGCTGCTTGCCTCTCCCAGCAAAGATTGCTGTAATAGGCAGAAGCACTAGTTGCCAACGACCTCATGCATGCTTCAGTCCTGCCTCCTTCATGCAGGAGGTGCTGTGCCACTCTAGCATGAGTAGTGAGAGCACTCACACTTATTTGCTACCAACCTCTTCCAGCAGGAGGCAGCGCCTCGAGAAGGGCAGGAGCTGTCTTACACTAGTCTCTTCTATTCCAGAATACATTATTATACAGCTGCAATGTGACTGATAGAAAGACAGTGCTAGCAGCTGGCTAGCTGTTGCAGCTGTGCCCAAGCACCATTGTCCTCTTTGTCCTGCAGCGTGTGACACCAGTAAAGTAACAAACAAGCTGTGTTGTGTTATTTTTGGAGTTTGCTCATTTTCTGCAGTGGCAAAAGCTTAGTTAGGGAAAAAATTGCCTGGAAAGTAGAATCTTCCCAATGGGGAGCTGAACATTTCTCTGCACTTTCTTGCCTTAGAAGAGGTCATAAATAAGACTTTCATGAAGAGGTCTTAAAGGTTCTCTGTTCTTCTGGTCATGCAAGTGTGTGGGGACCATGAGGGGAGGCAAAGGGAGAGGGAGGTGTCCTGTGCTGAAGTAACAGAGAAGGGTGGCACAGTGAACTGAGCACAAGACTGGGGTGCTGGACTCTGCCAGGCACTTGACCCCAGCTTTCACGTTTCCTCCCCCTGCCTGGCAAGGATATGTTTCAGAAGGGTTTCAGAGCTGAGAAGCCCTGCATCAGTGATCAACCACTGTTATGACTGTCGCAACCTGACAGGGGAAGGTTTTCAGTGATGACTTTCTGAGATGGGCAGAACCCATAGTGTAGTTTCCCTGTTGATATGTATAAAAGCCTGCCATCTTCTGTGTGCATACTTGGGTAAGTGGGCATAATCAAGTGGACCAAGGATAAAACATAGAGATTGTTTAAAAAGATTCTTTCTGTCCTCCCACTGGGTTTCTTATTACCTATGAAGTAGGGCTCATTGGAACTCCCAGTGCTATTCTGGGGTGTGGGGATGCCTTGTGTATAATAGACATCACTTTCTAATATACCTGGATTTTCTTTGTAGATCTCCCATCATGTATGGACCTGGGCCTAAAAAGGAAAATCATTACCTTGAATATTTTTGGCTAGGTACAGACATTCAAAAAGCCCAAGGCAGAATCCTTTTAAGTTATGCAGTTTTCTGTAAGCTGTGTAGTTTAGATCAGTAGTGAACAGAACACACATTTGCCTTTTGAATGGGGGGGAGGGGGGCATGAATCTTAGACTTGGTTCTGCCATTTTTTAACTAGCCTATGTGTGCTGAACTTCTGTTCTGTGACAGGTATAGAACAGTTTCCAATCACTTATACCAAGAAATGTGTAATGTCTGTACCTGGCTATAGACTAGTTGGGGAAAAATATTGCAGGTAGGTAGTACTGCTTAATATTCAAGATACCCTTTCCATAATACTTTCCACTTTCCTGTTCAGTTTTCCCATATATTAAATGGTGATAATGGTACCAATTTCCTTTGTGAAGTATTTTGCGATCTAGTGATGGACAGTGCTAGATAGGAACAAGGTATTATCATTATTGTAAGATCTTGGTTTTGCTTATTTGTAACTTTGCTGGACTTGAAACAGTCAGGCTGAAAGTTTCCATACTGGGCTTCTGTCTCAGGCTGAATTTGCCCAGAGAATTTGACCTAAAATGGTTCAGCTGTTTCTGAGAACAGGGCTAGGAGATAGCTTGTTTTTCCTCTTTTTAAATAACATAAGAATGTGTTATCAGCCTTTCCCAGCAATGCTGTCAGATCCCCATGCTTTGGAAAAAGTACTCACAGTTTGGCAGAGAGAAAGTCTTTGTCAGAGATGTGCCTTTTGACATCCTTGTACTAATTGTCCAAATTTGGCCAAGTTATAGGCGTTTGGGAATCTCATTTTTTGAGCACTCTGTAGGGCTCTTTCACTGTTCGTCAGGGTGAAACCTCTAAAAAAGTTCAGCCTTACTGGGATGCCTCATTCTGTCTTGTGTGTGACTGGACTACATGTGCCCCATCCCTACAGGGCAACAGAAATAACCAGATTTACCCCTGTAGTTGCTACTCCCAGCTGCCCCAAACTGGTGTGGAGGCAGGTGCTGGCCCTGAGAGCAGGGAGCTTCTTCTTTCTTCTCACTGGGTGCTTCTACATGTGTCATTAATGTGCAGCAATAAACTACAGAGCTTATTGCTCCCAGGAAGCTTCCAGGCACGCTGTTTACATATGCACCTGGATCAGAGCACACTGAGCTGGCCCCAGCTGGCAGGGGACCCAGGGGGTCAGCCAGCCTGTCATCCCAGGGCTGCTCCAAATGGGCTTAGTGTGCTGTGGAGGGTCTGGCTGGGGTGTGAGAGTACTTCATTGTGAGATTAGCTAGCAGGCATCCCCTGTACTGAAGCACCCTTGTGCCCCAGCCAGCCACATCATCCTCTACATGTGCATTGCTATGCACAGAAACATTCTGCAGCAGGATAGTACAACCCTGCTGCGGAGTTTATTATTTTCCTGTGCCCTAATAGGAGCACACTTGTAGACAAGGAGACATTTACTGTGGAGCTAATTAGCCAGCTCCACAGTAAATGTCTCACGTAGATGTGCCCAGAGACTTCCAGGCTACTCCTCAGATTCAGTTGTTTTTTACTCTTTCACCTGTATGTTTGTGCCAGTAAAAAGTCTCCAGAGAAGATCACCATCAGCTGTAGGGTTAACTGCCTCAGTACCAGCAATGGGTTTGTTTGGCAGCCCTGGTCATTTGCACTAGTCCTACTCTATTAATCATGGTCAGCCCAACAGCTGAAATTGGGACAATTCCCTGATGTAGAAGAGGCTTAAAAAGTGAATCTTCAGAGGATAAAAGTTGAGTTTATAAATGTGCCAACTACATAGCACTGTTATAAGGGAAAACTGCCTTATGTAGGTGACTTTATCCACCAAGGCATCTGGTAGTGAATTATGTAGGATATAGGAACCTGGACCCTATGTGACTTATCAGCCTGACCCATACTATTTAAATTATTTTTTCTCTAATTAAGGGAAAATTAAATGATTGGTGGTACGTTAACTGCAATGGTGGATTGCTGCATGGTGAGGTGTTACTCTGGTAGAGATGTTTTGGCTCTGTGTCCAAGTGCTTGACCATTCATGGGTAATTTAATGATTTGCTTATCAGTCCTCCCTGCCAAAGGGTACTTCACACACAGTTTAAAATCATTACAAGCCTTATTTAAAGACAAAACCAAACCCTGCAACAAGTTTATCTCTCAGCAAGGTAAATTCATTCTTCCAGTCAGAAGATACCAGGTTCCAAAATTTCTCTTGCCTTTTTTGTGCCCAGTGCTTGGGAGCTGCACTCCTACCCCAATGTAGTTATTTACTCACTGGTATAACGCTTAAAATTCAGAGGTTTTACGGGACAACAACCATTTTGTTATCCTTATTTATATAGCACCTAGCACAGTTGGATCCTGATCCATGACTGGGGCACTTTGGGGCTACCATATTACATGAAAATAATAACTATTAGTAGTCAATACAGGTAGTCAGTCCAGTCACTGCTGCATACTTTCCTGCCCATCTGACTCCTTTCCTCTGCTGATAAAATGTGGTAGGGAAGAAAAAGGGGAAAAGAGGAGATAAAAATGTGGGAATATGAGACAGTCTGGTGAGTAGCAAATGCATTTTATACAAGTAAGGAAACCTCACCTGGAGATTCTGGCAGTGCTAACTGCCAAGACAACTTGGTGACAGTGCACCTTTCTTGACCTCCATTGCTAGTCTGTCCTCATTACATGTCAATCAGGAGGACCTACCAAAAGTGCTGGCAATGATGGAAAGATGCTCTCTAGGTTCTTTTCTTCTCCCTACTTCGATTTTTATTCAGAAGAATGAAAGCTAAGGACAAAATCATCCTGAGCCTTGATGTGATGTATATGGTGGTTGATGATATCCAATCTAGGAACCAAGCAAAGCAACTCAATGGGACTCCTGCCAATGCAGTTAGGCCAAATATATCACACTTGGGTGTCTAATGCTAGATCATGTTTAGGCACCTAAATAAAAGGAGCCTGATTTGAGCTGACTGAGTCCTGGCTGTGATAGGAACTGTGAGTTCTCCACCCTGCTGTAAACCACCCCACTGTGGATTTGAAATTTGAAAGCGTTGGTCTTACTAAAAAGAGAATCAACCTTGCTCGGCTGCCTATGGCACATGATTAAGTTCTTACATATGAATGCTGTCTAGGATGCATGTATCTGCAACTGGAACATAAACTTTTCCAGAGGGTAGGAAAAGAGCAGTTTGTACCAGAAGAGTGAGTGCATGGGATGGAGAAGGAGTTCACAGTGTTTCCCCTGCTTTGCCTTTTGTAGTGTCTGTGGTTCTGCAGCAGGTTGATCTGAAGTGAAAGGGAAGCTGTTCAACCACAAGCACTGATAACAGCCTGTCTTGCTTGTTGGTTCTGTATTCTCCTCCCTCCCTCTTTTCCATCTGTGGTCAGATTCAGTCCTGGAATGAAGAAATGAAGGGCTAATAAATCTATGCTGATACAGCAGTGCCTTTTCAGTTGAGTCCTCCTGCTCCAGGTGGTTCAATGCTGCTGAATGGTGTGTGTAAATATGTGTTGGAGTTGTGAAAGACTGTGCCGTTTGACTGTGCTTATGCCCCTTCTTGTTTGTAAGCCTTTGGGCAAGTGGATTTTTTTTTACATGCATCTAGTGAGTGGGCTTCAATATGTGAGCAATCACACTTGCTAACAAGAACATTGTCTTTGCTGTTCGCTATTCCCTAGTTGGAGCAAACATAATACCACGTGACTAAGATGTCTGATCGCAGCCAAAGGTGGATGAGCATGAGACTGAAATAGTTTTGCTTAAGTCATTAGTCAAATAATCAAAGAAAATTCATAAATCAGTCTGCCTGGGAGTGAATCACAAGCAGCAAGATGGCTTGAAACGAACACCACACATTATTCAAAAGGCGTGAACCAACCCCGCCTGCCAGCCCCAGTGAAGTAGTCCTAAGGACAGCCCCTTCTGCACCCCAGCGGTTTTTGAATTGTTGTTGAAAGTATTAATGGCACTGTTACAGTGACGACCCCAGGAATCGTGCCTGCAATTCCTGTGGGTGGTGACATGCCCGGAAAGAGGTTTTAGTGCTTCGCAGAACACATTCATCTCTCTAAATGTGGAGGCTAAGCTTCATAATCAAAGCATTTCACTCCTACCTCAAAAAGCTTTGAAGAAACAGTCTGTGACTCTCAGTGCTTTATCCTGCTGCTTTTTAGAAGCAGTCTTTCTCACCTACAAGGGAATCTTGTGTAGGAGGCTGCCAAGTTTCCGGCCAAGTAAGGCTGTCACAGCATGGCTCACTGGTTCTCCATCGCTTACTTCTAGACATGGCTGCTATTGTTAGTTGAGAAGCTGTGACAGTGAACAGGACAGTCTTTGAAAAAGAAGGGCAGAGCTGGACAGGAGTGCATTCAGCTCCCAAGCCATTATTGTCCTCCCTTTTGCCATTCTGCTCTTCCTTCAGTTACCTTTCCATGCATGTCAAGGTGGGTTTTTGGTGAGCTTAGCGCCATGGCAGAGTTCACCCTGTCAATTTTTTTCCCTACTTTTGACTTTTGATCACGTCTGATGGCACTTGAGCTGGCAGAGGGGGTCCCAGAGAAGTAACTCTATCATCCCTTTACCCAAAACCCAAACCTTTGCTCCTTATCCTGACCCACTTGGGAACCAATTTGCCTGAAAGCCAGATACTGTTTAGCCTTGACTTCCTCAAGTATTCTGACCAGAGGAACAATCTTCTGGGCAAAAAGGTTTACTTGAGGCTATTGCAGGAGGAATGTTGTGTCTTTCCGTGGTTTTGCTTCATTTGTTTGAAATAGGATGTCCTTTTCTTTCACTCTGCCTCACCGTCAGGATCTAGTCATTCCTTGTGAGTGCCTTAACAGTAGCTCTAGTTGTCAGACTATGGGTGAGATGTTATCTGTTAAACAAAGGCCATCTGGGACAGAAAGGATTCAGAACAAGGCAAGGCAGAGTCTGCCCCTCTGCTTCTCCACCTTCTGCCCCACTGCTGCCACACAAGTCACCTCAGACCCGAAGGGGGAGTACTTAGGTTACTAGAGACAGAATACATTGCATGGCAGCACAAGGCACAGCTGTGAAATCTCAGCCACCAGGCCAGCTTGTAAAGTTGCTCGTGATTGAAGTCTTAATGCCTTGCCTTAATTAATTTAACTTGATTTAATTTATTTAAGTCCTGTCCTGATTTATTCCCTTGCCATCTTGCTCGCTGCAGTGAATGCTCCTTTCCAAACTGCCCATGTGTAAAGCTGCTGTGTTTTTCACAGGCAGGAGAAGCTTGTTTTCATCAGTCAATATTGCCAGAGCGCTAAATACCATTCCAAAATAAATAAATAAATACATAAATAAATAAAGCCAGAATTGAATGTGCAGACCCTGCTGATTGGAAGGTGACAGATCTTCTGGAGCTGGTGCCTAAGTTTCCCCATCTGTTAAACAGGGCTGATCATACTCACATATATTTATTTTGCATGATGCTTCCGGTGGAGGAGAAGGCCCTGTTAGGTACAGACTATGACATTACTGTGGAATGAGAAAATGAATTTGATTTATGGGATCCATGGGATTTAACCCTATCTCCTGGGGTTACATTGCTCATGAGCTTTTGTCCTCCTTGCTCAACTTTGGAACGGCATATCTAGTCCTGGAATGTGCATGTGTGAGTGTCTCTTCCCCTCTTCTCCTCCCCTCTTTTCCTCCCTTCCCCCCATCATGCCCCCATTTGTGGAATGGATGCTTGTCCTTTCTTCGTGGAGGGCCCTGATTTCCATTTGAATGGGAGGCTTTCTGCTAAGACTTTCCTGCCATCCAGGCCAGCACACAAGGAGCCCACTGTTCCCGGACTGAATGTTCAGCCAGCCCTGACGTATCCACTATTATCAATGGAGCTCATTCAATCCTGCTGGAGTATGTTGTGTGGACCAGGGTGAGGGGCTTGCAGAAAGGGAAGATTTGTGGGGGAGGGGATTTTGATGCTGCTAAACAGACTCTCTGCTCCTTGTTCCACTCCAGTAATGTGTAGCAGCTCCAATCTGTAACCGCTTAGGGCACTGTGGTCCATGGCAGGGTGTTTCTAGAGGATGGTTGAGCTTGCAGCTGGTTTTCCTGTAGTAGCACATTGGTTCCTTTCAGCTTTATCCTTCACATTTGCCAGTGCTCATTTTCAGGTTGCAAAGTATATGAGGAAACTGCCACAACTCCTGTGTGGGTTCTGTTTTCATTCTACTCTCTCTTTTTCGTTCTGCTTGTTTCATGTGCCTTCTCTACCCTTCTCTCCCTCCCCACCTCTCTGTCTTTTTTCGGCTCTTTATCCATGGGCAACTGGTGCCTCCTGCTACTGGGGGGGCACCAGCGGCTGATCACCGACTGGGGTGGGAGAGGGAGTGCAGCAGCCAATCACTGACCCCAGAAGCACCCCAGCACTTCTGGTTTTTGCTTGCAGTGCTTCTGGGAAAACCAGAAGTGCCACTGGTGCTTCTCTCTGCGCCCCTGCTCCCCAGCCGGCGCCAATCTCAGGGAGGGCACGTGCACTCACATGCACTCCCTACGCATTGCCAGTGTCTTTATCTCTCTCTTTCTGAGCTTTCTGCTCCTCCCCGCCCCCATGTGTGCACATACCTCAGAGCAACATGACAGTGACTTGTCGGTGCTGAGGTAATAAAATAGAAGAGATGGTGCAAATGAGAAGAGCAGAATGGGGGGGGGCTTTGATGAAAGCTTGAATAAAGCATGTATACGTATGGCGGGAAGTACAGAGAGTATCCCCGTGCAGGCTGGCGGGGGATGCCTTGGGTTAGATGCAGACCAGTGCTGAATCCCTAACATTTTCTTCTCCTAAAAATGCAATTGTACTGCCTGTCACCTAGTGTCTGCATAGAAGGCAGCCTTTTCTGTTAGCTCTTGTTGTCAGGCACACAGCTGTGCCTCTCTCTCTCTTTCTCCCCCTAAGGTTTCTGTGATAGAGGCACAATAAAGCAGTGGAGTTTAACCATCAGCACTCTGCTCTGAGATGGAGTGACAAGAGGTGTGTACATGTATTTCTTGGGCCAGGGAAGGGGCACACATGTCACCTGGGAGGGAAAGGACAGTGTGGTCAGCACTGCCTGGTGACCTTAAGCATCTCCATCTTTCGTGCTAAGAGTCCCAGGTTTTGGGAGTTCACTGCCTAGGTTGGAAGTGCTGGAATCTCATTATTACAGCCGGATGCAGATGACAGCTGACAAGGCCCTCTAGTAATTTTGTGAGTTTTGTCCTTCAGATGAGGCTGGCTTGGGTGTCATGACGGATTCCTCTGCTGCATTGAAACCACCTTGCTCCCAAGGAGGCACTGCCACACTTGGCCAGCTTCTTCAGCTGCGATTAGTTTCCAGGAAGTTTTAATTGGATCTGGAGTTTATAATGCGAAGCCGCAAGTGGGCTCTGAGGGCTTGTCATGTGCCAGGCTGGCTCTCAGTGTTGCTTTTCTGTACCATTTTTTCTGTCTCTTCTATGGGGAGAAGTGAGAGAATCTTTTTGGGTTTTTTTTAGTAATACTCTCACATGGATGACCCTGGCATGTTTTATTTATCTACAGAGCTGGCACTGTGTGGAAAGCAGCAAAGATGGCTGCCATGGAAAAGGCAATCTGTAATGTGAGCTCAGTAGGTGTGTCTACATGTGCATTTATGCTGGCTTAAATTTACTACACAGTAAATTACTGTGCAGTAAATGGGAATAGGCCAGCGTCTACACGTGCAGGCATTACAGTGCATTAATGCTGTGTGTGGACTGACTTGGGACTACAATTAGTCCCAAGTCAGTCCACACACAGTGTTACTACATGTAAAGCGTCTACATGTGCCTAACTGCACAATAACTGATTGGGCGTAAATTTGATACCTGTATAATGCAGGTATCAAATTTACACTCAAGTTGGTGTAAATCGCCATATTTACTGTGCAGTATGGGCATACATCTGTAGACAGGCACCTGTACTGCACAGTAATTTCAGTTACTCTGTAGTAAATGTGCACATGTAGACATGAGCAGTATGGAGTTTCTTAGCCTAAACAGCCCTCTTTCAGGCTTGCCTGCTAGGGAGTCAATTCATACCGCTTACGGTTAAATCACCAGTAGGAAGGGGGCTAGTTCTGAGAAATCCCTGCTTGTGACGCATGAGCCTTTAATCAGCAAAGAGACTGCACCAACTAGAAGAGCTAGACATTTTTAAATCCACAGGTCCAGATGCCCTCCACCCAAGGGTGTTGAGAGAGCTGCTAGCAGTCATCGCGGAGCCCTTGGCTTGACTGTATGAGCATTCGTGGTCATCTGGCCAGGTGCTGGGGGATTGGAAACTGGCTAATGTGATCCCAATTTTCAAGAAAGGGAGGAAGGAGGACCCAAGTAACTATAGGCCCATAAGCCTCACCTCGGTGCTTGGGAAGATCTTGGAGAGAATGATCAAGGAGCACATCTGTGGGGGGCCAGCAGGGGAGAGCATGCTCAGGGGCAATCAGCATGGGTTCATCAAAGGCAGGTCCTGCCTGACCAACCTGATGGCCTTTTATGACCAAGTAACGAAATCCTTGGATGATGGTGTCACCATGGATGTAGTCTTTCTAGACTTTAAGAAGGCCTTTGACACTGTCTCTCACCCCATCCTCATCAATAAATTAAGCAACTGTGGCATTGATGCCTACACAGTTGGATGAGTAAAAAATTGGCTGATGGGGCGCACCCAGAGAGTAGTGGTGGATGGGCTGTACTCAACATGGCGAGATGTGAGCAGTGGGGTACCCCAGGGCTCAGTCCTCAGGCCCGCATTGTTTAACAACTTCATCAGCGACTTGGAGGAGGGGGTGGAAAGCACGTTGTCCAAGTTTGCTGATGACACTAAGATGTGGGGTGAGGTGGACACATTTGAAGGGAGAGAGAGGCTGCAACTAGATTTAGACAGACTACAAAAGTGGGCAGACGAGAATAGGATGGAGTTCAACGTAGACAAATGCAGGGTGCTGCACCTTGGGAGAAGGAATCCACAGCATACATGCAGGCTGGGGAGTTCCCCTCTTGAAAGCACAGAGGCGGAAAGGGATCTTGGAGTCATTATTGACTCCAAGATGAACATGAGCTGCCAATGCCAGACTGCAGCCAGCAAGGCCAGCCACACCTTGTCATGCATCCAAAGGTGCATCTCAAGCTGGTCCAGAGAGGTGATACTCTCCCCCTGTGCGACTTTGGTCAGGCCGCAGTTGGAGTACTGCATCCAGTTCTGGGTGCTGCACTTCAAAAGGGATGTGGCCAGCCTGGAGAGGGTTCAGAGGAGGGCCACCTGCTTGGTGAGAGGGCACCAGGACAGGCCCTATGAGGAGAGACTGAGGGACCTGAACCTATTCAGTAAGAGGAGGCTGAGGGGGGACCGGGTGGCTGCCTACAAACTCATCAGGGGGGATCAACAGCAAATAGGCAGAGCCCTTTTCTCCCCAGCACCACCTGGGGTGACAAGGAACAATGGTCATAAGCTGATGGAGAATAGGTTTAGGTTAGAGATCAGAAGGCAATATTTTACAGTTAGGGTGGCCACAATCTGGAACCAACTTCCCACGGAAGTGGTCCTCGCCCCTACCTTGGGCAAATTCAAGAGGAGGTTGGATGATCACCTGTCTGGGGTCTTGTGAACCCAGCATTCATTCCTGCCTGTGGCAGGGGGTCAGGCTAGATGATCTGTTCAGGTCCCTCCTGACCCTAGCTACTATGAAACTATGAAACTTTTCTGGTTACTTCTGATTGAGATTGGAATGCAAGCAGTCATGTTCCAACCCTGTGACTCACTCATCCAGGGCTCCATTACCCTCTTGTTATAGTGGATGGTGAACCTGTGTCTGAACTCCTGGGATCTTGAAATTCTAGCTCTCCTGCTGGATGGGAACATCCCTTTCACAGCTTATTAATATAGTTCAGATATTATAAAAACCTTGACTAGAAGGAAGAAAAACCTCAAACACAAATACTTTGTCCTGAGGTCCGTCTTTTCCATTTCCGTTCTCTGTGCTACCAGCCAAAGTCAGTGCAGAGAGCCCTGCAGGGACTGAAGGCTGGATGAATGGACTGAAGGCTGGGCTGATACTGAGGCATATGCAGGTTAGAGGTGGAGGGCTGTCACATACTGACTTTCCCCTCCATGGCCTACTAACATGTTTTAAAGCCAAAGTTCCACACTTCTGAGGTTGTGTGCTGATGTGCTCTGTGCTCATAGCTTTGAGTATATCCAGGCTCACAGGACTAATATGGAGTCAGCCTAGCACAAGACAGCCAAGTCTGACTATCAGCTCTGTAACCCCTGTGGCCTTGTGTTCCCATTCCTTCTAAGTGTAGGTGATGCATGCCTGTGAAACTTCTGGTATCTTCTTGTTCTGTACTAGGGTACCCATTCTTCCTGCCATTTTAGAGCTAAAGGGGCAATGATGGCATGTTTTGGAGAGAAAGGAAAGCCCAGTGTGACTCTGCATATATTCTAAGCCCAGTGTGGCTCTGCATATGTTCTGCATCTATATAGGCAAGTTGTGTTTTGTTAGTAAGAATTCAACTCTTTCCTCGCCTCTCTGTAAGTGGTCTTATCATTTATTTAATGGCCTTTGCTATAGTGAGCCTTACCAGGAGTAATGGCTTTATTCTATACCTTGTTTCCCACACCTTGAGGAAGGCTTACGTGATAATTGCTGTTTGTAGAAGGGGGAACGAGGACATGGAGAGAGGAATTGAGGTGTCTAAAAGTTTTGAGCAAATTGGTGGCAGAACCATGAGTCCTTGGTTATTTTCCTTTTGATTTGCTCATATACTATGTTTCATATACCTTACTAAACAACTCTTCTTTTAGCCTCACATCATCCATGAGAGGCATTTGTGTTTTCATTTGTTATTTAATTGGCAAAAATCATGAGGCACGCCTTATTGGCCTTTATACTGTTTTATAGAGGTGAAAAAGGCAGCAGACCTTTTCTCATGGAAGGAAATGTTCAAGATTTTAATTTTTTGCTCATTCATAACACAAAAAGTAGCTGGCCACTAATCATTGAAGTGTCCATCTTGGCTCATTCTCCATGAGATGAGGCCTTCTCGCTATTTGCCATGAATCATAAGTGTTTGCAATCAACTTGCACAACCAAGGTTATTCCTGTTGCTCATGTTGGGAGCTGTAGTACTAGCTCTGGCACTGAAGTCTCGTATCCTGTGCAATGCTCAGGACCTTAGACACCTCTTGAAGACAGTGGGGAGGATCCCCATTAGGTAAAAATTGCTGTAGTTCCATGGCTGTCAATGGAGCTGTGGCTTTTTACAGTTGATGAAGGTGTGCCTTAGTGGGATTTGGGGTGCCTCAGTATCACACAGGACCTGGGCCTAAAGGTGGAATTATCAGAGGGTACTGTGGAGCTGGGATGTTATGGTCCCACCAGAATTCAGTGGGAATTGGACACACTTATGATCCCATGACATTAAAGTCACAAGCTTTCTAATAGAGGAACTGAAATTTCCAAGGTGATGTTGACTCAGCCCTATTACACTCATAACAGGTTATATTTTCAGTGTTTGTTTTTGCCACGTGCTGTTTAATACAGCATGTTGTTAAATGCTGGGTATATACAATGGTTAAAGTAATGTTTTTCTGATCCTTTCATAGATTCATAGATGTTATGGCCAGAAGGGACCTCACTCAATCATCGAGTCTGACCCCCTGCATAGGCAGGAAAGAGTGCTGGGTTCAGATGACCCCAGCCAGATGCCTATTTAACCTCCTTTTGAAGACCCCCAGGGTAGGGGAGAGCACCACCTCCCTTGGGAGCCCATTCCAGATTTTGGCCACTCTAACTGTGAACAAGTTCTTCCTAGTGTCCAGTTCTCACAGGGGGAATGGACTTCCAGTTCTTGTCATGGGTTTTATTTTCAACAGCAATAGATTATAACTATGGAGTTTAGATCCAGATCCCAAAGCATGTGTGTGTGTTTAGGTTCTATGCTTTATAGGGGTAGAGGTGGGGAAGGGTCAGAGGCTAAGCTTCTAAGCTGCTATCAAGTTTTATGTCCAATCCACTCTCTTACTTTATACATATGGTTATCTTCAAATGTGCAGAGAACCATGTGAAGAATGAATTATATGGGACTCATGGTTGGAATTAGACTAAGGCTTATTGACTGGCAGCATTTATGCAGTTTACTTGGCCTTCTCCAGAGCTGTAGCCCATCTGGATGCATGGAAGCCTGGGAAACACAACATAGGTTAGATTCCCAGATGCATTGTCTGTGTGTTATGTATCTGCCCACTTAGTGCAGGACATCAAAGATGGCTGCAATGCAAAGGCACCCTGTCTACATCTCCTGCCATGCTGGAAGGCACCAGATAGCTCCCATGGACTGGCACTGCCAGAGTAAATCAGTGGTATTTAGTTTCCAGTCTGCAGGCCAGATCCAGCCCACAGAGCTATGTTGTCTGGCCCCTGTGTCTTCCCATAAGTCTGAAAATGTTGCGGTGGGGGAATACTGGCAGCTGTAATCGTTGCTCCACTGCTACCAAAATTTCCAGGCCCATGGGGAGCAATATGGAATAGATGACATAGCCCTCTGTGCTTGTCCAGGCCAGCATGCAGTAGGGCCAGCATATGGGGTCATTTTGACATATGGCCACATCTGGCAAGCAGGTTTAGGATGGTGCATGGGTTCAATTTAGCACATGGCCAAATCCAGCACGTGAGATCAGGCCATGTGTGGTATTGCGCCAGTGTGTGCAGCCAGATCTGGAACACAGGGCCAGGACGGTGTACCAGAACACACTTGTGGACTGCTCATATGTGGGATCCTGGCCAAGTGCCACTTATCTGGCCCATGAGGCCAGAAGGCTGAGCACCACTTAAGTAAATTATTCAAGTTGGAGGCATATGCATCCCCAAGGCACTTCCCTGTCTCTCTGTCTCACAGAGACAGTGCTTTAGCAGCAGTCACTGCCCATCTCAGCAAGTCCAGGCCATGCAGATAATTTGCACTCAGTTGCAGAGGAAACATCTTCTTTCTGTAGGGGTTTAATTAGGCTGTGAATCACATTAGTGGAAAGGGTAAACTAACTGTGCCATACGGTGGGCATCACTCAATCCTGGCAGGAAGGGGCAGGTGCTGCAGGGCATGCAGCAGGGACAGCTCCAGCCTGACTCTCTCCATTTGGAGTCTCAGCAGTGCTGAATGAAGCACAGACCTTGCATCTAGTGTGGCCACAGGGCATACTGCTAGAGTAATGTGGGACCTACTGAAAGGTTGGTCCCTTAGCAGAGAAAACTCAGGACGGGACACCCTTTGCTCCTCCCCATTGTGCAAAATGGAGCCGTCCCATCCCCACTGCTCCCCACCCTGTAACTGTATACATAGGAGAACCTGTGCTATAGATGCTGGGTATGCAATCTTAATATGGTTGCTTCTAAGTTGTGACCAGGCTCTGTGTCATCCCTGTGACTATCAGAGATGTAGTTAGCTGCGTAAGTCTGAAGTCAAGTACAATGCAGGGGAAATTTGTACCTTATAGACTAACCAAAGTAGATAGATATATAGCACAGACTTTTGTGAGCTGAAGCTCACTTCATCAGATGTGTCAGAGAACCACTACTCATTTTGATGTAGCTCTGGTCTTCAGGTAGATCCAGAAATAACAGTGCAGTACAGTGCCACAAGGCAGAAGTGAGAGGCACTGGCAGAGCTGTTTATGAGAATACCTTCTTGCACTCTGCCTGGCCATCTTTTATGGACACTTAAAATTGGATAGGTCAGTGGGAAATGGATCCCAGAACAGAAGATGATCCTCGAAGAAGGCAATGGTGAGAGGGAAGAGAGTACCACGAAGTGGCAGTGCTTTGGGATGGTGAGGCTTGCTTTAATTTAGGTACAAGGCCTCCCGGGTAAACAGCTGTCTAAGTGGGATCAATGTGCTTTAATGCGTGTACCCACACCACTTCTATGTCACTGAGCACAGCCATAAGTTGTGTAATGCCTGCATACAACACATAACTGCGAAAAAATTCTAGCAAGGTGGAAACCAAAGGTTTAAGGACTGCATAGAGCCAAATCATCGACAGGTGCTGCTGTAGGTCAGAAGGCTAATGCGACCGTGCCGTTTAGGTTTCTTGTTAAACGTTTTATTTATTAAAATGCTCTCGAGGCAGAAGAACTGGGCTCATTATTTATAAGAATTCCTGTGGCCTTGAAATGGGATCTGCAGGCACTTTGATAAATGTGGTGGAAACTTGTTTGGTATTGCTACTTCTTCTCTAAAGTGCCTTCTGTGTCCTCTGTTAAAGGGCTGTTTTATAAGTTTATTCAACAGCATTTCCCAGAGAACAGCATCAGATGCCTGTTGTGTCCTCTTAGACAATTGGGAATAGAGCCAGAGTGAGTCTCTACAGTATGCTTCCCAGAACACTAGGAGTAGGGGCAGGGAGAAGACTGTCAAGACAACATTGCTGTTCCTTTGTGGTGAGTTAGCTGGGATGGTTTATGCTTCTGCCTGCTTGCTGCCTGAATGTTACACAAGTTCCTGAGCCTGAACAAAGCAGTAAATGTCACCATTTTGCACACCTGGCAGCAGAAGCCATTGTGTTACGGTATCTGGTGATGGATTAAGTCTTTCCTTTGCTTGATGCTGAGCATCCCAATCACCTGGGGAACTGGCACTACATCAAGCTGGAGACAGGGTCCCAAAGACCCAAGACCTGCCAAAGAGGCAGCAGGATACAGCATTCTGGGAACTAGAGAGGAGTAAAGTGTCTACAGTGGGAGAGAAACATCTGTCAGAACATAGAGGGAAACACCTAGGCATAATCCTCCATTTCTCTCATCCTCCTTTGGCCATAGGAAATAGCCTTCCTGGCCTGTTGGGCCTACACAAGTTGAATGCAGACTGGAGCAGGTACAGAGAAGGGCTACTAAAATTTTCAGAGCAACAGAAAGGTGACCGGAGAGCTTTGTGAAAGGAAAGCAAAGGGGGAACATGATTACTCTTCATAAATACCTCAAGGAGGCAGATGCTAGGGGGGATACCTCTTTGAGATAAGGAACAGTGTGGACACAAGAACAAAGGATTAACAACATCCCTGAATAAGCAGGCTGGAAACCCTGACCATCAGAGTAGTAAGGGTGTAGAACAGCCTCCCAGTAGGAATAGTAGGGAGGAGAAACTTGCCAGCTGTGATGGCACTCCACCAGTTCATGTAAGGAGGTGTTTGATGTACTTGGTTGTGACAGTGAGGGGCTGGATTTTTACATGGCACTGAACTGGGACATCCTTCTAGTCTTGTATTCCTACCTACTACCATCAACTGGCCTGAATGACAACCATGGTGAATCTCTGAGGGTGTTTGAAATCTGAACCTAATGCTGCTGCTTGCACAGTCCCTTAGATTTTTCATCCCTTTTTTAAAAAAAGTGTCCCTTCAACCTAACTGTGCAAAAGCCTCAGTTATTTTGTGTGGAACCATGTCCACGGTCAGCCAGAGGTTTGTATGGGCTCTCCCAGCCTGTGTTTAGCTACTCAGGCATTTGTGGGGTTTTGAAAGCTATTTGCCAGGCAGAAAAGCAGTAGCACCAATATATTTGCAGTAACTTGACCTTATGTCAGCCAATTGGGCTGCAGTTGGGAATCCAATTTGGTTGAGGCAAGGTCACCCCATCTGAGATGGTTCAATTCTTTACTGGCTCACATTAACATACAGCTCAGGGTTCCTGAGTTGGAGCTGTGATATTTGACCTCCAGCAATGAATGCTGCTGGGCAGGAGTTTCTTTTCTCAGAGCACTGTTTCACCTTCACCACAGTGTGTTGAAAAAGTCACCAATGTTTTCCAGTTTGCCCTGCAGAGCAAACTCAGCATGTCCCCATTTGCATTCTGATCCCAAAGGCTCTGCCTGTACTGTGGCAGCAGGCTGCTCAGTCATGATGCTCAGGCAATAAACCCTGCCCCCACCTTCTCCCCTGCTCTGTTCACATCACCACCAGACACAAGTCAATAGCCTAAGGGCAGCCCTGGCACCACACTCAAAGCTTGGGTTTCTGGGGTGTTCAAGAGAAACAGCTTGGGGTTCTGGGGTGCCTTTTCCAATTTCATTTTCAGGGTAAAGGAGCTCAGAGGGGTGGATGGTGGGGCTTATTCCTTCAGTGGTGCAACTAGGCATCCTTCTTCCGTGGTGCAGAGAGAACCGGAGAAGTCTCCCAAAACAAATGCTTACTGTGAACTCTTGTCTACCAGCCCCATTCATGGCAGGGTCACCTCACTGAAACTGAGACAGGTCTGCACACACTTAGCACCAAGATGAGTGTGTGTTGCAAGAACTATTTTGGACTCTGCAGAGTGCTTTGGTAGTTGTCTAGTAGCTGCTAGCCAAGGGGTCCAGATTCCCAACACTCCCCCTGAAGAACCCACAGACTGTATGTGTGGAGGGGGGGCTTTTACATTTATTGCATATTGAGTTGTCAGGCTAGAGGTGGTCTTTGCCAGTGCTGATTGTGGGGGCAGGGGAGCAGAAGCACTACCACCCAGGTGCCTGTAGTGCCCATGACATGGGGGAGGGGGATCTTTGCCTGGGATGTGATGCAGACTGTGGTATGGAGAGGTTGGAAACAGCAAGAAACAACCACTCCCCCTTGGAAGTATCTCCTTGTTCTTCTTTGAGCTCTAGTCATGCTGCTGCCCACCTGGTTTTTCTTCTCTTGTGCATCTGTGAGCAAGGTTTTACCCATGCAGGATGTTAAACGCCACACAGGGATATTTCTATAGGCCAGGTCTTCCCTTGGCTCCAAGGACTGTGAGAACGCTCATGAAAATAGGGAAGTGGCATTCACCAGCATTTCCTTCACTAGGTCAGCTCTGCCCACCATGAAAGACCTAAATGCAAAAGTGGTACAAACGCCAACAGCAGCTAAATACCTGTGTTCCTGTTGCAACTGGGGCTTTACTTATAGTGCTGGAGAATAAACACCACCCTGCTGTTTTGGCTTCATTTCAGCCAGGGAAGGCTAGGATGTCACAGGGGTGGCTTCTGTCTCCTTCATAACTCCATCCCACAGTGCTGTGTGACATAACCACTTATGTGATGCCTGCAGACTCTCTTGCTCAGAGACCTGGCCAATACCCAATCA